>NW_027273863.1:14530000-15105000 GCF_046630095.1 Trachinotus anak
TTTTCCACATTCTTATCGGCACAGATTAAATATAAATATGATACAATGTGCTAATTAGAACGCAAAAAAACCCACCCATATTTTCCAAAATGTCAAACTTCTTTTGAGGTATTTTTTTATGCAAAATGTCAAGTAATGTTAATAGGTCAGTTTGGGCTCTGGGAACTTGTTACAGGCGGTTTTCGGTATATTCTGACTTGTATGGACCAAACAATCAATCAGGTAATCAAGAAAATGACAAGTGGATGAATCCACAATGAAAAAAATCATTAAGTGCAGCTCTAATCCAATGGATGACAAGTAATTTCATGATTATTATTTTAATATGAAATAGTCAGGCAATTATGCACAAAAGGTGTTTAACCTCTGCAGCCTGACAGTCCACATCCTTTAAAAATATCAGGACTTTTAAACATTCCCATAAAGAAAGTAACAGCCTTTTTAATGGCCTGACAACATGGTAACTTGAGTAATATCAGTCTGTCTGATAAAAAAAGATCAAAAGGGGAGTCCTGACATGAAACAAAGGAAACAGGGAGACCTTTCTCTTTTTTCCTCCACTAGAATTTTATTGTAGACTCAGGTTTCATACTGTAACAGTCATTACACTGGACTCAAGTGTAAAGGCAGAAACAGTTTTGACGTTAGATGCTACCCTAAAGGCTCATAAATATTCAAATTTGCGTCAGCAGCAGCATTTGTGTGTTTACAAAACAGCACGCTCTCCCATGGGAGTGAGCCTGCTCCACTGGAACATGAAACGTGATCCCCAGTAAATCACCCACACTCCTTATGACAGTCTGTGTTTTTTTTTTTTTTTTTTATTGTCTCCATTATTCATTGTCTAAACCGTCAGATAAATGAGGACTGTAACTTTACACATGAGACTTTGGTTTCTAAGGAGATGAATAACGCTTCAGTAAACTTGATTTTTATCCCATCAAGGAGGCGGCAGGAGGAGGAGCAGTGGAGTTAAACTGTCTTGAATTGAATTTGCGCAGAAGCATCTTGTCTTCCTAAGATTTCTGGGGAGGACAGATTTTGAACTCACAAACATTCCTGCTCTATTCACCTAACCTTGACTGAGCAGTTAAACCATCCTTAATCTTGCTGAGCCCACTGATTTTTATTGAACAGCTTTGATCCAACATGAAATGAAAGACTGGGTGACCTTGCAGGCTTAGAGGAGTAAGGGCGAGTGGATGGATGCTGAGTGTGTTAGCTCTCCTGTCACCTTCTCTCCCTCGGCACTCCTGGTTTATTGGCACCTCTGCACACCTTACTGAAGCTCAGACTGTATCATTTACAATCAGTCACTTCTGCATGCAGAGTGAAGCAGCATCAAAGCAAAGGGAAAGCCACAGGGAGACAAATCCTTTTCTCTCACAATAAATCAGACAACCTCTGCAGCTCACACGTCATGTTTCTTTTATTCTTTAAAACAAATCTGAGCCTGTGATTTTGACCTTGAAACCTATTTCAACTTTAACAATTGATCCAAAATCCTTTACAGTTGCCAAAACTTGGCACAATGGCTTCCTCAAATAGATACAATACAGCTAAAAGGGGATGTCTGCCTCATCTGAGGATGTCTGCCCTGAGCCCATCTGGCCCTCAGCGGAGGAGGAAGTGACAGAGTAGAGCCGGACAGAAGTGGCATGGCTGCTGTGTTGCTATAAATATCAAGAGGCTTCATCTCAGCTTCTGGCTCAGGGCTGCCCAATCTAATAAAACACGTCTCATCTCTGCTGGTCGGTCCGTTTAAAAGGCCACTGATGACGCGCAAGAGCAGAGAAGAGAATGGAAAAGGGCCGCTGAGTCATCATCCACACGTGTGTAGGCTGGTTTGGAGTGAATTAAACCTGCCTTGAGTGGCTTTTCAGAAAAGACAGGATGTCTGCCACTTTGGTGTCTAATAACTCTCTGTTCTCTCTAAGGAAGCTGCGCACAGTGCTTCGGTGCTCCAGTGACGTGTTTGTGGCTTCAAAAATCCATGTAAGCAGTGTGAAAGCCAGGGAGCTGTGGTCCTTTTCTGAGATAATTATGTATAACTCTCCGTCCTGGGTTGTTTTGTTCAAATTTTGCACTCAGGAATGCAAGTGCACTTGTATAAAGAGCCACTTGGTATGGGAAAGTAGTATCTGTGGCATTTAAAACACGCTGAAGCACTCAGTGGACAAAAAGGCAAGGCCACATTTCGCATTCACTCTACAGTTTTAGTTAATGATTAGACACCTCGGTAAAACTTTCACATTTCAAACTGCTTTATCAGCTTTAAATCAGCTTTCGATTGCTGCATACAGGAACTAAAGCACCATTTATATTTGGCAAAACAAGGGAGCATGAGAGCCCACGTTGCTGAACTGTTCTGCTGGATTGGTTCAGATAAAAACCTCTGATAGAGACCGTGGGAACCAGCGGATTCCCAAGTGGCCTGTTGCTTCTCCTGTGACAAGCACAGCCCATGGGAGCAGTTCATTTCCTGTGACAGGGGCGGCACGCTGCCTCAAGCCTTAAAAGTCACATCCACTGACCCCTTAAGAACTTGAGACCACACAACCACCATCTCAGCTGCAGTGGAGCTGATAATAGACTGACTGATGTGAGCCAAAAATGACTACTGTATATGGAGTAATGAATGGGATGTGTGGGAACACCATCTGCAACATACTCAATGTGAAGCACATGTGGTGGCTCATTGTTCTGAACTTTCCCCCCAAAAATGAAGTCATTTACTTTGGTATTTTCTTGAAATGATGCATTCAGCTCTGCCATTATTGCGGTTTTGGGCACTTGCATTGGAGCTTTTTTCTTTTAAGCCCTGATGTAACAGAATTACACAATCCTGATGTTCAAAAAGGGGCCTTTCAGACATCACTGATTGGCCAAGTCTTTGTAAAAGACCTCAACTGTTCAGTTAGTGTTAAGTCACTTCCTGTGGCAGATGCTGTGGGGATGACATCACCGTCTAGTTTGAGACTATGGCCTCTCTGTGGTAGAGCCAAGTATGGTTAAATCACAGGCTCTGTGTGGGTAACTAGGGAAAGACTAGAAGCAAGCCAAACATGTAGTCATACTAATACCATGGAGAAAGGGAGGGAGAGCAGCAGGGGAGAACTACAGTTGGTTAGACACTGTAACTAAGAGATTTGTATTTGTTTTGAACCATTAACTGACTCCTAAATCTTTGCCCCAAGTCTACGAAAAAGCTAACCCTAACAAAAGAGCAAGTTTTATGTTCATAAGACCTGGCAATGTTGTGATTTCGCCTTTGATGAAATCCCAAGTTACCCCCTGTAATTTAGGAGGCATTGCCAAACAACTTGAGTGTAATATCATCTAATAGAGAATTAAACATGTCAGTGAAGGAGAATGTATTAGGACATCAAAGCTATAGAAGCCCATCGCCTCTCGTAGTCTCCTCTTTCATAAAGGAGACGTCTCGTAAAGGAGGCTGATAAATGAAAGCTCGTCAGTTTTGGCAACAACATGACACTGGAACGGTTTACATGGGGATGGGTTTCAGGTTAAGCTGTGTTCTCCTTGTACCCATGTAAATGAGACAGGCCACAGTCTGCAACAGGACATGCTGCAAGCAGAGCAGATCGAGGATCTCAGATGTCCGATAATGTCAGAGAAAACAATCGCCTGTTTGAGGTGCAGCTCCCTCAGGAACACCTTTGAAGTGGGAGAAGAGGAGCTGGAGCAAAGCGAAAATTTTCCACACTGTCACAGTGAAGGCATCTGCTGCCAGTAATGGGGAGTAACAAAGTACATTTACTCAAGTACTGCACAGTTATTTTAGTTTATTATTCTACTCTACTACTTTTTACTGCACTACATTTATCTGAAAGCTGTAGTTACTTTTCAGTTTATGCTTGAACCTAAAAAATGGCAAGATTATAAAATAAAACACATTGTTTAAGATTAACCAGTGGTTTTCAATCTATGTCTCATCCATGCTGGAGCCCCTTGTCGTCAGTTCCACCAAAGAGACGTTTCCCCTTTGAGCTTCTCAGGGGCTTTCATTTAAAAAAAGTATTTGAGGCACAAAGAAGTAAAAACTATCAGAGAAAAGATAAGAGCACAATCAAAATATGAAAACAAATTTGTATGGCAAAACTATGTGCTCATCTTTCTTCTCCCATTAGTCATTTCATGACCATCTTAGGTCACTTTCGAAGTGTCAGACCCTCAGGTTGGGAACCAAACCGCTCACCTGTGTATGAAGTAGGCTTGTTACTACTAGCTCCACCCTGACCAGCTACAACAGTGACACCCTGCTTGTTCATTGAAGAATTTCAAGATTGTGCTTCTGTACTTCTACTTACAGGCGCCATTTGTAAGTTTTGCGATTGCTACATAGCTAACATTAGCATTAACAGCTGTTTACTTGCCAGTCTTGCCAAGAGCTTCAGCCATTCTTGCGTTTGCAAGACCTGCGGTTATGATACGCTCTCTGAGCAGCGCTACTTTTTCAAGGCAAACTAGACGCTGTAGTGACTCTGTATCGGAAAGTGACAACACGGACCGGCCGCGTCAAGCTGGCTGGTTAGCATGCTAACCTCAGTAGAAGAAAAGAAGCGATAGAAATAGAGGCAAAACAAGAGGGGTTGCTTTCCACTGCTGGAGACAGTAAAGCAACGTTTTTTTCTCAATTGGTAAGTGAACAGCTGTTAATGCTAACGTTGGCTATGTAGCAACAGCAAAACGTACAGATAGCTCCTTTAAAGTTTTGACTGCGGGACTTGTTCAAAGTGTTGTACTGGCACTGTTACTTTAGAAAACGGTCCGGAAACTTCCACCATTGTCGACTGTTGTCACGCTTGCATCAGGGGATTAGAAAACAGAAGGTATCATGTGGGAAGACAAAGCAAAACTCAATATGGGAAGGAAAGAAGCTTTACCACAGACTAAGGGCTGAAATTGTGAAATGCGTGACAAAACTTTAAGCTCTATCCTGCATGGAGCATGAGGTCATTTAGAAACAGGGGGGAAGGGGAAGGAATGATTATTCTTACACAATTCAACTTCCGGCTGAAAGCCTAAGATACCCACAGCCTGTAGTCTTGTATTCTCTCCGATTTTCAGCTCAAATAAAGGCATTCTCAGAATGAGCTCTCCACTGAGAACCCCTCCCCTTCCGCCTTGTTCAGCCTGGGAATACTGGGGAAAAGTTCAATTACCTCTCTCAGGCAACCAGCTGATTTTCATCCAGACTGGGGGAAAGGAATGAGAGGAATGCATTGATGTGTGGAAACAAACAACTGCACTGTGTGTGCCCAAGAGGCCTGATATGAGAAGGAATGAACCTTGAGATAACCAAGTCAACTGCAAGGACACACAGCTACAACGCACACTTGTATTACGTAATAAAATAGCTACAATTAAACTTTTCTGAAATAGATAAATGTAATTAAAGCCTAATGGAGTAGCTAAAAGCTGGGGTGGGCTTTACTTATATTCCCTGTCCTTTATCTTGTCTTTGGACTGAGTTCAATGTGACTCAGAGGGACCTTGGAGACAGCTATGTTGAGCAGCATGCTTTAAAAAGGCTGATTGTTTGAACTATCTGTAGCAGGTTGGCTCACTCAGAGCTGTGTGACCTTCCCTGTCTCTACACATAGACCAAAGGGAAACATGCACAGCCTACATGATGAATGATAATAAGTTGCCTATTGTGACATTGAAGGTCTGGTGTGAAAATGTGCAGAAAGCTAATAAGGCACATATCAGTTTAATAATAGAGTTTTTTTTTTGGCATTTTCTCTCTGGGATAATCCATGGAAAATGTTATTAGTCGTATTCAGTGACTGCCTGTTGTGAGCTAAGTAGCCATGGTGTTCGTGTGCACTGAAGGTGAGAGTATACAGCATCAAATGACTTTTCAGCACAATGGAAAAAATGTATACATATATGAGGCTGAGAGTGTTGCAAATGCTTTTTAAAAAAAAAATTGTGCTATTTAATGCCTGTGCGGATGTTTCCTGAGTACATTCCTCTGCTTTCTCGTCAGCAGATGGATCAGCTGAGAATCAGATGATTGTTGAGTCAGATGACTTTAACAGGCCACTCTGACCAAGTTTGCTCTATAAATTTCTGTGGAGTGAGCTAATCTATGCTTACTCTACTTAACAGCACGAACTCCAATTAAATCAAAACCATTTGCTCTACTGGCTCCATTTTCGCTTTGGTCTTTCAACCCTGGTGGCCTGAACCTACTTTGCAAACCATCCATACTTTTTTCCAGCAATTACCTCGTCAGTCCTGACCTGGCTGCAGCACATGTGGCGGTAAGAGGGACTGGACTGTCTGTTAACAGCTTTATAAGCCTCCTTTCCTTGCTTGCCCTTCTACCTCTCCTCCTCCTCTACAACCCTTTTAGCCTCACCTCCGGATCAAAGACACCTTGTGAAGTCAGCCATTTCATCTAGGAATATTCTTTAACCCCTGTCCTCCCTGGAGAACAGGTGTGTGGACTCACATTAATTCAAATCTGGAAATACTGAAGGTCAAGAGTCTGAGCGCCTGTCCTGATAGACTGGGTTGTATCTGAAAATGAGTTCACCCAGCTAGCTGATAATTTAATATAGTGACAATTGAAGGTCGTTTTACAATGGTATACTGAAACTCTGTTGATTAAATGGAGAGAAAATACATACTTATTCGGCTCGCTCTTCTTTTTTACTGCTTTGTCACAACCACAAGTGGTCATAAAATGTGAAAGATAAATGAAGCACTTTATAGGTCAATTTGCAGAGTTGATTAAACTACTGGTGGTTGGATTTGCCAACACGAGCCTCGTCTAGACATGTCAGAGTTAACACTGTTCTATAAAGCAAAACGGCGCCTGACATAACTGAAATCAGGCGTCATAAAAAATTTTCCCTGACATAAGTCACAAGATGATGCACCTTTAGAACATACACTGACACAAATCACACCATTGTCAAAAAAAAAAACAAAAAAACACCAAAATAAATGCTAAACAAAATATCTAAGAAGAAAAGGAATCACTCTCAGTTCTCCTGTTTTCAATTCTCCCTGTTTTCTTTGAAGTATCTGTTATTATTTGAGTTGTAATGACAGCCCAGCAACCAATTAAAGGCAGCTCCTTCAGAGTAGACTTGGTGAAATTGATGCAATATAACGCTGTGACAACGGTGGGTATACCCCTGCTGGCAGAATATTCCTGTTAGAAGTAGGCAGGCAGTGGTGGTCCTCCGAAAGCAGCAGGTGTTATCTCTGACGGTGACAAAATGTCCCCATTGCAGCATGGTTGTAGGTTTGAGTTCAGGATGGCGAGGAGTTTTATGAATGCTGCCCTGAAACACTACACAGTAGCAGCAATGCTTTGTTCCCTTGGCAAGGCTTTCATCTTCCACGCATTAGGGGCGTACTGCTTTTTCTGCACTTCAAACCCAATCAGTCGCCATCAAAGGTGACTGCCAGCAGGGTTGCTGTGTGTGCTTTGCCAGGGGTGAGAGCTTCCGGTTGCGCGCACACACACACACACACTCACCAGCTGAAAGCCGTCAGCATAAAAGTGCTAAAACATCTTGCCATGGTCTATCCACAGAGACATTTTTTCCTTCAGCATCAATTCCAATAAATCACCTGCATACACAAGCTGACATCTACAGTCACTGGTTCACTGCGTTAATTGAGTCTTTGCTCGGAGATACCAATACAAACTGTCGGAAACGCTCAATCAATACAACATAGTCAAAGTGATATCTGAGCAACGCCTGACCTCACTCCGTGTTGACTGAAACAGATCAGATTTCCTGAAAGCTATTTGCTGTGCTGCCAAAAATCACACTGGGGAGGGAGTGCAGAGAACTATTTACCCCAGATGACCATGGACAAGGCAGAGAAATCTATTTACCATTATCTGGTTGTTGTCATTTTTTGGGAGGACATGTACTCAGCATTTCAGAGAAGAGCCAATAATGGCATGCTGTTTGTTAATGGCCAGTGCCGTGGCTAGTTGCACTGGGAAATCCCACCGGACATGGTGGTGGTGTTGTGGCGTGTGTGTGTGTGTGTGTGTGTGTGTGAGTGTAAAGCTGAATGGCACCACTAACAGGAAGCTAGGCACCCCGGGGCCATCTGCTCCCTGCCATGGCTCACATGTCACCCTGTGACAACACAGCATTATTGATTCACAGTACCACATCCACTTCTGTGTGTACACACTGATGTGACACAGTATACGTGTGTATGCATATGCGAGAGTGTGTACACAGCCATTCTGTGGACAGCAAATAATTGATTTGCGCCAGCACATCCGCTTTTGTGTTTGCCTGTCTGCCTGTGTATATGTATAAACTTTACAGACTTTAAAGGGCAATTTCACCCAAATGACAAAAACGTATTTTCCCACATATCCTGTTGGTACCTCACCATGCAGATTGCTTCATTTTTGTAATGTTTTTAATCCTGCAATATTCCAATTTTTTTATATGAACGGTTCATTGAATAACTGTGTAATGTTAAAGGTCTCATCCGTAGTGACAATAATAGGGAATTAACCCCTGACTCTGCTGCAGTTTTCCTCAGCTGTATGAAGTATTTTAGCATCTTTCAGCTCATTGTTTTGGTTTCACAACCTGCAATTTAACTGTTTTGCTTCTCTAACCAATATCATTTTGCCATTTTCAGCAGGAAGCTGTTAGCTACCTAGTGAACATAGTGGACCATTTAACAGCTAAAGAGCAAATTATTTGTTTCTTAACGGAACCAAAACTGAGCTAAAAAGAGTCATTAGTGGACTTACATTTGTTGGGCGCCAGAAACGTGAGTGAATGAGTAAGAACCTACAGGCAACTGGTGACCATTGTGTTTACAGCTAATTTCACTGCCGCAACATCGAAATTGCCGCTTTACAATCTCCTCTCCTGAGTCTTTTAGCACAATCCTGATACGGCACAGGTGAATAAAAATCGTCAGCATAACAAAATAAGCAAAATAAGCAGCCACAGTGTTTCTACCCAGAAGCAATTTCACAAACCTCTGTGTTTGGTTTTGTCATTAGGGTCACCTGACCCTCTAACAACTATTTAGGTTATGCTCGTCATGCAACATACTCTCCCTTTATGAACAAGAAAGTCACTTGAGCGACAGTAACAGCTACATTTCAAACAGCAGTAGCCATTGTTACCCTGGAAATTAATTGAGAATATGATATGAAATCTCTTTTTAAACCCTTTTGGGGTTTTGTCCCAAAAATATCTACAGAAGCTCGACAATGGGAGGAAACGTTTAACCTTGCCCTATATTGCTATACTGTGCCGCTTGCAAGGGTGTGCCCAGTGGCAAAGTCAACTAGTGTCTCAGTAGGCTCCTCATTATCCAGCTCCCACCATGACAGGAAAGGTGGAAAACTTTTTTTTTTTTTTTATCTGCTGTCTCAAACGGTTCATTAGAACATGTTTTCCATGCAGATTGGCGGTGGGTTTGTGATGCGCAGACGCGAACAGGGCAGGGATTTATGTGTAGCACGACAATTAAAGGACCACGCGGGAGCAGTGATGGTAACACTTCTATATTTAGAGGCCGCTCACATGTCCCTGCATTTTTCAGCGATCTAGAGCGTTATCTGATGCTTAAAGCCAGGTCTCAGGGTATTAGCGAGTTGTTTGTGAGGGGGACTGGGCACGTGTCATTTGTAAATGAGTTATGTCTATGGTAATGGGGTAAGAGACAGACAGAGAGTGACTGAGGATGAGATAGAAAAGAGGGGGAAAAGAAGAGGTGAGCTCTTGACTGGAACTCAGACAGCCTTTGGGGTTCTACTTGAGGGACATCCATTTAGTGTCCGAGTTTATCTGCTCCATATATTATTCATCAGTGTGTGTTCTGGCCGGGATAGTGGAGCTTTTAAACAGCTCAGGCATGTGTCCCGAGGAGAACAGCAGGTTGAGGTGATTGCTGATGTGAACAGCATAGTGAGAGAGAACACGAACATATGGATGAAATCACAAATACCAATCTGTAGGGCCACAAGGCCCCAGCAGCCTGCATAAAGGGAATTTCGTAAGAGACGAAGGAAACAAACAAAAACCACACACACACAGACACACACACACCCACACACACACCCACACACACACACACACATACACTCACACACACAAACATCAGCACACCAGCCTTGTACAGAGGTTCCTGAATGAAGCATGCTCAGCTGACATGATCGTCCAACAAAAGAACAAAATCGCACACACCCTTCACCGGCCACTCAGGAAAGGAACACCCAGGTCGTCTCCATTATTTATTTACAGTCACTGTTCCCCAGCAGACATTCCTCAAGCTCTCCTGAGGAGGCCCAGAAATAAGCACACAGGACAGGGTGGAGGGTCTCTGGGGAGAAGTGAGTTCGTGGAAACAGGCAGAACACTTGCAAAGCACCAGAATCACGCTCCTGAAACTGAAACAGAACTATGTTTCTGTGCTAATCATGTTACTCAAGTGCTCACCACACACAGTAAAGGTGTACATTTCTGGCATGATTATGAAATGCTTGGCACGCGTGGAATGGTAAACATGACATAGAGGCAAGGAGTGTCATGTCAAGCTGAGAAGATCTCAAACTCCATGTCTGACCTTATGTTCAAGTCAACAGACTAGAAAAAAAATCCTTTTATTTTGGTGAATTTATAGAGACACTGTGTTTCTATGATTAAGACTGACAGTATGTCTGCAGTCTGACGATCAACTTGATTTTATTGTCAGAAAATAAAAGAATTGCAGTTCAAATTTTTGAATAAGTGCCTAAATTATTCATGGCACAGTATTCAGCTGCCACGAAAGCTTATCTTTGTTATTCTATGTGGTGAAAGACTCTTAGGTGATGACACAAAGCCAGAGAAAGATTGCTCTTTCTATAATAAGAAAAACACTTTTTTTTAATATGAAAATGGCCACATAAAGGCTGGGTAACATCATAAGTGGTGGCTTTGAAGTAAATCCTTTGATAAGCTGTCATTCAGTGGCCTAAAGTCTCTGTACAACAGGCATTAATGCAGGTAAGATAAGATAAGATTTTAAAGTTATGATAAAAGTCAATGGTGTCATTATTGGTACCAGTCAGTTTCACTTAGGCAGTGATTCAGATACAAGTGATCTCAGCACTGGAACTGACTGAAGTAGCCTCTTTGTTGTCACTCTGACTGCACCATCTAAACTATAAAGGGTTAAACGTGCTTTCTGAAGTATTCCACACTCTGGACTGGATGTGTGAAACAAAAGTCTTTGTGCTTTGAGCATCCCAGAGACCCAGGCAGCAGAGAGACTCGAGAGCTCTCCTGTGCTGCTCCTGACAGAAAGTATTCATGTCCGATTAATTCACAGAGTTACAGCCCAGAGCTGCCTGCGTCTGTAGGAAATGTGTCTGAGATTACAGTTGCCGGGCTGATGGGTGTAAACACAGTGGCAGATGGTGAGCGGCCAAGGCCTGCGCAGCAAAAGGGGTACAGTACAGGGGAAAATCTTGGCTGCTCCTCACCACACGAAGCTCTTTTGTGGCATACAGTCTCCATTACAGAGCTGAGAGTCCACATCAAGAGGTAACATTGCTGTCAAAATCTCCAAACTAAGCCTTAGTTAGAGAATTTTCAGCAGTGAAATCATGTTGTTATTTCACTGTTTTGAAATGATGGGTGGGAGGGAAAAACCCAAAATGCTATTTGCATGAGTAATCGTTTACTCCTCTGATTGCTGGGAACAAGAAATCAGAGTTTGTCCCACACTCTAATTTGTGAGGCCAGACTGATAAACAATTACAAATTCACAGATGGAGAAAGGAACCGACTGACTGTGACAGCACACAGTGTGAAAAGAGAAGGTTTCTAGCAGGATCAATCATGATTTATGGAGCTCATTGCACTGAAAGGCGTGTCTCCTCAGATGTAGCATCCCTGCCACTGTGGATACAGGCTTCTTTTTGTTAGTTAAAAGCCAAGGAAAGCACAGCCTTGAACACTACCTGAATGGTGCCATGGTTAGTATTGACTTGTGTTAAACAGAGAGAATTTGCATCAAGGAGACATAAATTGGATGTAAGTGAGATTTTATCCATTTTTTTTTTTTGCTCTCCTGTGAGTGGCTGCATGTGCTTCCTTTGTGATTCAGTTTATTTGTTTTTTTCCCCCCCTCCTCTACTCCGCCGACATGTCACCTATATGGAGATTAATGACTTCCTCGCTCTTCCAAATCCACTCAGCCTCAACAAGGGAGTAGTGGGGTGCAGCCAGATGCCTGCAATACCATAGCAACATGCAGGTCCCACCCATCGCCAAGCAGATTGTACTCAGGGAATCCCCCACAGGTTGGACCAAACCTAAGCCAACTCACATTGTCCACTCCTCACACACACACACACACACCCGCGACACAGAGAAATAGGCCACCTGGTTAGCAGCATTCCTCAGACACCTGATCTTGTTTACATGTGATTTAACTTCTTGCTCTCATCCACTACATGAAGATGAGACACAACAACAACACAAGAGTCCACCACGCTAAATGTTAATATCAGTGTGATTACATGCTAGGAGTGACGATGCGAACATGCTGGTGTTTAGCAGGTACACTGTCACTACCACTACCATGTTCACCATGTTCACCGTCTTAGTTTTGCATGTTACCAAGCTAACATTTGCTAAGCTGCCGAGGTAGATGGAAGCATTGTTGGGTTTGTAGCCCAGATATTTGCCCATAAATGGAAGTATTGGAATAATTGTAATTTTCTCTGCTTGAAATGAAAAGCTATGGCTCGCCAAAGTTATTACAATGCATCCTGAGGGGGATGTTAATGTGTGTGCCAAAATTTACAGCAGTTGTTGAGATACTTCATTAAAAGCTGCGATTGTGAACCTCGCGGTGACGCTAGAGGAAAAAAGTCATGGGATCATCAAAGTCAGTAGGATTCATCTTTTTGAGACAATCGATGGCTGTACAAAATTTCATATTCAGTAGTTGTTGAGATATTTCAGTCTGGACCAAAGTGGTGAACCAACCTGCCGACCGACAGACACTGCCATCTCTACAGAGAGCGGCTAAAAATAACAGGGGAAACAAAACAGAAATTAATTTCTTAACATCATATCTGAAGCAGTTCTCGGTTAACCTTTCAAAGTTGTGAAACTGTTGTTTTTCTCTGCAACACATTTTGGCATTTCGCTGCGTGCCGCCCCCTCAGCCAGTCAAATGTCTGAGGTCAAGCATATAATTTCAGTCAGACGCCGCCTGCCACTTTATTCAATCATTTGTTATTTACTGCGAGTGCCAGTAAATAAACACAGGTGCACTGTGTGGGTGACGCTGTAACCTAAATGCAACCGTCCCCTGATGAGAGCAATTTCTGTCACCACAAAGGTTGAATTTAAACAGGTGGAGAAAAGCTGGGCATTAGAGACAATGAAGGGACAGTTTCACATCCTGGAGTGTGGGAAGTAATCAGTACAGAATGGGAGCAATTTCAGCTCTGCCCACTCTCAGCTGGGTTTTGCACATACAGTCAGTGCTTTGTTATTTCTAATGGCCAGATTTTAATTTAGGTAAAACTATACTTGACTCACTGGTGATGCCTAGACTCAACAACGATTAGTGGCCACTCCTATTTTGAGCTCAAATCACCTAAAAACAACAGGAAACAGAGGGTGCCTGATAGAAAGCTGTTTCCACACCACTCTCACATGTCAAAATGTCAGTAATAGGTTGATTAGGCCCCCACCTTTGTTTTAAGAGTAGTGGGAAACACAAGACTCACCTCTAAGCACACAATAACACAATGGACAGAGTAAGTGACCGTAAACACAGCCTGTCTAAACGCACATATAACCGTGTTTGTTCCATGTTGTCGTCGTTAGGAAGCTGTGTAAACTCCTGCGAGAAAAATATTGTCTCTCAGTTTAGTCTGTACCATCACAGAGAGGTGCAGTGACTGAAACGGTTTTATTCTGATTCATGTTCTTACAGCCACCTGGCAGGTGGTGGATGACACAAAAGGAAAAAAAACTGTGACCCATATGTACTTTGAAAATGTGTGACCCCCAAAAAAATGCACAAAGTCCCTCAGCAAAGTCCAAAGTGAACCACTTGGATTTAGAAATGTGGCACATTTGCTTCATTGCAATCCACTTAAAGCTTTCACAAGACTTTGGTTGCCACATTATTTCCAAACAGTGGCAGCCATTGTCCAGACTGTGAAGACACTGAGGTCAGTTTTTTTAAACTGGGGGTGTTCATGTACATTTTACGACTAAAAACTCAGATATGATGGGCTGATTCTAATATTTTAGACTGGGTATATTGAATCTGGCAAAATAAATGAACGGATGAATTTATACAGCCCTGAGACAACTCAAAATATCTGAGGAACAAGCTCAGTAACGTGTATTATGTGGATTCAGAGAGCAGAAAGAAGTAAGAGCACAACCGAACAACTTTTAGTTGCCATCTAAACCTAAAAACATCCCAAACCTTTCAGTACAAAACAGACTCTTTAGGTCCAAGAGCTGCTATGAATAACAAGAGAAAACAACCTCTTTGGCACAAGGTGAATGACTTTCATTATATTTCAAAATCTTGTCAAGTCAATAAAAAAGGAGAAGCTGAATTTCACAAACCCAGTCTAGAGCACAGACAATGCTCTGTGCCTGCAGTGTCAGTTATTAAAAGGTCAGGTATTAACTGAAACACACACCTGAGGAAATTCCCCACCTGACAGGCATTCAAATGAATAGATAAATCAACATCAGTGCCTGTTAGAATCCAGTGCGCCGGAGAAAACATTCAAGGTAAATACAGTATTCTGTTTTAAATTATTTTCGGAGCCTCATTTGAGCCAAAATCATTAGGATGTGGTTTTTGAGGTAGTGAGAGCAGAAATCCACCAAACTGCCCCAAACTGGAGACATACGCTTTCAAATAATCCTAAATAATCCTTTGGATTAAAAGACTATGCTTTTACTCTCCAGTGGATGCAGAGCTGCAGAGATACAGTCATCTCTGCCCAGCTGGAAAACAGAGACTATGATGACCTACATTATTATACAGTGGGCACAGGCTCCAGAGACCTGGAGCAGGCATCTTGACAGGCCAGCCCGCGCCAGCTTCAAGGCACAGGTCTGAAAAAAAAAGCAGACAAAAGAGTTCCAACCTAGATGCACAGAGGGCTGCATGTTAAAAACAGCGGCTGCAGATTAGCACTCTGCGTTCCTGGAGGGCCCTCCCTCTGTTGCTGCCTTTGATATGTGGCACAACCTGCCACCTCCAGGGGCAAGGCACACTCAAGGGGAATGTTAAACGGTCTTTCCCTTTGAGATGAAATGTTCAATATGAATCATTGATGACACCCCCCCCCCCCCCCCCCCCCCCCTCCAAATCTGATACCTTCCAGCTGAAATCACCAAGCAGCACAAATGTTATGCTCTCATTAAGAGCACCTCTGCTAATTAGAGGCTAATTCGTGGCAGATTGGTTTAATAGCTGTCGAGGAGCACGAGAAGAGGAGGCGGCTGTGCTCCTCACTGGAAACAAGAGCTGTACTGGAGTTTGCTGGGGAATCGTTGTTAAAAAAAAAAAAAATGGATATGATTGCTCTCTGAATGTGTGCATGTGTGCAGGCAGGTAAAGGCAGAGCACAGATGCCTGTCCTCATTAGTACCTGAGGTGCATGTGTAATTTCTGTGTGCAGAAAACAGCGCTCATAGCTAAACCCTGTCCAGCCATGCCCAGAGGCCTGAACACATTAAGTCAATAGTTTTCTGTTTGCTGACATGTGTCTGGCCCCCTCCCTTCTGCTGGAGTCATGGCTTAACGCGTCACATCACAGCTGCACTGGAGCACTTTGGTATACAAAGCTTCAGAAACAGGTAAATGGTGAAACTGCCATACTGTGTTTTATAATGTGATGCACGGTTACTGGTCATACTGGTTTTGTGAGCTTGGTTTCCCCTTGGTGACACTGAACTACCCTGCAGACTCCCTGACAGCTGCGTGGCTGCCACTGGCTATCCAGTTGAAAGGCGGGCTTTCTGTCGGAGGTGTGACAGAGCGCGCTGTCTGATTGGCCAAATAAGTTTAACAGCCACCGTGGCCGTCCAATCGGAGCAGCTCTTTAAGTGAGGCCGTCCGTCTCGGACGTCCGCGCTGTCGTGACACATCTAGAGATGGATTTTTTTTTATTTTTTTATTAATGATGACCTACAGATGTGCTTTCCATGTTGTGAGTCAGATCAGAATGTACGTTTTAATCCCGACTAAACATTTGTGAACAGGTGAATTCACCGATTAAAACCTCAGCAAAGGAGGACTTTTGCGCCACCGTGGCACAGAACTGCAGATCGCTCAGATACACGGAATCAGACCTACCCATCCCCCGTTATCCTTTATCCAGCTGTTAAGAGGTCCATTTAAATACTCCGTCATCCACTCCGCGATGTTGTCCACCTGCGATGTCATCTCCTCTTTGGCCACGCACTCAGCACACACCGTCCCCCCGAACTCGAAGAACGCGATAATCCGGCCCCAGTTCACTCCGTCCCGGAACAGCTCGTCTATCACCTCGGCGAATCTCCTCTGCGCCGTGGAGGAGGTGAGATAGAGCTGCCGCGACATCTCCGTGAAGTCCGGCTGGTACAACCTTTCAAGTTCGTCTCCGGCCTCACGCAGGACTCTGTGGATGGCGGCGTGCGGGTCGGACTGCGGGAGCCGTCTGCACAGGTTGGATGCGTCCTCGTTGTCAGGCCCGGTGCTGGCTTCACGGCACCGGCGGACCAGAGTCGGTGGAGGGGCAACTATTGAGCCATTATTAGCAGCGTCTTCATCCCGGACGTCATCAAATCCCCACACGTACCCCCGTTTGGAGAGTTTATGGCAGATATACTTTTCCACGATGTTGCGATTACACTCGCTCGCCATCCCGGCTTAATTTCTTACAGACAGAGGGTGTCCTAAATAAAATGCATTATGCTGAAATGTGTGTGCACTGTACACCGCTCTGCACAGGCTTGTCCGAAACTCGGCTTTATTCTAATATAGCCCTAAGCAATGCAACGAGTAATCCCAGCCCGGGAGCAAATAATGCTTCGAGAGTTGAAGAAATTCCTCGATTAAAACTGCACAGGAAACGTCTCAAAAGTCAAAAGAACACAGAGTCCGTGTAAGCAGCAGTCTGCATTTCCCGAATCCTTGGAGGGACATAGGCGACCTTCTCTTTGCAAAGAAATCCAATATGCGGAAGAGGTTTGGAGTAGTGTTGGTCTAATCCTGTGCACACTACCCAGACGTGAATGTGTAACAAATTAAAAAAAAAAAACAAAAAACAAAAAACAAAAAAAAACATGAATGAAGGCCAAAGTTGTATGCGCCTGAAGGGGCTTTAAACGCCGCCAACTATTTTAGCAGCGTTAACGCACAACCATGCGTGGGACTGTGAGCCAGACAAGGTCGGACTGAGTCCTCTTCCACGATTGCTCCACATATCCTCCTCGGCAGCACCCTGCCCACCGCCAGTGGGCCGCGCTTCGCTGGTGAGGTATTCCTGACGTCAGCGAGTAATTCCTTTCGCTGCGCTCGGAGGCTCCAAGTGCAAGAGGAGCTGCGCTAGAAATCACAAATGGCTCTCATTCTCATGATTACATATTCACATCGCCGGATCTGTGGCTGAAAAGCCGCCAGACTTCGCCCAGAATAACAGAAACAGGGGTGGGTCCTCATTCAGCTGCTTATCTAGACATGTGAAAGAGAAGCTCTTAGAAGGTTCTGGTTAATTCATGAGGAGCGCAGGACCATCCCATTCTGATGAAGAGCTGCTTTGATGTGATCCAGCCACCCCCTTGTGGATGGAGAGCCAATGCTGCAGTATAAAATTGATGTACCTGTACACAATTGCCCTGAGTTCTTTGATTCCCTCTCCAGTCTCCTTTAGCATCTCTTATCCCACATGAACTCTTCGTATTCTCAGATGGGACAAAGCATCTAAAATCCTGTATTCTGCAATTCTGAAAGAGCTGCTGCTCCTGTCATGGAAGATTAAAATCTCATTTCATCAAACAGAATCCTTAAATTCCCACAACCCTCCCCAATACCCTCAAACATCAAACTTCTCATAGATTCAACTCACTCACACTGAACTTAGACTTTATTATTCAGTAAAGGGTCTGCAGCTGTATAAGGTTGCATATTTAAAACGAGAAACGAGAGATACCTTCCGCACCCACAACTAAGATGAAGACCAGGAGTTACATTTAGTTTTTTTCTCACAGGTATTTATTTAGTTTATCATGTAAGAAAATAAGACAAAGAAACGTTCACTTCTCACATTTTCTTTCAATGGCACACAAGGTGAAGGTGTTAAGTTTTTTGGCAGAAAACAAAGTCAAAAGCAAGAGAGAAGAATGAGAGTGCATTATGACTTTCATGTTCAATGCTTATAAACTCAGTGTAAGTATCTGATGATGACACCGTTAAATAGGGGAAAAGACTGTTACAGAAATATCGACCGTATGTTTAAACATATTGTAAGCATAGGCTTCGTTTGCATAGCTTAAAAAGTGTTAAAACAAAACTGCTTTTATATGGGCTACATGTTCTATCAACTATGTCTTGCTACCTCAAGGTAAAAGAGAACGTCTGAAAGCAACAAATGTACAATTATGAAAAGCTCGAGTGCAGTATGCCTTTAACCAATGTCAAATGAGAACATCATCAAACATGAGTCATCCATTCTCACTTTCATATCTTGGATTTCAGTAAGGCTTCTTTTTGTCATACAAAGACTGAAAACTGACAAAATACACAAAAAAAACAGTTGGCATTTTACACTGAAAAGTCATATTAAATGAACTGGTAAACCACATGTGGGTTACACCACATTTTTCTGTGGACAGGTCCATTCTTATAGCGTTAGCTTCATCAGTAGTCACTTCTTAAGGCTTAGAATGGGTCCCCGCACTGCTCCACATCTTTTACAAACTAACTAAGATCAACAGAGCAGCAACATCGAAATAAATCTCAAATAGATGCATTGCATCTACTGAAATTGTCTTAACACATTTTGGCATTCAAATATTGTGTGTATTTAAAAATAATATTCCTATGTTCTGATTTGTACGCTTTGTATTAAAGTACATTCTCCCCGTTTGTGATGGACCAAAGGAAGACTTGCAAGAGTCGACACTGTACTTCTTCTCCCTCAATATGCAAAACAATAAGAAGGTCATATGATAAATACAAGACTTTCCAAGGCTTGACAGAAATCAGGAGGGAATCAATAGTGTTATTTAGGGAGTTACAAAGTCCCAACTGTGCATGACAGAGTCACAGCAGGTCAAAATCAGAGGGGTAACGGATCACACTTCCATGCTAGTCCCTCGACTATTTTGGCCTTTATGTAAAACAAATCTCCAGTGCCCCTACAGAGACATGACTCGGACCAGCAAGTCTTGCCCTGCCCTGACTTATACACCACCCTGACAGATTATGGATCCCACTTGGATCTTGACTGAGGTGGCTGAATATGTGCACAGACACACAAAACTGCATGTAAAAATGATACGCTTCCTTTCACACGTTTAAGGAAAAAAAAAAAAAAAGTGTATTGAACTTCAAATCAAGTGCACAGGTGAAAAGTGAAATCACCTGAGCTGGTGTTTTTTTTCTCTCTCCATCTTTTAACTTCATGGCTTCAACCCATAGTACCTGCTTTCCTTTCTCATTGAAATAAGCTGGGATGACGAGAAAATAATTTGGTGTGTTTATTCCAGAGACAATAAAATCGAATGGCTTTTCTCTCCCCGGGGGTTGGCTCAGTCACAGCAACCACGAACACACACACACACACACACACACACACACAGTCATGCAAACAATTCACCCAAAAGTCTTTGCCCCAACACCGCTTCTAAAATTTTTGAATATCATTTTCTGGATATTATGTTTTTGCAATAGTAAAATTTAAAAAACAATTAAAAACATCACACGCTCTCTCTCTCTCTCTCTCTCTCTGATGTCACTGAAGAGTGCTGTTGTATCACATCCTGGTTTGGTTCACACAGAGCACAAAAACAAAACATCCCACAGCTTTAACAACACGCTGAGGGTCACAACTGGTTTCAAACACAGAGGTTATTCAATCAAAAAGGAAGGTGCTTTGCCGGCAAAGACTTGTGGTACGAAAAGGTAGAGAAGGAGGGACTTGTTTAGTGAAAACAGTAAAATTCTTACAAGGTGGACCTAGTTTTGTGATACATGCAACAATATGGCAAAAAGGTGAAAGTTACCATTCTGGTTTTCACTATAGCCCCTGGTGGGAAGGAAATTTAAGCCATATTTGGCACAACTGGTCAGACAGGGTGTCTGTTGCTTTTTCTCTCTGTGAGGGAAAAAAAACAACACTGTGCGAGTAGAGGCCTGATATCTAATGCAAGTGGTTCGCAAAGCCTACCTACTTTAAAACCAGGCTGTGGGATGTTTAGTCTGCCCTCATTCCCCTAAAGTAAGGCTGCTCCCACAAAAAGAAGCAGGTGGACACATTAAACCGAAAAGTCACTGGAATGCTCTGAAAGGATAGAAATGGCTGTGAAGTTTATGGGGGAATTACGTCACTGGACAAGCAAAGAGTAAACATCTGCCATTTTCTTTCATCCCATCTGTTAAGTTGATATCAGAAATGCACTCAAAGCTTGGCCTTTTTCCCACCTATGGTTGTGCACTTGTACAGCTGAAGGGAGAGGAGGGGATGGGGGGGGGGGGGGGGTTGTGGAACAGGAGGAGGAAGAGGAGGGGCAGTGGGCTGTTAAGAAGATAAGGCTGCTGTCACTCTCTCTTGTCAGCTGCTTTTAACTGCTCCCTCTGAATCATGCAGCGGCGCACAATGCTGTCAAAACTCCCCAGGTAGAAGAGGGCGATGGTCCGAAATAATCCCATGGTAACAATCTGCGTAGAAGACAAACAGAAGTTAGAATTTGTCAATCACACAATATTAACAGCAGCATGGAGGAGCATTACTTAGGCCAATGTGACTGCATCGTGCTCGTGGCTGTACCTGCTGGAGACCCTCCGTGATAGAGGTGACAGGTGACATTCCACAGGTGAGGGCTGACAGCATGTAACCATCAGGTCCCACGGAGCTGTTGAAGTTCCCCTGCTGTGGGAGCAAAGAAAAACAGGCAGGTACATTTACAACAGACTCTCCAACTTTCTCCACAATCATTTACCTAATGTTTAAAAGCTGGACAAGAAGCATGGTGGCAGGTGAAATGAATTTCTTACCACTGCATCTCGCACAACGATTTTGGCCACTTGGTCTGGTTGACAAACTCCAGATGTTTCAGAGATTAGTTTGGTCTCTAGAGGCTAGGTGAGAAAAGAACAAAGGAGGAAAATGCTTTAAATGGGGCGGGGTAAAAGTGAAATCCTATCACTATTCAGTCTTTGAAAGAGTTTACCTTCGTCTTGTTTTCCTCGGCCAGTCCTGGAGTGTCAGTGTCAGGGGGGTAAGCCACAGTCACATAGATATTGTACGGCTTTATCTGGAGTAAAAGAACAGCAAGTCAACATAATGATAACTAACACCAATTAGCATTTTATACAAAATAGCTTTGAGGCAATTAAGTATGAATGCGCCCTATTGGTATATTTTGAATCCTTCTTACAATATTTACCACTAACATACACATTCTTATGCCTCAGCAGCAGAGTGGTGGAAAAATATGAAAGATACGTACTTAACAAACTTTACTAGATGCAGAACGAATTTGATGCAGTGTGTTTGTTTGGAGTGCAGTGGAAATCTGTGCAAAAGGGTGTTCAGTCGTAAGAAGGTAAAACTCACCTCCATCTGCAGTGACTCTGCTAAGCCACGCAGGGCAAACTTGGATGGAGAGTAGGCAGTGTATCCAAAAAGGCCGATCTGGCCTGCTTGGGAGGACACAAACATGATGCGGCCCATTCTCCGCTCCTTCATGGTGGTTATGACGGCCCGTGTTGGGTAAACGCTGCCCAGGTAGTTGACCTCCATCAGTTTCTGTTGGAAACACAGCCAAGGTTCACACATACTGTAACGGGGGGAGTCCGTTACAAAGTCAGACAGCAATCAAATCTTCTGTCCTACATTTTCAAAGAGCTTATCTGTGGTATGAGGGCAAGTTTATCATGTTGATCAAGATTGTTTTTTATAACTCAAACAGAAGTTACTGAATACGTTTTTTTAATCACACTGATCTAAATTCCAAAAAGGTTTTTAAGAGTGCCTCCTCGACAGAAAATATTGTAGGTAAATAAATAAATAAAATAAAACAATTTTGCTTCAATTCTCACATGTCCATAAAAATCCAGGAGAGCTTGTTTGTATCATTCCCTGTATTACTTGGAAACATATGACCTTACACACATGAACTTGAGCGTGACAAATTCATAATAGTGTCTCCTTTCATAACGACACACTCTGAGCAGTGATTTTTTCAAACCATTTTTTGTACTGTTCAGAGAAGATTATAGAATTTTGAACACACAACAATGGTTGCATTTTACTTACTTTAAAACGATCCACTTCCACTTCCTCAAACTTTCCAGAAATGGACATTCCAGCACAGTTCACAAGCATGTCAACAGGCCCCAGCTTCTCTTGAGCCTACACAGGAAAAAGCCACTTTAACAATTCAGCACTGGATTATAAAGGAGACTGAGATGCTCCACTGTGATGGAGAAAGTAACATTACCTGTTTTATCACGCTTTCAACCTGACTGTAATCACTGGATACATCCACTGATATGCAGAGCACCACCTGAATAAAGAAATTGTACATGATCTTTTGTAATCTAATGCAAAGTGTCACCAGATACTATGCCCCATATGAACATGTGTACAGTCAGAACATCTTTTATTGAAATAATTACTAAACCCATACCTGCTTGTCATTGATGGCAAATTTCTCCACCTCTTTCTTTGCTTGAAGCAGTTTAGCCTAAAGGGGGAAAAAATGCACGTTTGACCTGTTCTAACTTGTGTAAACTCTTATGAATGTCATCAAGTTTCACCTTTAAAAATGGAATGAAAACATGTCAAATCTTCAGAACAATAATGCTCACACGCAGGTGAACTGTTTAACACAAAATAAAGCACATTTTGCATGTGAGTAGGGCACATCCTTCACCTGAATGAGCAAATTCACCTTTAGAATTCACCGTGTTTGACATCAAACGAGTTAGCGATAACAACAAACAGGTTGTGACTAGGCTAGACATAAAGGAATGATTGGCTAAATGCAGTTTGTCCTGACCTCATCTCGTGCCACCAAAGTGATGAACGCCCCTTGCCTGTAGCACTCAACTGCAATGCATTTCCCAATCCCACTTGAGCCTCCTGTCACCTAAAAATTCAAAGGGTAAGAAGGTCATTGATCACAGGTCAAATGTAGGGCAAATATAGGGCAGCTGACCTGCAACTCATTGGCAGCAGGTAAACTGGAAATGCAATTATGTGTTACAAATGTTACGCATCTTAATGAAGTCAGGAATGTGCAAGTCAGTTCTGTCATGGTGTTATCACATATGCATAATGAAACGAGAAAACCAGCACACAGTTCATTGTTTATTAGGCAAACCCAACTAAATGTAATGAATTGTAATAAAACAAACCTCAGTTTTTGCTCAAACTGTAATAGAGAGGCGCTGGTTCAAATTCTTAAGTCACTTTAATGGCTGCCTTTTGAGGTGTTGTAATCCATTGTAGTGTTATAGTGAAAGGTGTTTCTTATATACAACCTGAACTCGGTGACATAACCATTAAGTTGACCATTAACTAAGCTGAATTAGAACCTCTCAGCTGTTTCAACAAAACTGGATATCATACCATCGCTAAGGTAGATGGTATATAGCCATAATAGACTGCATTAACTAATTTTAACCAACTAGTTTACAGTGAATTATGTTTTATCTAGGTCTACTTTATAGGCTGGTCTCTGACGAAGTAGGTTGTGAGGTTATCTGTAACGTTGCTCAACCACGGTGTGGGCGTGTCACTGAATATAACTGACAGTAACCACCGCTATAAATTCTGCACTCTGAAAAATGTATTTTCCGTTCAACTAGTTGTAGCTATTATTGACTGTGTCGTTAGTGCTATGAAACCTAAAGCCAGGTAGCTCAGAACTTCAAGCTAGCTGCAGAGCTACAGTAATGAGTGGACGTTAGCTACCGTTACCATCCTAACGGGCGAAGTAACGTTAGCTCTCCGGTTCACTTACCACGACGTGGGCCCCGTTCAGTTTCAGAGGTTTGGGACTAATAAGAGGCGATATCATGTATAACAGTAACACAAAGGCAACAATGAAGGCAGCAACAACAAGAAGCATGATGAATGGCAGGAGGAGCCACCAGGAATTGATGAAAATCCAATCCGTGATCGTTGAGCTCAACCCTTCTTCAGAGGACATGGGTGAAATCTGGCAATCGTTAGCTTGTTTGCTAACTAGCAGGCCAGCTTTCTAGGGTCCGATAACAGAGCTACGAGGCAGGAGGTGTCCCTGAAAAGGGGGGTGGCGAAACACGGACTTCGGAGGTGGAGTTACTGAGGGGCTTGGCGCTGAGTCAAAGGTGTGCAAAGGTCAGGTTAAAGTACCGCGGTGGACCTGGGCTCCCCGTGACAAAACGCAATCGGTATAAACCAAAACAAATCGAACTGTGCACTGTAAACGGACGCTCCAGGGTCGCACTTGGTACTTGTAGTTCTCAGACAGAAATGCTCTTCGGTATCACAACGCTGCACGAGTGTGCACTGACGACAACTCCCACAATGCAACATTCCGCTTCCGCATTCGTCGTATCCGTTTCGGTTAGCAGTACACCTATGCACCCACTCAACCAGCCGCCAGGTACGTTGACTGATAGGAGGCAATTAAAAAAGTATCACTTTAAAATGTGATATATTTATTATTGAACCTAAATCTCTGATGGAAATCCTTGTCAATAACAAAATGTTTCTCTTGACAAAGCATAAACTTTATTTACATAATGGAAACGAAAAACAGGAAATCGTATGCATGGGTGACCTCTTCACAAGAAAAGGCTGCAGAGTTGACTATAAGTAAAGACATTTACAGTAAAATAGGATATGTTTCCCAAAAGACACAGCACACCTTAGAAGCAAAAGAGTACAGCTGTATACAATCTCTAAAAGAGCTGACATGAAATGTGCAAGTATTATACATTTCTTAGTTGTAGTGACAAAGCACTCAATATATGAGCAGACCAACATATTTTTAAAAAGAATTTGCGGCTTTTCTAGAAGGCACATGGTGCACACTGCCATTTATGGCTACATATACTCCATGCTTGGAGATGCATTCCTATGTTGTCAAGTGTAAAAGAGGATCTCTCCACCTGAGCCACCAGTGTCCAACTTCAACACCTCAGTCTTAATTCGCAATGTGACTTTATCTAAATATAAGGCTTAGTTTTCTGCAGTTTGAATTAAGGATAATTAGCAAAGCCTGTGGACAGTGATGGAAAAAAAAATGTACAGTAGGTTGTGATAAAAACCCATGAGCTGAAAAACAAAGCAATTCAAAGCTACTGAGTCCTTGAAAAATAAAATGGTAAAATAATGCTGGTACGGCATCACTGGTGACCCACCCTAATAGCTGTGTTGAGTTCAAATGACAACTGAGTTAATAAATACAACTGTCATTTGTTTTTACCCAAAATATCCACAGGGCCTAATGCAGCTCTCATCTCCGTCTCAAACTCTGTCATGTCCACCACCTTGAGACGAGAATGACATATTTCACCAAACAAATTCTGTGAACTCATGTCCCCCACTTCACCTCTCCAGCCAAAGATTTATATATTCACAAAGAACAGTATATACTATAAAATGCTTGTTTTTTTTCTTAATACAAAATAGAGAATATGCAAGGGGTATTTATTAGCCTAGAGGTGTACTGACTAGAAAATAAGGACTTGATCTGGTCCTAACTGAAAATAAATAATCTTGATTTCAATGACCTCATTTGCACAAATTGTGTAGGTTTTCTTCTAGTTTCCCTAAACTGCTTGGGTATTCTTCTCATCAATACCTTTAGTGCATAAGTCAAACAACCTTCTAAACTGCCTGTGTGGCATTGATTCTTTTATCAACTGTAGATCGGAAGTCTTTATTGTTCTTTGGACAATAGTGAATATCAAATAAAACTAGGTCTTCCACCCTTTGTGTGGTTATCAGATTGGCAGAGCAGAGCCATAATCTATCCCACTTCTAATAAACCACCAGTTCTAGTGAATGGTTAGGATGAGACAGAGAGAGACAGAGAAAAAAGGGACAAGGACAGTAAAGAGAGACAATCAATTCCTTTGCTTTGGTTTGACTTGGCTCATTCATTCCGCCTAGCCTTCCTGTCCAAAGTCTTCTGTGAATTTTTTCAGTTTGTCCAGATCTTGTTCATTGACTGTTGGCTTTGTGTTGGTCAGAGACCTCAGCATGTCAGACTGAAAAGAGGAAAAAAAAACAACATATTAGAGCGAGGGCTGTGAAATACATTTATATTACCATCTAGTATTTCTATATCCTTACCATGCACACTACAGGTTCCAATAGCTTCTCCCCAGGGACCTCCATCCATGTCATTTCAATCGCGTTGGGATCACCAGGTGAGCAAGGAGTCAAAAGGTCATCTACAACAGCATTGGGGTCAGTTCTGGATGCACCCCGTACCTTATTTAAATCAAAACATAAGAAAGGAAACAAAAGGAACAGTTAGTTCTAACACAATATACTAAAACTTGAAACGTAAAACAGTGTATAATATTTTAAAAGTCATACCCGTTTGAAGTGGGTTGCTGACTGGACTTTTCGAACTGGCTGCATTAGAGCGTCTCTGACAATGATACTAATATCTGCTCCTGAGTAGCCATCTGTCTTCTTGCCCAGAGTGACAAAGTCAGATTCAGTGAGACTGTTTGGGGTTGATCCCAGATGGAGCTTGAACATGAAGGAACGAGCGTGCTCTTCAGGCAGCGGGATGTAGATCCTTTTCTCAAATCTGAGAGAGTAATATTGGTGCACAGTCAGCAAACGTGAATGACAACATGGTTACTAACAATGTTTACTGAGCAATAACAATAACCTTCTTCTGATGGCTGAGTCTAGTGTCCATGGGATGTTCGTTGCCCCAAGTACCAGCACTCCCTCATTGTCATTCCCCACACCTGTAAAAACAACAAATCCAGGGTAAGATACACTTGAAATTGAACTTTTTTTCACCACAAAGACCTTATATTATGATGCCTTTGCTGACATGCGAAACACCCACTGCTTTCTACAAAACTGCAACCACATAAGATCTGTGTTACAGGGTTAGAAATGTTATAAATTAAAAAAAAAGATATTTCACGGGTTTACCGTATTTTCCGGACTATAAGGCGCATTTAAAAGCCTTTAATTTTCTCAAAAAAACGACAGTGCGCCTTATAATCCGGAGCGCCTTATATATGGATTAATTCTGGCTGTGCTTACTGACCTCAAAGCGATTTTGTGTGGTACACGGCGCTCACGGCGCTCTGTCAAAATGTTTTAGTACGACTTTGGTAAACTACAAAGCCGCACCGCTTGCAGCATTACGGCTATCGTAGTCAGGAGCGTCACGGATTAATACATGCTGTGCTTCACCATAATATTACAGTGTGTGTGTATAAGGACCCCAAAATGGCACCTATTGTGAATACACTAACGTTTGATTTAGCGGTATCAGACTGTGTTTTTTTTACATGTTACAACTGAACAAGGTTGGGAGTTATTGTGAATACGCTCATTAACGTTTGAACAATGTTGAGAGTTATTGTGAACACGCTCATTAACGTTTGAACAATGTTGAGAGTTATTGTGAACGCGTTTAATAAAGTTTGACTGACTTATCTTGACTGTTTTGTTTCGCTTAATGCGCCTTATAGTCCGGTGCGCTTTATATATGAAAAAAGTTCGAAAATAGACCATTCATTGACAATGCGCCTTATAATCCAGTGCGCCCTATAGTGCGGAAAATACGGTACTTAAAACAGACTAGATAGTGTTATATTTTACGGACGTTAATGTTTTTGTGGTAACTTTGTGGTTTTTTCAAATTATGAATCCCATTAAGAATTAAATGTGAACTGTCGCTCTATCATAAACACTTTCCTCTTAAAAGGCAGTTTAGTTTAATTATATTTAAGCTACGATAGCTATAAACCATATTGCACCCCTGGCAACATCCTAATCAGTGATGTCATAGCAGGTGTTTTCCCTCACTTGTGCTCTGACGTCTGTTTGGGGGAGTGACCAGAATGTGCATGTTGTAAAGTTTGAGTCCACCCCCTGCCCTACTCTGAAACATGTCCTATACAGACCAGAAGACATTAATGTGAATGTTTTGCCAGCCTTTGGACTTGGTG
Source organism: Trachinotus anak (assembly GCF_046630095.1). Classification (NCBI taxonomy): domain Eukaryota; kingdom Metazoa; phylum Chordata; class Actinopteri; order Carangiformes; family Carangidae; genus Trachinotus; species Trachinotus anak. Next base: position 14,558,438 of record NW_027273863.1, read on the forward strand.
TACCGAGTGACCCAACAACCCAAATATTTCAAGGTATCCAAAAGCACCTTCTCATCACCCACCCATTGCAGCTTTTCTCCTGTGTGCACCTCGAGTTTCCATGGTTACACATTAGTCTAATCCATGCTTTGTAACTATGATGCTGCCTGTGAAAATTTAAGGACTGAAACTGAAATAGTCGCTTCACTTAGCGCCTGAACATTCATTTTCTACTTGAACTGCCATTTTAGATCCCACAGGTTGTTTTTTGATTCCACTGAACATTACTGAAAAAAAAAAACATTCAGTGACATGACAAAATATACATCTCAGATTTTTAAACAATTGAATATTAAAAGTGGGGATCGTTCAGCATTCAAATCTGAGAGACTATCAAACATTCAATAATTAACAATAGTTGTTTTTGCTCAGCAGACTCACCCTGCATCTGAACCAGGAATTCTGTCTTAATACGACGAGCAGCCTCACTCTCATTCTCACTTCTTGAGCCGCACAGGGAGTCGATTTCATCGATGAAGATGATGGAAGGCTTGTGCTCCCTTGCAAGGCTGAAAAGATTCTTAACCAACCTGGGAAGCAGAATGGAAGCTTTCAGGAAATGAAATAGGAGTACTGTGCTGATGCTTCTGTGGATTGGCGATAAAATGACTCACTTTTCACTCTCTCCCAGCCATTTGGAGACGAGGTCAGATGAGGAGATGGAGAAGAACGTAGAGTTGTTTGCCTCTGTGGCAACAGCCTTAGCCAAATAGGACTTTCCTGTACCTGGAGGTCCAAAGAGCAAGATCCCCCTCCATGGAGTTCTCTTTCCTGTCATTCAAGCACAGAGGTAATTTAATCTATAGTAGCATCATCAAAACACCCTCTACTGCACTCACAACTATTCCATGTAACATAGATGTTTTCTTCTATCATTTAAGAGTAAAGAGGTGGCCTTCCAATTTAACAAGCTTTATTACCTGTGAAAAGGTGGGGGAATTTGATTGGAAGAATAACAGCTTCTTTCAGTGCCTCCTTGGCTCCTTCTAAACCAGCAACATCATTCCATTTGATATTTGGTTTCTCCATAACAATTGCACCTGGAAAAAAAACAACTTTCTACATTACTGAGGTGTCTACACAATGCCTTGGTAATGACATGATTGTATGTACCAAACTTAAAATAAACAAATATACAGAGAATGCAGAAGGCCTAATAGTGGCCACAAATGATATTACAAACCTGAGAGTTGATTTTGGAACTTCTTTTTCTCTGGATCATCACCTTCATCACTTTCATTCCTACACACACACACACACACACACACACAACATTATAAAAAAATTACATCATATTGTAAAACTTTCAAGTAAAAAAATTATTATATTATTATGTTTCCAATATATTAAGGGACATTTTTCATCCGGATCTGAATGGCATCACACAAGCAGACATACCCCACTGCCCCACCCATAAACACACCCTTTGTCATCAGACTGTGACTCTTTGACAGGCTTTGCGGGAGGAGCTTTTTCTTTCTTCTTTAGATACTCCTTCAACTTCTCTGCTCTGTCCAAATATTCGGCACATTTTGCCCGGATGCTCTGTTTAGCTTTCTCGCCTTGGGCTTCATCTGCGAGAAATAAGCAAAAAAGTTACACAAAAAATTCAGTTTGGATCATTAGACACAGGCCCCCTGTATTTTCTGGCGATGTTAATACACTCACAAAACAATTAATAAATGTGCTCTTTTAATGCCTTACATTTCACCACATGAAGGAAGTACTGAACAGCAGCCTGGTAGAGACGCAGAGCCTCCTCATAGTTCTGAGCTTTATCCTCCTGAGCCGCCTTGCTGGCAAGATCAATGGCTTTCTAAAATAAAAGAGACAGAACAAGTTAGTTACATTGACAGCTGTAAGTACTGGCATTAACAGAGAAAGCAGATGTGTAAAGGAGGTCAGAAACAATCAGCTAATCAAACATCAAAACAAAAATGACAGAAAGTTATTAAATTTACTTAATAATAGTGAAAGAAATATTTAAGTGAATGATAACTGTATATTTACTGTCATTTCATTTCATGCTACACCTGTCCTGCGTGATGACACCGGGGTGCCTAAACCTTACTTTAGACAGCACTTCGTTTCACTTCCTTTTGGTTACCGTAGCTGTAACTATAACTGTAACACAGTTTGTACTTGTAACACATATACGAGAATACAACGCTAACAACCTCGCTTTGTTTTGGAAGTGGGTGTCATTTAGAGGCCAAATATAATCAGTTAGTTAGCATTGCTAATCTCATTAGCGTTCCTAATGTTAGTCAATACAACCTAATTCTATGGCAAATGCAAGACCCACATGTACTGTAGCAACGGAAAAGACTAACCTCTATATCACATACGGGCCATCGTATCAGCTGTTGGTGGTCTTTTTGTTGTTGAAAAGTTAAATGTCAAATTAATTTCTAGGTTAGCTAAGTTAGCCAAGCATGCTAATTAGCAGCTAATGTTACAAACGTTACGATGTCTTACACCCTCGGAGGCATTTCTACCGAATACCACCAAACAAAACCCGGCCACACTCTTCGGTTGACAACAACTATGATGCTTTTTAGTTCATACCTACATATGGACAACTTTCTTAGCTTATTTACGCGTTTTATCTAGCCCTGGGGTTGGTCATCAACTTACCTGTAAATTATTGTTGGTAGCCATAAGGGCCGATCGCTTTGTCCAATAATCGAAACGGATGTCACACCACCGTGATGAAACAACTTTTAAACAGTCTTCCTTAAATTTCTGCCTTGCAGGTAGACTGTTAACTCGATAATCGAGGTTTTTACGAGGTTTGTTTTCGTTTCTTGGATCGCTCCCGAGTAAGATCGAGGAGGAAACTTCCGCATTGAAAAGTCGATACTCGCGTGCACGGAATGTGATGACGTCAAGACGTAGCCTCAGAATAACTTGCGTAACTGCTTTTATATAATTGCTGTTTGGATTTTAAAACTATAAAGGTAAGACTGAGTGGGGTGTTCCTGTAGTTGCGCCACGTTTGCTACCCTAGTCTTATTTTGATATTTTTTTCTTATTTGATAATGGCTTGTTACGTGGTGCCTTTGGTGGGTGGCTATTGGGTGGTACCTATGGGTGGTACCAATAGCCCACACCCCGTACGTCTTTATGTAAAGTCAGTAGGTTTACCAAAATTAAACACTAACAGACTATGACTGAACTATTAACTCTGACATTATAAAATAAACTATTTTATCAGACAAACTTGAATAAAGTTTAAACTTTTTTAAAAAGTAGCAGTAATTCAATCTATTTATGCTGCAGCACACTTTTCCCATTGTATTGTCAAAGGGAATAATGTCCAGATTTCTAAAACAAAAATTTAATATTTTTAAGAACCTCTTTATTCACTAGATACTCCTGCAGTTCTTCCACTCTGTCCAGGTACTGTTTACATCTGTCTCTGATCTTCTGGTTGCCATCTTTACCCTGGGGTTCACCTGATGGGAAGGAGAACATTCATTTAATATCATTCTATAATGTTAACAATTGTTAAGTAACATTTTATAAACTATCTACTGTAAGGAATTATAGGGATGGCACAACTTGAAATTTGCATATACACATAGAAAAACCAAGAGGAGTTGAGTAATTTCACTTGTAGATGCTATTTGGGCCATTAGGCAATGATAGTGATGTACATCCATGTGAAGACTGTTAGGGTGACTGGCTCAGTTATTGTAGATGTAGTGTTTAAATATGACGTTAGATGCATTTTGCTTCCAGCCATGGTGACGTACGTTTTAAAATGTGCAGAAAGTACTTGACAGCATGTTGGTAGGAGCGGATGGCTTCCTCATAGTTTCCAGCCTGGTCCTCCTCTGAGGCCTTCTGTGCTACGGCAATAGCTTTCTAAAAGAGCAGGGAATGTATGAATATTTCAGATACAATCTGTAACACTGCCACATGAGATTCTGTGTATGAATCTCAAACTGACGGAGTTCACATCATCTCAGTGTCCAATAAACTGCATAAATCTGCTTCAGCCAACATAAAGGTAATATATTTGCTTATAAACATTGTCATGATTGACTTTTTATACAGTAAATTGTCAATAAATTAAGTAATATGTAATTAATTGTATTGTCAGTTCAGATCTGGCAATAGAAAGCTTTGATGTGACCAAAGATTTTAATGTCTAAACTGTTGCTGAACTTTCTTTATTTAAACAGTGGTTTTGGTAATTAAAACAACAAAAATAATCTAGTGTCAACTTAGCAACTGCAGATTGAACCCTATAACGTTTCTTATTAATTTTAGATGAGGCTCAATGTGCAGTTCACCTGATCTAGGACCCTCAACACACCCCTCTATTAAAGGTGGGTACCTGCTATTTTGACCTGCATGTGAGACTGGGATACAAAGACATGATCAAAAACCTCAGATTGCACATATAACCTTAGGATTGGTAACAGTCCCTGTTTAAAAATGGATGAATAATTTCACTGACTACCACAGAATCTGTGGACTTCATGTGAAACACTGATTTTGGAGTTCAGTTAGCTCTTGCAGAACAGAAATACACACACAAAACGCCCGGCATTAAAAAAAAAAAAAAGGAGCTTATTATGCTATAGTTTAATAATACAATAAAACTATTTCACTTCAGCACACAATACCTTAGAAATACTTTGACTGAATCATAATTAAGTATCTGCCAAAATGAAACCGGTCAGATTGCAAATACACTCGGCTGGTTTGTTCCTTTAAGTTGGGGTACAACAATTGTTCCGCCCCACTCCATGAACAAACGAGCAGCCTTCTAGTCTTAAGGAAGGATATTCCCCCTACCTGCAGATTTGTCGGCTCCATGCGGAGCCCCAAGAGAATTAAAAACACTACAGATTCAACCTGTGGTCCGCGCCAGTCTTGTTTCGATTGTCCAGTCGTGCTGTCACTGTACAACTAGTTCCTGTTTGCGTATCTTTCCCTCAGCACTGACACATGCGTTCAAGAAAGCGACCTGCCCAGTCTCTGGAATGGCAGCGATGCTGAGACGCGGAAACCCTCCTGCCAGTGAGTCACAATGTTGTTGTTCCAGTTACAAGGACGACGCAAGTTGCCAAGCCATTCCCTCAATGACCCAAATAGAAATGGTTACTTCAGAATTTCAACATGGTTGGCTTTTGTTGAGAATCATTTGCAATCGATCGTCTAAACAATGCAAGACGCATAAAATAAAACAGAAAAGAGTCGCGATAGTTGCCCCTTGTTACAAAGGGCCAAGTGACAGTCGAAACATGGGACAGCAACTTTGTGCGCAGTGTTAAAACCCATTTCTCCAAAGGCCGCTGTGATGGCAGTATCTTCCACTAGAGGTCGCCACAAGATCATTTTTAAAAGATCAAAGCTGTTGATCCCCTGGTGGGATAGCTTCACCACAGGTGTTGGGCTCCTCTGATCCTGCGGAGAATGAGCCACATTTTACTTTAACACCAAAAGTATAAAAATATAGAATAAGAATAAAATATACGCCATCGACGCTTTCTTAACTGGCGTTTTTACTATAACGGTTACTTTATAATGAAAGTCTAATATTTCCATTTATGAACTATTTGCACATGTTTTTTGTTCTGCATTGAGACCGATGCTCAGGTAGCAGGCACTTCAAACTGCCTTAGAAATAGCAGAGTACTTCTCATAGTGACAACAGTACAACACATGTTTTTAATTGGCACATATTTGGTAAGTGGCTCCTTGTGGAGTGACTGTTGGACTATTGGGATACAAAATATGCAAATGATAACCAAACATACGCATACAAGACGCTTTATCTATATTTTGAACTTATGGCTAAGAGTTAGTTTTTATCGTAAGAACAGAAACGAAAGAGTGAAGACGTGCTGCGGGTAAACGCGCTGCGGGCTGCGGTAGGAGACCTTTGGCCGCACTCTGTGGATTAAAGTCGAGCGGGCTGACACCTGATAGCTCCAGCGCGACGCACGGTTTGGTGAGGAAGACGGAAAGCTGGCGTTGTTAGCGCGGAAACATGCGGCGGAAACAGAGCACACCTTCAAACAGCAGAGGATCGACTTAAAGCTGTGCTTGTGGCCCCGCTGAGAGAGACCGGCGCGTAACCCGCGCAGCCCGTCAGGCGCGTTTCATGGAGATCCACAGATGACAAGACCTGCAGGCTGCGGGCTGCTCTCAGCATCTACAGGGATCTCCAGCGCGGAACATGGCGAGAGGGATGAGAGGAGCTCATCTCCTCGCCGCATTTTTTACTTTGTTGTTAACACTTTTCAGGGACGCAAATGGACAAGAAACTTTTAATGACTTGACAGGTTTTAGTTTGAGTCCTCCGTATTTCAACCTCGCCGAGGGCGCCAGTATTTCGGCCACAGCAACCTGCGGTCAGGATGAGGCTGGAGCACCGAGAAATGATTTATACTGTAAGCTTGTCGGAGGACCGAACATCGGACTTCCTACTCAAAATATACAGGTAAGAACAGAGAGTGGGAGCTTGGTGTGATCCCGGTGCAGCTTTTCGCCCATGCGTAAAAGGGAATTAACAGAACTATACAAGCGCTGCAATGGACTATTACATTGTAATCTGGTACACATAGGCAACAGGAAGTTATATATACCATATACTATAACCATTGTGTGAAAGCCCCTCTACATCTGTTGCGCCTCTCTGTAGAAGCTACAATTCTGCCCGCCCTGACCAAGTTGTACAACTGACAGAAATAGTTTTACACCAAGTTGTTTTTTTAAAGGAAATGCCCTTTCAACACTGGTCTTGTCCCATCGGGAGTTCCTTTAATGTAAGCTACAGCACTTTGACAATGACATGCCCTGGCTTTTTTTCTAAACTCTATATTTGTCTGTTTGCAGTTTTATTTCATATGTTGTAGTAGATCAGTGATTTCCCAGAACTTCACTGACAATAAAACATGCACTGAGTTTGCAATGATTTGAATGTGTGTGTTTCTAAATACCAACTATTTAATGCCATTCAGGGTCAGTTCTGTGATTACTGCAACGCCATTAATCCAAACAAAGCCCACCCGGTGACCAACGCCATCGATGGGACTGAGCGGTGGTGGCAGAGCCCCCCTCTCTCCAGGGGGCAGGGGTACAACGAGGTGAATGTCACCCTGGACCTTGGACAGGTGAGATTATCATACCTTGTGTCTGCCATGAACAGCTGTTTACTTGCTGCTACCTGCAGTGTTTATAATGATTGCTCTGTGGTGACAGTAAAATTGGATGGATGTTACACAGGCATGAGAAGGAAAGTGTTTTCCACCTTGGCCCTTGCTCTACTGCTGTGGGATGAGTTACGTCATTTGTGTGGGGTGGCGGAGCTCCCATTTTTTTTGCATCACATTCTTCTTAGGTGCTGTGTTTTCCTGCTGCTTATTTGTTTGTGCTTGGAAGACAATTAGATTCATGGTATTTCATTCACAAATATCCCCAAGGTGTTACATGATTATGTTTTCAGTCATCACCTCTGCCAGCAGTGATCATGTGAATAATGTCCTCCAGTTGGTTGCTTGCCAGGAATCGGATTCACACCCCTTTGGCTGGTGAATATGCTTCCATCATGACCAGTGTCTCTGGCAGGATTTTGGCTCACGGCCCATAAAACTGTACCTCACGCTCAATTATCCACTGTGAGGAAAGAGAGGAATTCTGTCTCAGGATTAGGGATCAGAAGGATGTAAAATCAGATTCGAGGAGTGCAGGTGGAGGCCTGGACCTCTTTTGAGAGGAGATCTTTGACTAGTTTTGGAGTAGACTTCAAAAGAAGAGCAACAAAAGAGCTCCCTTGCACACGTGTTGCATCTCTGGTTCCCGGTGGGCACTGTGTCAGACAATGGGTGTTGGCTCTTCTATCTCTCTTTTTAGACAGACTGAGCTGAGCAAAGATCCTACATGGCTAAATATAGTCCATGCTTACAAGAGAATGGACGCATGCGGGGCATTTAGGGATGTCTGACTTTAATACGTGGTAATGCTCAGTTTATTTGGGAGCACAGAAAGCAGCATTATTGTATTATGCTGTGCTAAAAAGAGAATGGCTGGATCTGTGGCTGTGACTACCAACCACACAACCTCACCCCCCTCAAACACATACACACACCTGTCACACACATTTTTCTTTTGATGGCATCTAATGCAACCACCAAGACTGTAAACAATGCTCACCTGCCACCATTGGATTTTAAGCCATGTGGATGTTTTAGCAGAGAATTTAACCTATTCTGTGAAAAAATGTTTGTCTGCGTACGGAACAGAAAAACTGGCATTGTGGGGGACAGATGCGATTTACTAATTAAAACTTCTTTGAGCGACTTTCTAACCTGTGGTGTATCAAACAAGCACATTAAAGCATTCTGAGTTACTGCCAAAAGATAAAGGATTTTAGAGAAAAGGCCAACATAATATGCGTGAAATATCATTTATTATTCGGGTTTGAAAGGGGTTTTTCCTGTTTCCTGAGTTGAAGTAAGTGTTTTATTTGCCTACAGGAGTGCCTTATTGCTCTCCTCCACCCTACAAATGCAATCTCATGCATTATCCAAGACAGGGCGAGAGCTGTCAGATTGTTTGACTGTTCCATGTGAAGCTTTGATAGCTTTGTAGATTTTTTTTGAAATCCAGAGGATAAATGATGTGTTCAATGGAATATGTGGGTTAGACTTAGCTGAATGGGTTCTGTGGTTTCTTTCAAGACCAACGCAGGTGGCTGCTCTGCTGTTGTCTATATATCTCTCTGTAGATATATTAGATAATGGCACAGTTGATGTTTATGTTAAAATGATGTGGTTCAAAGAGAGGGGCTTTATTGACAGAGATGGTTCTGTTTTTTTTTCTGTAAAGAGGATTGTTTGAAGCAATATCTGCCTCAGTTAAAGAGAGACTAATCTGACTAAAAGTGAACTCAACTTTTAGTCTCTGAGACTATGTTGTTCCACCCTATACTGTCCAGACTGAACCAACTCAAAAACTGTTAGATGGATTGCCATGAACTTTGTACAGACATCCATGATCCCTAGACAATAAATCATACTGACTTTGCTTAGCCCCTGACTTTACCTATAGCATGACTTTGAGGTTGACATTTCTGAGTTTTACTTAGATATCTTGACACTTATTAGAGTGATTGCCATTGATGTTTGGTGTAGACATTTATGCCCCGCTCAGGATGAATTGTAAGGATCCCCTGGTGACCCCCAGACCCACCATCATAAGGTCAAAAGTTTAGTTTGTTCAATACTTTGGTTTATGTCTAAAAAGTAATGACATTCGCTTCAGCCACTGTTTTATGTTTACTACTAATTAGCAGATGTTAGCATGCTAACACGCTAAGCTAAGATGGTAACAGTATACTTGCTAAACATGAGCATGTTTGCTTTGTCATTGTGAGCGTGCTAGCATGCTGAGAGTAGCATTTGCTTCAAAGCACTGCTGTGCCTAAGTACAGCCTCGGAGCCCCTAGCAGTGTTGCAGACTCTTGGTCTTGTTTTCATTCAAGCTGCCTATCTTCAAATCTCAGTGCCACTTTCATCAACCGGTCCTAAGGCTGAGTGCTTCTTGTGACATGATTACTACTTTCTTTTTTGCTTCCAGCTCAAAAATCTTCTATGGATAGGTCCTCTGTCTCAGGCGGGGCAATGAGAGCAGGCTTGCTACTCCCTGTTTTTGTGACTTCTTGGCTTTTGACCCGTGAGCCATGATGACGTGACTCCTGTATGACAGATAAAGCTTGTTTACCTTTAGAGTAAGTGGTCCAAAATGAATATGAGTGTAAGTAGATATTATCATATCTAATCTGATTTTCACTAATACAACTTTTGCATTGCATATGTTTATCTCTTGGCCATGTAAAGCCAAATGCACATGTCAAGAACCAGTAAGACTCTTGTCCATCCCAGTATAAATTTATGCCACATACTGTATGTCTCCACCAAAGAAATGGCTACTTTTCCAGGAACTTTGGCCCTTGTTAAACTATTTACAGGGCACAGTAGGCAAGCCATTGTTCTGGTAAACATTTACACCACGTACCAGACTGCCAGTCACTTCTTTTTTCTGGGGAATGTATTTTAGGAGCCCTGACCACATGTGCTTATCTGCCTGAGTGAGCTCAGAGTAGAGCATGTGAGGCAAACATGCCAGGGCTTACTGTTGTCTGTCTCCCATCTGATGAGACTCAGCTGCTTCTGATTGGTGGGTGTCAGGCACTGGATGAACATAAGACATTTTTGGTTTAAATGAAGTTCTGGTTAGCTGCTGGATGGATGTCCATTGGATTTAACTAGCATTTTTTATGTGAAGGTTAGGCAGTGGATTATTTCTGTGGGTGACAGGTGTTTGTTGTGTTGATGATGGAGCTTTGTGCAGTGGTTTTGTGGCTTTAAATGGACTCTGACTGCAGAACGTCTTGTTGTTTATCTATGATTTATAGGCTTAATTGCACAGCAGGATATCATGTATATCTAATATCATGAATAATGTGATTAAGTGCAAGATTGCGGACTTTGAATACTAAATCTGGAAGACAGAAATGATCCGGTACAGGTTAGTGCAGTGACTTTGGCTCCGCTCGTAGTTTTACAATCGTCGACAGACAAAGCTTTGAAGAACTCAATTTTAGAGACATTCCCCTGGAACTTAATCCCCTCTCTCAGGGGTCCACCTCCCACCGAAGTTGGTTTGAATGTTTTATTTGCAGCCATTGGCCCCTTTTGTGCTAGAATCCTTCTAGGCGGTATTGTGTGACATCCTTTCTGAGCTCTCAGACTCTCACAAAGGGTTAAGTTCTTTTTATGCCTTGCTGAAAGTGACCTGGCCTTCTCTTTTCACTGGTTAAATGGATAGGAATGGAGAGGTGGTGTAATTTGGTGGTGAGAAAATACTTGAACAGAAAACACACACACAAACACACATGTCTTGACTGAAAGCAGCCCACTTTCCCCTGACATCAGCCCTCTTGCTGAATAGACATTCAGATGCAACCAAGCAAAATGCTTGCATATATGCATGGATGATGTTGTGAGTACAGATTCAGTGTGCATGGCTGTACTTTATCCTTCTAAACCATGCAACAGGTGGTTAGTGAATATATAGAGCATATGATCCTAAATGAGGTACCATGTGATTTGAATATGCAATGCAAAGAAAAAAAAATCTCTCTGGTTATACACATATGCTTGGTAATAAAGATTTCTTCATACAATGCAGATGGCACAGTCTGACCTTAGAGACAAGATTGGCTGTTAGACACGTCCCTATTGCTGTGGTGACGATGGAGGTGATGTAAGTGCCTGTCTTTAGCTGTGCCGCCTGAGGCTCCAGGCCAACCCAGCAGATATTTACTACTCCGCTAACAGCCACCTCATGCTAGTTAGCAGTAGCTGTGTGGCTTGGCGAGTGCATGATGTCCTCCTAAATCTGGAGCTCCAGTGTGGAAAGCTTGTGGGGGTTAACGTGGGATCTATTCACCTTTTCAAGGCCATTGTCATAAATTCAAACATGGTAATGCTAATTAGTGGTCACAGGTTTACTGACGCAGGCATTGATGCAATGGGATGTGTTAGAGAGCAGGATTTTTCCTTGACCCGTTTGATAGGTCAATTTCATGAATAGTAGTACATCCATCAGCCTACGTTCCACTGAGGTATAGTAAATATGGGAACAAACACTGCCTCAGTGCAATATTGCAATATTACAATAATTTATATTGTACTAAACTATTGTCATTCTTGCATCATTTTTTTGTATTCTTATTTCAAGGTTATCTTTGTGTTGCATGATTTATAATTGAATTAAGGGACAGTATTGCACTGATTATTCATTTAGGTAATAATGAACCTAAATTCACTAATTTAAAAATGCTCAAATTTATATCTCCCAATTTGCACTCTTGGTTTCTTTGCAATGGTTTAATATTGTTATTTCATAAAGAGGCAAACATACTGTAGTCAATGCAGAAAATTCTTGAGCAGCTGCACCTTAGGCTTTTACAATCAGAACATTGCTAGCAAGTAGTAACCTGCATATACTCTATGTGTTCTCGTACAAGTACAACTCTCTTGTGACTTTAAGCCAACTGTTCTTTGTTACCGTATAACTAATTCTGTCATGGAGACAGAGAAAAATACACCAGACTACCCCTCTCCCCTTCCACCACCCACCTGTCGCACACAGACAAGCAGTTGCACATAGCATTGTTACAAACTGGAGGGCAACTGTTCCACCCCACTGGGCTGCAGCGTGCTTTGTCTGGCAGGGCTGATCCACTCCGACAGAAGGTGATGTCTCCTCTCCTTTGAATTGTGTTCTTCTGATCTCACATCAGACTCTCAGGAGCTCGCTCAGATGGCTTCTATCTGTTAGGGCTCTTATCTCACAATAGATGTAGTCCTCTTGGTTTTGCAGTGCCCTTTGGTTGGAATTTGGCATTAGGGTATTCTGTAATCCCTCTCTGAAAATGTATGAGATATGATTGATGATGATGATGGTGATGATGATGATATCATATTATGAGTTATATACTTACTACACATCTCATCTTCACATGGTAGCATGCAGTACCTGCTATCAGAGCATTAAAATACAATTAAAACATCAGAAGTGTGGATCAAGAAATAAATATAGAAGCAGTAATTGTTGCAGACATTATGATTTATGATTGAGGAGGCTGTGAGAAATTCCTAACTAGTTCACTTTACAGTACACTTCATTTAATCAACACAAAGAGATTATAATTGAAGAAATCCATGTGGCAGGCACGGCAACAAGAGTAACTGGCAAAGGGTCACGCAATCAGCCCTTTTTTTTCTTCACATCTTAGATTTTTCTGTGTGGGTGAAACACTGCTCCATGGCTCCATTACCTGAAGTGCAGGCATGTGTGAAGTAAGGGAGTAGGACTACTGTGTGCTGCTGTTCACACTTGCGGGTGCATATTTATCATGCTTGAGCTGTCACACACACAAACTAGGAATTAGCTGTCAGGGGTCAATAATCTAAACTTGATCATACACACAAACATAGTTTGGGCATGAAATGTAAGCAGGTTTAGTAATGATGTGGCTGTTTGTCAAAATAAATGTACATGTTGCCACAAGTGTATTGAGAAAAGCAAAAATGTTAATATGTTGCTGTCAAAATGGTGTTTGGTCATGAGGGACGGAGGTGGCTCTGTTAACTTGTTGTGTTAATTAGAAGGTTAGAGGAGATCTGGATACTTTATACCTTGTATATGTGACAGTATTGTAGGGGGCCAAGGTCAGGAATTTGAGAAGGGGGTAGAGGGCCAAGAGGGTAAGTGTCAAACAGTCCATACCTGTCACAGCTCAACCCCTGACCTTTCTGACACCCACCCACAGCCTCCTACACTAAACCTCCTGGCATGACACCCTTGTCTAAAGCCTGAGGCTGCAGATGCAGGGAGGGGCAGATGGTTCTGCTCAGGTGTTATTCCAAATGTTTTTGCCACAAGCTTGTCAATCTGTTTCATGTCTTTCTACGCCACTGGAATCCTCTGCCGGTGTGCTTAGCATGTCATCACAATATTTCATGCTCCCTCCAAACAATACGTAGGTGCTGGACATATTTCAAGAGCGTGTGTTTAGACTGGCAGGACACAGTTGGAGAGACAGGCCTGAAATTAAGCAAAGCCATGCCAGGACAGGCCCTTTCTTCCAAGATTGTGCTGTCTGTTTCTGACTGTGCTTGTTTCCGGAGGATCCACTCAATTTCTGGCATCAGTTCAGTATTAGATACCACAGTGACATCACCACATTCATCCAAGATCAGAATGTTCGACTAAAGTTGGGCGAGTGTTTCCCTCTTGATTTTTGTCAGCAGTGGTAATGTTCACAAGCTGATATTCACATAAGTCTTATGGATTTTCCAGAAGCCTTTGATGCTTGAGGTTCTCAGGAGGCCCAGGTCGCTGATTGAAATGCCTCAACAGAGAAAATTACTTACACTACTTTATTGAACACAAATAGATAATATAAACTTTTACCTCTTTGAAGTTGGCACCCAATATGATCTGGATAATAATGAAATGATTTTGAGTTATTCACTTTATTTAATCCATTCTGGTACTCACTAACAGCCTACGTTGGACTGCTAAACAGTGACGTGTGCACTGTGCATGCATGCGCACATTTGTTTGTGTGTGTGTGTGGGGTAGGGTCCCCTTTGTTTTATTCTAGCCCCTGTGAGTTACATACAGTGTAGAAAAGAAGTTGTGTTGGTTACATTTTGTCTTGAAAATTTATGAACCATGTGAGATTTCAGTAGCGGCGCTGATGAGGTTTGTGCTACTCATTTTCCATAGGACTGAGAGTAAATAAGAAGTGATTGCATTGTCTATTTTAGTATTATATGATTAAATTAAATTTTTAATTTAGACATCATTTAAAGTATTTATGTTAGAAAGCTCAAGAATAGGTACAGCAGACCAAACACTTACCAATACAGTTATTGGTTCTTCACCTGCACTGAACATCAGTATGTTTTTATTACTGACTAAAATTCCCAATAAAGTTGGCATCAGATGTTTTTGTCAAATTCTTAGTCATTGTATGAGCATCAGTATAATGATAACCACTATTCACCTTTTCACTAGGTGCTAGAGTACAACTTATACAAAGAGAAGAACATGTAAGTTGAATGACATGCAGCATCCTCATTGTTATAGTAATATCTTTCAACTTTTCATAAGAGATGGAACAAAAGGTAAACTAATGCAAATGTATCACTACCCAAACCTAATGACATTTCCCGAGATCACAAATTTTATGTTGAACTGTACCAGAGTCAGAGCAGAAACAGTGTTTTATGGGTGATAAAGGACATTGTTTTTCTTTGGAAACTGTAGAAAGTGTCTTGCAGTTACCGTCTTTATCTGTGTCCATGACAAGTGGCGGAGAAGATTTTCACTGCTGTGTGTTGTTGTCAGTGACAGGTTCCTGAAAGCAGTGGCATGCTCTGTTTTGAGGGCATTAGGAGGAAAGGGGAATGTGGCGCTATGTTTGGAATCTGAGATGGGTTGGCATGCCAGCCAGCACGTCTCTAGCCACCCCTACCCTTTTTACCCTCCCCCCCTCCCTGCTTCCCTTTCCCTGGCCCTCTCTTAACGTCATCACAACCCATGTGAACTAAACTTCCTCCTGGTCCTCAGCAGAGCCAGCTTATTGATAGTAGGCAGCTCCACAGCAAAATCCTTGCTTCTGTTTTTAGCAGGACAACAGCCCACATCTTGTTTGTGTGTGCTGTTAATCTTTTTTTGTTCCTTGAGCATCCTGTTTTGTGTGGGTGGAGGTGTTCTCTGATTAATTTCAAGACACACCCCATTCAGAGTTGAGGTCAGAAGGAGGCGTTCTAAGCTATTTTATTTACTTACAAACTGGCTGTTTTCTCAATGGAAACAGTGATTAGAGGACAGTCAAGTCAAAGACTATTTCTGATTTGCAACGTAATGATTTTGCTCTTTGTTATTAGCAATTGTTGACAGTGTTCAGAGAACAAGGCCAGACAGTTCCCCAGCTGACCTCTGAACTCTCTCACAATCCATCAACCCAATAACTACTTGAACTTGAGGCCATTACTTCTCAGTGATGGGGGTCGTAGTCCATCAAGATAATTGTGATCCTTCTTGAGGCAATCCATGACTCCATAGTAGAGCCTTTACCATATGTTACTTTGCTCTGATATGGTAGCATAGCTCCCTGTCTCATGTAAAGAGACACAAACCTGAATGTTTCAAATGCCCGCGGGGGTTTTTCATCAAGCTGCTGAGGGATGGTAGACGAGTGTGGGCCTGCCTACATCCCATCCTTCTCAAAGAGAAGACAGACTATAGGAATGTTATTTAAAGAACACACAATAGTTAAGGTACAGTTTCGTTCAACACTTCAATCCTGAGGGCGGGTATCACAAGTTTAGCAAATATGCCTACAGTGCCTTGTTTTTGAGACATGTTAATTGTTGCTTTAGGATCCATGCCAGCACTGAAAGTGCACAAAGATAAACTGTGTTTCAGTCTCACAAAATCAAGTCAGGGTGCGGTGGTCAGGTGTAGGCCTTTTGTTGACACTGTAGGTGTCACGTGCAGGATGGTGTCACAGGGTTTAAATTCCAAGTCACACCAAGTCTATGCCAGACCCTAACAAAGAGATCTTTGACTATCACGAATTACCTTTCCATTGTGCGACTTTCAATCAAATTGAAGTCACCCGCTTTTAGGGCTTGATGAGGATGTTGATGAACTGCAAAGAAAATGGACTGCTCAGAGCATTATGAGCCTGACAGAAAGCGTAGTGTTGGCAGAAACAATCATTGCATCATTTTCTGCCCTTGTATGGCATGTATATTCTGATGAAAGGTGGAGATAGAGAGTTCAGAGAACAAACGTGGATCATGTGGGCTTAGCTGATGTCTTTTCACTAACCTGGCTGCACCTGCACCACTTTTATTGCTGACAAATTGTTTGTACTTTGCTGTATAGCCACACAGATACTGATGAAGTTAAGCTGCAAGAATAGAAAAGCTCAAAACAGGAAGCCTTGATCTTGATTTAGTGCAATGGCTAAATCCCCATTTAAGCCATTAGTTCTGTGACGATCATTTGCAGAGATACATTCATGCTGAGTCTGTGCCTAGGCTTTCACTAGAAAGGAAACAGCAGTATTGTCAGAGTTGCCGGCCAAGATTGGGGCCTTACTTGAGAGAGCACAGGAAACTACAACATTTTGCCAAAATCCGTTCAGAGCAGTGACTGCCTGTTGTTTAGCCTGCTCTTTGTGTTCTGCATTTTAGCTATTCCATGTGGCGTACATCCTCATCAAGTTTGCTAATTCACCTCGTCCTGACCTGTGGGTGCTAGAGCGCTCTGTGGACAACGGGAGAACCTTCACCCCCTGGCAGTATTTTGCACGTAAGTTCCCAAGTGGTATTTTGATTTTAGTTTTTATTGTCTTCTAAAAACAAAGAAAGCACAACAACAATTGCTGTACATTGCCTTAATACTTTTGCTATGAATCAAATGTTAAAGCATTATGACTGAATTACCCACTGTAATTGTTGGTCAAATTATGGGCCATTGCCTTACACATATAACCTCCCAGTCCCCCAGATGTTAGTGATTTGAAAATAAATCAGGAATGTATGTTTGTATTTTAGTACAAAATGTTTTCTTGTAGACAGTAGTGATTTAGCTCATCCCCAGTTGATGGAAGCTTTCTCTTCAGATGCAACAGTAGAGACTGCAGAGAGATTTCTAAGAAATACAGTTCAAAAACACATCAGCAACTATCCATTAACAAAAGCCTGCCAAAATCACAAAAACACAGGATTAACAAGTATTTAGTGATGAGCAGTTGTTAAATCAGAATTAGCTGCCTTTGTTCAAGTCATCACATCACATTTACAATAGGCCTTTTTCATGGCAGACGTTCTGACTGCCTCCACAGGTGTAACTAATAGTGTTAACCATGGCTCAGATCCCTTCATGTGTCCCACTAAACTATGCCAGCAGTTCCGAATGTGCAGAACCAGAGCCCTGGAACTGGCAGGGCTAAATGGAATGCAGCCATCATTAGTGTTATTAATTACACCTGTGCCTGTCCTGCTATGACAAGTTGAAATATCTGCTGTGAAAAAGGCCTATTGTGAAGATGGATAAGAATTGTTTCCTGCCACACTGTGCAACCTGCTTAAAACTGTTAAAGACAGGAAGTATGTGTGTGTATACGTGTTTTTGTTACATCTTTGGGACCTTTTCTGGTATAAACACCAGCCTTGTTGGGACCAGTAATCCTCATGGGGACCAGCGAGGTCCTAATGAGGCGTGAGACCTTATTGTGTGTGTTTTGGTGCCAGGGAAAATTACAACTGACAACAGAACATGCAAACTTTGAATGGACTCGAGGAAAAATGTTAGACTTAAGACTTAATTTTGGGTTAGAGTTTGTGTAGACGGTTTCAAATTTTAACATGCAGCCATTCTAAAACTTTTTACTTGGCTTGTAATGTCATAGCATTTCCAAATTACCTGAACTACATACCTGAATACACACTTTTACTGGGGCACCCTCCAGGACCCAGACCTGGGAGGGGATCTAATTAGCAAGTGTCTGGTTACCAGCCCTTGACCAAAGAGACACAGTCAGGCCTGAAAAAATTACATGGAGCCATCTCCCTGTGGGCCCACCACCTGCAATAGTCTTGATCATTCACCTAGGTTTTTCTTTTGAGGGATTTGTTTCCTCATTCACGAATAACTTACTAATGGGATTCCAATAATTTTTTACCACTGGGCTAACAAATAGAAACACAATAAGAACCTTCTGCAATGCAAATAATATTATGTAATATAAACATATTCTCATATTTAAATTCGCATTTATCCATTTATTTATGGTCAATCAATACAAGACTTTTTGGCAGTTAACTCTTAAATATCAGATGTCGCAGCTCCACGCAAGCACTTGAACACAAGAGTTGTCAATGCTTAATCAACTAGTTATTGGTGTATACGTTATATTTATTGGGGATAGAAAGTAACTTAACAGAAGTCATCCATTTGATATTATTGTCATTACTTTAAAATGAATGGAACTGGGGTGAGATATACTTTCTTTTGTGGCAGATTCAAAGCGTGAGTGTATTGAAAGGTTTGGAAAGCAGCCCAATGTTCGTATATTTAACGATGATGACCAGCTCTGCACCACAGAGTACTCACGGATTGTGCCTTTGGAGAATGGAGAGGTAAAATATCACATAAAATAGTTTCAAAACCAAACCAAAATTTGTACATTTTAATGGGTACAAAAAAACATCTAAATGAAGTGAATGCTACTTTATCCAGATTGTGGTGTCTCTGGTCAATGGTCGGCCGGGGTCCAAAAACTTCACCTACTCACCAGTGCTGCGAGATTTCACAAAGGCCACCAACATTCGCCTACACTTCCTCCGCACCAGCACCCTGCTGGGACACCTCATCTCCAAGGCCCAGAGAGACCCAACTGTCACACGCAGGGTGAGACACTTACTGCACAACCTAACAGAAAGGTGTCATACTGGCAGACTCTTGTTTCCAATTTGGGCAAGCCAAAGTTACAGCTCTCTGCCATCCCTCCCAGCTTCCTTTTTGCTGACACAAACACTGGCTGCTCACACATTCATCCTTGTTGAGGCCTAATGCCAGATCTGTCTGCCCAGTCATCATGGTAATTCCTTTGACAGAGATTGCCAAGACTGGTTTGGACAGCTCCCATAGGATGCAGGTGCAGAATATGGCACCTCTCCTTAAATATGTTAATAAAAACCTGTAGTGTCAGAGTGATGAAGCTAAAGCCTGAAACTGCTTTCTCTTAGACTTAATTCCAGAAATGCATCCTCAGGATTCATGTCAGAAGCAGCTCATTAATGCTAATAATAAATATAATTTACTGAGAATAAATCAGTGATGTAATGTCAGCTGTTGATTCTTATCTTAACCTTTTTTTTTTTTTTTTTTATAATGCACTGCTTCAACTCATTAAGTTAACCAGAGCTCATAGGTCATGGCATACGTTTGTACTTGTCAACATTCATGATTCACTTTTGCTGCCAAGCAACATCCAGGCATTTGATTTGGTGTGAGTGATGTTGCTGAGTTGCTGATAACACTTTAAAATGGTGTGGTGATGATAACGTTTTCTTTATTTGCTGACAGTATTACTATAGTATCAAAGACATCAGCATTGGTGGACGCTGCGTTTGTCATGGGCATGCACAGGTGTGTGGTGGGGGGCGTAACCCAGACAATCCAAACAGGTAAGAAATGCTATTCATTTTCTCTCTTGACATCAGACTTTGTATGAGTTAAAATGCTAAAAAAATGCATTACCTGTTACCTGAACCTGTTACTTATGAGTATTTCAAAAGATAGCTTTGCAGTATGACTTCACCCAGTAAATCCATTTCATTTGTTTATGCATTAACAGAGCTGAAGTCTTTCTGCACAATAGGCTCCACTGTGTATAGCTGTGTACTGAGATGAAACAAAGACCACATAGATGCTACCAAAGCTCGTGATTTGAGTGATAGTGAATCATTTCTGAGGAATGACAATTACCTCATATGCTTGTACATTGACATCACCGTTGTGAAAAGGCAGCAGATTACTTTAGTTACTTGGTGAAACGTCAAGATGAGTGATAAAGTGCTGCAGTGAACCAACAGGACAATGTAGGATTCCTGCCTCAAAGCTGCTCTAACTTATATTTTTATAGTAACACAGTAATTGGAGTGACAAATCCACACAGAATTATCACCAGACTCTGCAGTTTCCCTCAGCTTTACTGGGCGTTTTAAGACCTTTCAGCTCATCATTTTGGTTTTAGGACCCCAGGCTTTACTGTTTGGTTCTGTCTCACCGCTCTCATCAGTGTAGTTTCCAGACACAGCAAAAAGTTGTTTTTACCAGAAAAGCTCTGATACACTACTTGCACAGCACCAAATGACAGACAAATAACTAAGCACCAGCTAACTAGCAGTTAAATAGCACTAATACTGCATATTAGCAATAAACACTGCATTACATTCAGCAGGTTGTCTGAGACATGACTTTAAATGAATGCTAATGTTGCACTGTGTCTGCTGGCTGTTTGCTAATGTGTTGGCCATAATGACTTTCTAAGATGATTATATGTCAATGTTGTGTTCTATTTACAGCTTGCAGCCCCTAAATGGTTAAAAAAAATCAATGCACTTTTAAAGAATTATATGGTACTAATACCATATGCAAATGAGAATCTGAGCATCACTAAATCTAGGTGTCTCATCTCCCGCCTTTAGACTCCAGTGTGATTGCCAACACAACACCTGCGGTGAGTCATGTGACCGCTGCTGCCCAGGCTTTAACCAGAAACCATGGCGTGCTGCAACTGTCAATAGCCCGAATGAGTGTCAGCGTAAGTGTATATGTTCAATGTTTATTTGGATTTGTCAACAAAACCACACTGCTATTCCCAATGCTACTTGCTCTTTGAATTACGACCCCTCCTCCCAGAATGGACTTAAGTGTCCTCTTGCCTCTGATATTGAAGCCCTGTTGTGGATGCCCTGATATGGTATTGTAGAGAGCCTCAGTGTAGAGTTGAGAAGACATTCCTCATATGGTATGTGTGATGAACAGCACGGTGTACAACTAGCTCCAGGATAACAGCTTTTTGTCTGCTTAGCCAGCTAGTCAGTCGGCTAGCCAGGCCCGCAACAGTCTACCAGATAGTCCCCCATGCCAGCTTATCGGCGAGCCATCCACTCAGCCAGTAGACCCTGTGTCAGCTGGAATCTAATTGCTTTGGACTGCTGACAGATTTTCCCTTTATGAAGTACATATGCCCTTGTAGCAGCCACAAAAGCAGAGAGAAAGATGAAGATGACTTGTAATCCAATGAGTGCACTCATGCAGTAGAAATGCACCCTAACCATTCATAAACATTAATGAGACACGGGGGTGGTATACAGGAAGAGGATATGCTGTCTTGTTTAGTTTGGATTTTATAGTTTCTCTTAATACTTTACAACCAGACTTATAACTCTTTTTGGAGAATGAGTAGCTTAAGGTGCTTAAATACAGACAGGGGAGTAAGGGGTAATTTACTGAGGCATATAGAATAATTATGTTTGTGTGTGTTTGTGTGTGTGTGTGTGTGTGTTTGTGTTTGTGTGCGTGTGTCATCTCGGGGGTTTCCTCCTCAGCCTGCCAGTGTTTCTCCCATGCCTTTGACTGTTATTATGACCCAGAGGTGGAAAAGAGGGGAGCAAGTTTAGACACCTTCGGCACGTACGACGGAGGGGGAGTGTGCATCAACTGCCAGGTATGAAATACATATCAAGTCTAAACTGATTCCTGTGTGTGTATGATTGTAGGGGAGGAGCGGGCACAAAGAATGAGGACAAAATCCATGTTGCCTGTGTATATCTTTCTCTGTGGAGCACTGCATACTGCACCATTACTCTGCAACATGTGCACATGGGTTTGTGGGGCCAAAATGACTTTTTATCCCCATTTACCCACTTTGGTCTTACCATTGCAAGAAATGAATGTTGTGTCATTTTGTTTTGTCAAAATAAAGTTGTCTTGAGTGTTAAGTATTTTCTGGAATGTGATACAGATGAAGAGAGTATATCCAAGTGTTGTGTCCTGTCAAATGCAGGATACATGAGAAAATATGCAAATAAATTAATGTGCAGCAAGAAACTAGAGATTCTACTGTAGAGTGCAAAGAGGTCTCTTTTGTGATCCTCAACTTGCATTTTCTGTGCACCTATGGATGGATCACACATTCATTTTGTGCTCTTCTTTAGCACAACACTGCTGGAGTGAACTGTGAGCGATGCATTGAAGGCTTCTACAGACCCTATGGAGTACCTCCTGAGTCTCCCAGTGGCTGCATACGTGAGTCACTTACTCACTAACTTCGTCAGTCACTGTTTGTCTCTTTGATCTACTGTGAACACTGAAATGCCCATTTTTTTCAGTTCTATTTTTATTTTTTATTTTTTATTTTAAAAGAAATTTGCTTGGTGGGGATCTGAGTGTTGCTGGACTATTCAATGTGAATGTGATATGGTCAGATGTACAGTATGTAAGCTCATTTATGTCTCAGATTTGAGAACTACAGCTGCCTTGCGTCAATTTTATCTTTGTTATTTTTACTTTTAGGGGTGTGGGGAAAGGTATGGATTGAAATGGTTGTTGTGATTTGTGTGTGAGTGATGTGATCTGTTTTCATTTTGTATCTCTTGACAATATGACCCATCCATAGACAAGTGTGAAAATGTCCACTGAGACCTAAAGTCTGGAGACCTTTGTGAGATGTTGACTAGATGTTGCTGTGGTAATTGACATCAACATGAAATGCAATGTCAATGTAGAACAAAAATGCACATTCAGACAAAATTCATCTTTCCCCTGCAGTAAAGCATATTATGCAGATTGTACTTGTTTGGATTGAACCTTACTTATCTGACAAATTTCTAGGAGACAACATCACGTAATTTGGAAACTGAAATAATGCCTCACCATGTAGGTATTTGAGCTACAGTATGTATGACTAACAAGTGAAGCCAAAACAGTGTTCAGTTCAAAGAAAGGCATCAGGGTCTTGTTTGAGACAGACACAAGTGGCACCATTGCACAACCACTGGCACCACAGCTTAGTATTATTGCTAAACTGGGCTTTGCTGGTGTTTACATTACTTTAATGGCCCATGGCTGTTACTTGCCATATAAATAGCTGCCAGTTGTGTTTGGACATTAGAAAGTAGTGGAACTGAACAGGTTGCCCTGAGCACTTTGAAAAGTAAACCTTAGAATCCGCACACTCATTTAACTGAGCTTAGCAGTGGAAAGTGTTCGTTTTGGCAAAACAGAGTCAGTAAGGGTCCAGTAATTATTTGCTTTTGAGATCTCTCATTTTGAGATGATGGATGGTTGAAATATGGTTGTCATATACAGTAAATGTTATGTGAAGTCAGTAATTCTATGCTCTGTTAATGTGTATACATATGCATGTTAGTTGACACTGATGCACCTGTCATATTTGTACATTTTTATTATTTTATTCATAAAAACATGACCCCCCCCCCCCCCCCCCCCCCCCCCCCCCCCCACCAGCCTGCAGGTGTGATGAAAGGATGACAGCCGGCTGTGAAATGGGATCTGGAAGGTGTATCTGCAAGCCACAGTTTACTGGAGAAAACTGTGATCGCTGTGCTGACGGATACTATTACTACCCTCAGTGCATTCGTAAGTTTTATTTTGGGTAAATCCTTCAAATTTTGGATATGAATTTTGATTATGAATAATTTTTTATAGTTAAATAGAGGGGCAGATTGAAACCATAGAGTGAATGTGCTAAAGATTTAATTCTGTTTTGCAAAACCTGTAAGTCATTTGGCATGAATCACATCTGTGATAGCTGCGAATAAAGGCAGTGTCAAAAAGGAAGGTGCAGTTACTTACCTTTGCACTTTTGAATCTTGCATGAGAGAAAACTTTATTTGTAAAAATTCTGCGTTTGTGTGTGGGAGCTCAGTGTGGCGGTATATGGGGTCAGGAGAAACTGAACCTACCCTTTCATGGGTGGAATCAGTTTCATATTCAATTTTTTAGCCTTTCATGTTTCAGTCTGTCAGTTTCCCCTCGAGGGGACTTTTTCTTACACAAAGGCTATTTGAAACAGGTATGCCTTTAATGCTGCACTGCTACATGCAGGAGGTTGTATGCACACGCAACAGTATTGACAACTGTTACTGCACATTCCATATGCCATACTTCTATCTATACAAACAGACACAGATATTAAACACACAAAGAGAGTTTGCCCATATCATATTCTTAGGACTTAGGAGGCTGCAGAGGACATAGAGACAAGACACCCAGTCTGTCATCTTTCATCATTTTGAGTAATTTTTGTTTTTTCTTCCAATGTTTTTTCTGGCTTTGACTAACATAAGCCTTTTCAAGGTCTTTGCATGAACTCGCAACACCGTTCGG
The DNA here is from genome assembly GCF_046630095.1 of Trachinotus anak. Classification (NCBI taxonomy): domain Eukaryota; kingdom Metazoa; phylum Chordata; class Actinopteri; order Carangiformes; family Carangidae; genus Trachinotus; species Trachinotus anak. The sequence goes on from NW_027273863.1 coordinate 14,583,014, forward strand.
CTTCTGTGGCCCTGAACTCTGAATGATTGTTTAACTGACATTCATTGTTTTTTTTACTGAAAAAAACTCATTGACCTGTGGTATAAATATCTGTCGTATAAACACTGATTGACCAGTGGTTAATAATAGTTTTATGCAGTCATTATACATATAAAAAGCAACAGATCTGTAATCTGCCCCAGGTGCACTGATTCTCCTGTCATATAAACTTTAAATTAGTTAGGCACTGATCCAGACTTGGCATTTTATTAGCAATAGATTTACTACTAGAACTTATTAAAACTGGGTCTCTCTGACAAATTAGTCTAAATATGTTGACACAGTCATTAGGAGGCTGTCTGGGTTTCAGAAGATGTGTCTCTGCTGTTTTGAGTCACTGTATGAAGTTGCTACAACTTCTTCAATGTTAGCATTTAAAGCGAGGCTTTGTCACTTTTATTGTAAGTGACAACTGTGGCCACAATTACTGAATGAGTAGTGTCTATAACACAGCAATATAGGCCGCTAACATGAACACTAGCCTCTTCTAGCTATTGGTTGAACTGTAGGCTAGTAAGGCTAGTAGCAAAACCTGTGAGTGTACAGACCCCCATACAGATTGAGGCCAACATTTTTAAAGGAATAATTTGATAATTTGGGAAATATGCTTATTCGCTTTCTTGCCAAAAGTTAGATGAGAAGATTGATGCCACTCTTAAGTCTGTAAGGTAAAAATGTAACAGGAGTCAATAGCTTAGCTTAGCATAAAGACTGTGTAAGAAGTGTAAAAACAAAGTAAAAAAAAAAAGGAGTTTTGTGCCAACCCCTTTTCTTGGCTGCGAGCAGTAATTTCCTGGAGTCTCTTCTTCTTTCCTGGCAGCTCCTCCTGGCCAAGATATAGTCTGGCACATTAGCCCCATGAAAACACTTTGTTTTTATACTTTCATTTTTCACACAGAGAAACTGTAGTTTTTACACTTCATTTTTTGTTTAGATTTAACAAACAAGATGTAAGGTGCTGGTAAGTGACTTTTGTTACTTTTGGACAGAGTCAGGCTGTTTCCCTCTTTATGCTAAGCTAAGTTACCTGGCTGCCGGCTTTAGCTGTGTACTTTACCATACTGACCTATCTATCTCATGGCAAGGAAGTGAAGCATATTTCAACTTATTCCTCAATAATGTTTGCCTCAAATTACATTTGGGTCTTTTGTGTGTGTTTTGCCTTTCGTGTTCATTTTAGTTTTTGACATAAATAAATACTTTAGGGTTTACTTGATAATTTTTTGATAATTTTTTACCTTTCCTTTGTAATCAGGATATCCCATATACCCAGCGACAACCAAATCCCCTGCAGGTCCTATTGTGGGTAAGTTTAGTAAAAAAGATTGTTTACCACCATACCACAATTTAGCTTGACAGGCATTTTAAAACGTCTTTTTAAATGCTGTTTTCGCTCCCTGTTTTCATAATCCTTTTTTTCTTTGTGTAGAGCCCACCTCCTGCCCTCCAGGCTATTTTGGCTCACCCACCTGTCAGCGTGAGTGTGATTAGACCTGATATGTTGTGCTACTATAGAGGCGTTAACATGGCTGTGCTCTGTTAATTACTTTTACTTCCTGAATTTCCTGCATTTGCATTTCCTGTATCCAGAAATTGTTGATACTGTGTCCTTGGGAGGGTTTTTTGGGGTTTTTTTTTTTACAGTGCACTCCTTGATTTTGTTGTCACCTGCGTCACATTTACTTGAAGGTGGCCTAGGTTGTTAAAAAGGACTTTGAGACCATTTAAGGCGAGAGTCTGAGACTGGGTTTTCTGTAGAGTTAAATGCTAAGACCATGCGGCAGGGGTCAGTCAAGAAAGTGCTTAATGTATATACTGTATAATGCTTAATGACCTGACCTATATATACTGTATGTCCTGACGGAACTGACAGGATATTATGGTTGGGTTTAGGGGATGGTTAAAATACTGGTATAATATATTGCCAGAATGAGTAAATGTTCTGCTCAGTGACAGCAGATCTCTTGCAGTTGTTGAGCATAACAGTCTGATGGTCTTAAATTTAGATGTCCATCAGTGGGGATTTAAGTTCAAGTGGTCTCTTTCCTCTCATGATAGCATTAGTCAGTTGGGACTGTTCAGTGAGAGCTAACCAGTCTATTATTAGTTATAGTGTCCCTATTAAATTCCCTTTTCTGGTTTTCTCCAAGCTGGGAAGCTCATTATTAGGAATATAGCATTTCTATTAAAACAAAGACCTTTAGCTCTTTGCTTTTTCTATCTTATCATTTGTCAGAGAATATAAACAAACAATGTAAGCTGTCTATCTTCAATCTAAGCTTTCTATCTAAGCAATCTAAACTTGTCTCTATCTTTCATCCTGTGAGTTGACAGAAGGAATTTTATTAGCAGCCTTTGAAAAGCTGATTTTAATGTTTGGGAGCTGCTTAGGGACAAAGAAAACTGGCAGTCTCTCTAGTGGCTGTCTTGTATTGGTGCCAAGTCTACTCACATACCAATATCAGGCGAGGCTTGGCAAGACATGGGCACCAGTGTAGCTTTACCACACTGTGTGCCACAATATGAGAATAGTTCAACTGCTGCAAGTATTTGTCATTCCCTGTTGTTCAGCTGGACCAAACAAAGTACTCAGTCTCATTTATAAGCAGGGTTCAGGATTCAACTGGATTACTGAATTTCTATAAGTTAGGAATTCATTTGTTTACCTTTATTGTTAAAATAAACATTTCAAATTTTTCTGTGCACAGAGTGTATATGTGACTACAGAGGAACAGTGTATGGGGTGTGTGATGGCTTTGGGCGCTGCCTGTGCCGCCAGGGTGTGGAGGGGGCGAGATGTGATCGCTGTCAACCTGGATACCACTCCTTCCCAAACTGCCAGGGTGAGAAAGAATCACCATACCACTGAGCTTTCACCCCCCACAGGCTGTACAAACACAACACAGTGTTACTTGTCAGGAGTGATTATGAAACATGACCTTTATTTTGAAAGAGATAACCACAAGCTGTTATAGTGTAGACATGTTTTCACATGGCAGTATAGCTAGTATTGACATATTGGACTAACTGCAGAAAGTTTCACAGCAGGCTTGCAGTTTCTGGAATAAGTACACTTCAAGCAGGGCAATTTTTTGACCATTTAAAAGTCTGAGCTCAGGTTCTTTGATTCTTGAACCTCAAGGCTCTAACCAACCAACCAACAGAATAATATTATCCTATGATCAGTTTATGAAATTTGCCATGAATTATCTAAAATTGTGTTTTAAAATTCTTTTTTTTTTTTTACTATTTTACATAGATTTTGAGGAAACCTGCAGTGCTATCACGATAAAATGAAATATGACTGATTATTTGGATTTTTGTGAGTAACAAGTATCTAACTATGCAAAATGGCCAAACAACAGCTAAAATGCTTTTTCTCTTCCTCTAGAGTGTCTCTGTGATAGCGCTGGTGTGGCTGACAGTGTCTGCAGTCCAAGTGGTCAGTGTATTTGCCTGCCCAACTATGGTGGCCCGGAGTGTGATGAATGTGCACCAGGCTACTATGGATACCCAGACTGCGCTGGTAAGTGGGTCTCATCCCTCTACCTCACCAGTGTAAATATGATACATAAAGCAAGTGGGTGCATGCGACGTGACCTCTGCTGGTGGAAAAAATGTTGATGCTGGTTTCCCTGGACTTAATGTGGCCTATTCTCATGACTCTGAGGAACAAACATCCTCATTCTCCCACAGTTTCCCGTAAAACCTTCTGTCATCATCCACATTGATTTAGTTAACGTAATCGTGAGACATATATGGACTTTTTTCCTCTATGGGAATTATATTCCCAGGAATGGATAAAAGACAACTGGGAATCACTGAAGGAAAAAAACAGGATTCAGTTTTAAACTCTTTTCATGCATTTCAAGTTCTTTGTCAACTTGTTTCCTGTCACCAGCCTGCCGATGTTCACCTGAAGGCTCGCATGGCAACATATGCAACCCATTGTCGGGTCAGTGCCTGTGTCTGTCAGGGGTGGTGGGCCAGCAATGTGACCGCTGTGCCACTGGACTCAGGTTCCCCCAGTGCTCAGGTATTCACGTTGGACCATCATACTCATACATGCAATCATTTTTGTTCTGGGGCACAAACAGCATCTATCATTTAAGCAAATAATATCTAATGTGGCAGTGCTGTTTGGAAGGGTTATATAGTGCCCTCTTTAAAGATTTTTTAAAGATATAAAGTTGTTTCATGTTTTGTTGCTCAAAACATGTTTCATTATAATATATTTGTCTATTTTTGTGCTGTATTTACTATGTGCTATATTACAAATTCAGTTTCCCTAGGGATTAATAAAGTATTTTTTTATCTTTTATTATCTTGATCTTTTAGAGCACTACAGAAACTAACCATGAAACTATCTAATTTACACGTTTTTTTCATTTCGTCCCTCCAGCCTCCATTAGTCAGTGTAATGTTGCAGGAACTGAGGTCGCCAATCCTCAAACGGTATGACAGTATCCGCAACCTTTAATTCACACTTCAATCACAGCTCAACTTTGAGTCAAGTTTTTTTTAGGTAACAGAAGTACTTATAGTCTAAATCCAGCACTTGCCATTTGGGTGTTGGTTTACATTGACTAACAGCCCAGAATCTAATAACAAAGCTGTGCAGCCAAAACTTCACCCAGCAGATTTGTAAAAGGAAGTGTTTTTCCCCTGAAATGTAAATGTAATTAAAAAAAAAGGAAGAGAGACTTCCTTCCATTTTGAAGGGGAAAAAACAACAACATGAAGTGATGCTCAGCTAATTCAGTGTTTCTGGGAGGTCAGTTTCTTCCTCTTATTTTGGACCATATCATATGTTTAAAAGAAAGAATAGGGGCCAATTTCCAGTCATTCACAAACCTCTCACTGTCATACAATATGCAGACATTTGTGACTGATTTCGATCTATCTGATAGTAAACAAACATAGCTTTGCTCTCAACAGTTGTTGCCAATCTCAGCAATCTTTAGCTACCTTATCTGTTGTTTCAGGGCTCCTGCCACTGTCTACCAAACGTAGAGGGAACCCTGTGCAACAGGTGTAAACCTCTCTACTGGAATCTGGCTACAGACAACCCTCGTGGGTGTACAGGTGAGTGACCAGAAAACTATTATCGAATTAATTCTGTAAAAGAAAGAAAATAAGGAGTAGGAGTAGCAGTTCTGATCACTGACCCCCACTGTATTAAATCACCAGTAGCAATCTGACAAGTTACTGATATGGGTCTTGGCCCCTCTTGCCCAGAGGATATGTCAACATAACCCTGTCAACAAGGCCGGATCTGCCTTCCAGTCCCACAGAGGGGAGCCGAGGAATAACACGTTAATACAGGCAAATTCCTGTTGACTGTTTTCAGCGTGGAGCTGCAAGTGAACCTGAGATTCATACTGTGACAGAGCAGTAATGAGTACCAAGTGACACATTAAAGACATACAATACCTTTTGGACTTTGTCTCTTTTCCTCACACACAACAATGACCAAAAAAAGAATCCATTGGAAAAACTTATAAAACCATTTATCCAGCCAGTGAAGGAACAGTTTCAGGCTTTGTCTAGATACCTGTCTAATGTTACAGTTATGCTCTCTAGCAAGAATGTTATCACTAACACGCTGCCTGAAGACACAAGAAGAGGGGGAAAAAAAAGAGCTTTTAATATCCTAAGAATGTTTCTGGTTGACTGTGGCCGGACATTAAGGGGAAGTTTTTTTGGCTGGGATGAAAGCAAGCTGTGGCAGTAAAGCTGCTCTGGACCTTTGATGTGCAGATCTCTGAAGATTGGAGGGTTTTGTGCTGTTGTGTTTCGCCCATGAAAGTGACAAAATCCTGTAATCAGAGTCTATTCACTGCAGATTCCCCCTTTACATTTTCATAACCTCTCACCTTTCTCTCTTCTCCCCAGAGTGTCGGTGTGATTTGAAAGGGACGCTGAGTGGTGTTGGAGAGTGTGAACAGGTGAGTATTTCAGCTCTACCTCCGGTGACTTCTACACATGCATTAATCAAAGTGTGTTACATTAAAGTAGACATTTACACAGTTTCAACCGCTTTGCTCAGCCACAGTTTTGTAACATTGATTTTTTTTCTGATTATCTGTTTGTCTAGAAAAGTGGACAGTGTCACTGTAAACCTAATGCATGTGGGCATTCCTGTGACACCTGTAAGGATGGATACTTCATGCTGCAGAAGAAGAATTATCTTGGTTGTCAGGGTAAGATATCCTACTTGACCAAACTTCTCACTTATCATCTCACTTAGATGTACCATGTACTGTTCACTGTGTTACTATCGCATATGATGATGTGAGAAAGCTGCAAGTTGACTCACACGCTTTAATGAATAAAGATGCAGGTTGTTATCTTCAAGACTCGACAGAGGGTTTTCATCAGGTTATTTTTGAAGAGCAGCTTAACACCAGCTGAAAATCTTGTTCTTGCTGACCTTCTCAACTCACCGAACTGATGTAGAAGTGTGTGTTAGTACGCCATGATGTCACTGTTGGACGTGGCTACAGGTGCAACAGAGTGTACTTTTGATCAAAACATGTTTCAAAAGTATTCCTGAATAAAATTAAATATCCATGGTTCTGTTAAATCCTGATGTGAGCATTGAAGTATGAGGCAATGAGAATTTTCAAGCTCAGGCCTTCAAATAATATATAATATAATAACGATTTACTCTGTCTGATAGGTTGTCAGTGTGATGTAGGTGGTGCCATTGAAATGGCGTGTGGTGAGATGTCGGGACACTGTCAATGTCGGAAGAATATAGTTGGCCGTGAATGCACTGAGTAAGATATGACTTTAATTCATTTAGATTCCTGATGAAACTTTACATAAAACACACATTTTCTCTTTTGCAAATCAATGCTGTTACGATTACTACTGAGCGGTTTTAATTTACATTTTCATGTACCTTCTTAGGCCAGCACCAAACTACTACTTTCCTACTTTGCATCAACTAAAGTTTGAGGTTGAGGATGGCACCACACCAAATGCCAGACCGGTACGCTTCGGTTATAATCCTCAAGAGTTTCCAGATTTCAGCTGGAGAGGTTATGCTGTTATGTCCCCTGCACAGGTTAGTACATATTCTCATCAGTGCCTTGAATCATTGGACATGTTGATGGGATGATTATTGTAATAGATTACATTGTTGCTGGGAAAAGTCTATTTTGGGGAGTAACTATCTGCCACTTGAATCACTTTATGGCTTCCTTTTTCATTGTTTAGTCTATTTGATACCACTGTGATTCTTTTGCTTTTACCTCTGCACTGATATTCCTGCTTAAAACACACAAGCCTCTCATATATCAGAGCTGATGTGGGAATGTGGACACCGGCTCTCCTAGAACTAACACTATCTCTCCTCAGCCGGAGGTGATCCTAACGTTTACCCTCGGCTTTCCTGGCCCTTTCCTTATTGTAATGCGCTACGCCACCCCCAAACAAAAGGGGAGAAAACGAATGAGAGCAAGGATCTTGGTGGTGGATGAAGCTGGCTTTCAGTCTTGCTGTGACTGTAAGTGAAGGGCCTGCCTTGCTTTGGATGTATTTTCCTCTCTTCACCTTGCTTGCTGTCTGTTGATTAACCCACTGTGTTTGTTTAACTTCTCTGCCCACCAGACATGATTCTTAACCTCTCTGTTAACATTATACCCTCATCGTCTACTCAAACCTGAGCCATCGCGGTCAGCTGTGTGTCATTCTCATCCCTGCAGAGTGAAGTCAGAGTAACAGTGCATGTTGACCCAAAGGAAGAGACGCATCACTTATTCCGTGTGGTTCTGCGGTTCATTAACCCCAGCAGCACCAGTGTGACTGGTAGCATCAAGGCTACCAATAACAGAGGCACTGCAGGTAAGGCTGCCTCTGACCCTGACTCAGCTTTTACATTTCACCATCAAACTGTCAAATCTAACCCATCATTAAAGAAATTAAAACATTTCCTTTATGACAGTTATACTGTCGGTGCATGATATGTCTTATGCTGATAATATCCCACCCAGCTCCGGTATTTTCTGTAACATTACGTGTGACATTTCTGCTTGTTTTTGGCAGGGACAGATCAGAGTAAGGAAGTCATATTCCCTCAGAGTCGCTCCCCGTCCTTCCTCACTGTCCCAGGAGAGGGCTTTGCTGAACCTTTTACTTTGACTCCTGGGAAATGGATTATTCATATAAGGGCAGAGGGGGTGCTGCTGGTGAGTCCATTAAGGAAGACAATGATGTAGAAGTTACTATGTAAAAGTTTATTCAGTTCATTTTTTTCATTGGAGAAAAATAGCAAATACACTAATACTAACATACTCATTGTCACTCTCACTTCCCAGGACTATTTAGTGCTGCTGCCCCAGGATTATTATGAGGCTCCTCTGCTGCAGGAAAAGGTCACCCAGCCCTGCACATACCTACCCTCCGCAAACAGGAACAAAAAGTAATTCTTAAAAGATTTTCTTCAGCATTTTTTAGGGTCTGGCTCTATTTCATACACAGACATAGGTATTCTTTGTTTTTATCATAATTTGATAAAAGGGGACAGAGAGAAATCACCTATTTTTTGTTAATACACTGACTATTGACCATGTTAGCCTTGGCTTTTTTCCCACCTCAGCTAAAACAGATTGATGGTGCAATAATCTCTCATTGTTCTTGCTGAATCCAGCTATGCCTGTGTGTCTCTGTCTCAGCTGTCTGTTGTATAAGCACGTGGCCATGGATGGCTTCAGCTCTGCACTGGCCTCACAGGGAAGACTCTTCACCCGCAGTGGGCGCAGGAGGAGGCAGGCTCGTGTGCGGCGTCTCACCCCAGATCACCCTGAGATGGCTGCTCTCAATGGCAGACAGGTGGGAAGCCGTGACCTAATACATCTACAATGTGGAGATTTACTCACCTGTTGGATTCAGAGTTTGGTTTCAGCGTTGTAGACACCACCTTTACAGTATAAATGGGTTGAACACCAAGCTATAAAACAGACAGTGGACAGGTTCCTATCAGCTATTGGATTATTGATTAAGGATTGTGGACTGTCGGACTACCTGCCCAGTTAGCTAAGGCTAAATCTGTGCCATCTTATAAGTCAACTCTTGAACTTGCTTTTGACCTCTCATCATATTTATGTATTTATTTTATAATTCCTTTTCATCCTCTGAAAACTGTGCCTTTAAATTCTGTGTTCGTTCATGTCCATCAGTCTCAGCTTCAGCTCAGTTTGCGTGTGCCTCGCTCTGGCCCACACATCCTTGTACTGGAGTACGCCAGCGAGGTGGACACTGTCCAGAATGTCAACATACTCCTCAGTGGCCAGCTAGATGGCCAGATCCCGGCCAGGGCTAATATTTACAGTTGCGCCTACAGGTAAGTCTTGTATTAGTTGCTCCAGCTTCCAAAAAAGTGTTTGTATTGTATTGTTTTTGTCTTTACAATGTGTCAAAAAAAATGAAGGAAATCGTTGTAGAATATGTATGTTTGTAGCTGTAGTGTCTTGTAACCCCTGCAGCTTTTTGTGCCGGAGTGTGGCGGTGGACAGCAGTAATCAGGTGGCAGTGTTACAGCTCAGTCATAGGACAGAACTTCTCCTGCAAACTTCCACAGCCTCATTCCTGCTGGTGAGAGACATGTTTCTACAGAAGATTTATACTGCTTTGCAAATCAGATGCCAGCATACAATTAAGTACACAATTAAATAATCTTGTTTCTCTTGGTAGTACAAAGTGTATGCAGTGCCAGCAGAAGAGTTCTCCATTGAGTATGTAGACCCCGAGGTGCTTTGTGTCTCCACTCATGGCCGCTTCACTGAAGACAGGCAAGTCACCTTGAATAAACTCCTTCTGCATGTTTTTGATCACACGGTCAAACAGAGACTTCTGCAACACTCATCGATTGAAGTTATAATTTAGGAGATAATGACTAGTCATTTGTATTGCATTGTTGTTTGGGAGAGTGGAGGCACACATCTGTTTTCCAGGTGTGACAGCTTGCACTCCTGCAGCTGGGAAAGGTCATTTACCTGAGGTTACACTTAGGGTCAAACTCTCTCTTTCTCCCTCTCCCACACTAACACTTTACTCTCACTCTGAACCTAATAACCAGGTTAGATGTTAGAGTTACACATGTGTTTACAGCTGTCAGTGTGCAGCCCTGTCATTTAATATGTAATTCACTCGGAACAGGGAAGAAAAGGGCCTTGTAAACAGCCAGAATAGGTAAATGAACGTAAATATTAAAGATGTTTTAACAGTAGAAAGTAAAAGTAAGAAAATAGTGAAAAAATAAACATCTGTGACTCAATTTAGTTTTTTTAAATCTGGAAAAGAAAAGTGAAATGAAGGGTAGAATTAGGACGGCAGAGAGTATAAGTCTGCAAAACTAAAGCTTTCCTTAGACGTTTGTGTATATTTACATGTGTGATTCCAGGATTTCTGCATATAGATGAGGGAAGAGTAAGATAGCCAGAGGATGTCAAGACTGAAAAGAGGATTATAGGAGATGTTTCACAGGTCATAACCTTTGACTGGACACAAACCCCTCTCCTAAAAAGTCAAATTTTTCTGCTGCTGTAGGGCTTTGCAAACACTTTAACCATTATCCAGAGGCTTTAAGTAACATCAGCTTGTTTCTGTTCAATGTTTCCAGTCGACACTGTGTTCTGAGGCAGTTCGACAAGCCAACCTCAGCCTGGATTTTGTATGCCTCCCGTGATGGACAACTTTCATCCACATCAGCTGTTGCTCCTCAGCAGGGAGAAAATGAGGACTTGAGATGGAGACGACAGACCGGGTTCTTTCCCGTCCGTGAACCACAGAGTGATGGGGTACTGCTTAAATTCCCTCAGGTATTGGAGTGAAAAACATGCCCTACCTTTTCTGACTTTGATGAATAGTTTGAGCTGGTTTTGCTGCAGGGAGTTTGAGACATTCAGTGAGCAGCCTCTGCATTGACATTCATTTTCAATTTCACCTTGTCTTGTTGACACAGTTTCCTTGCCATTTATTTTCCAGACAGAGATCAATTTCACTCCCAGGGTGCCCCTCCCGGGCAGGTATGTGGTTGTAGTTCATTATCACCAGCCTGAACATACTTCTTTCCCCGTGGAGGTCCGAGTGGACGCAGGGCGTGACTGGAGGGGTGAGTGTGTCTGTGGAAGTGTGACTGACTTATGTCTGATCAAATAGAATTAAAGTGTTTGTTACTTCCTGTTGGATATAAGCATGTTTACTCTGGCAGTAACTGGGAAAGCCTTCTCAGTGGGGGGGGGGTGAGTCCTCCTGAAGAGCAGCTTAAATGCCTGAGCTCATGACAAGATGTTCAAAGGACTTAGACACACTTCCCTATATGGCTTTAATAGAGAAAGGGATTATTGTACAGCATGCTAATGTCTGGTCTCCTTTCTTTACTCAGTTTTAACTCAGCTCTTCTTTTGCAGGTTCAATAAATGCATCCTTCTGCCCTGCAGTCTCAGGCTGCAGGGAGGTTGTCATTGCTGATGGACGCATTGCCCTTGACTTGGACCAAAATTCTTGGCGGCTGCCCACCATCTCTGTGATCGTGCCACCTAGGAACACCCTTATTCTGGTCAGTGGTGTATGTGATGAGTCAAACACTGAGACTAGAACATGTTTACCCACTTAATGAGAGAAATATGGCAAAAAAATTAAGAAATTAAAAAAACTTTTTTGTGTAAGTTCAAATGTAAGTTCAAGTTGGGGACTGGGCATGCTGAAGTCCTCTCTCTTTAGTGTTATTCCATTCTCCAACTACAACAATGAAGAGACTGTATTCTACCTGGCAGCCACACACAGCTTTATAAAAGCTGAGCTCCCAACCTCTCTAAGGCTGGAGCAGGTTGAATTTTGTTGCTTGTTGTTCCCTTGCTTTCCTTCCCTTCAGCAGATAAAAGCAAAATGAAAAATGTGGTTAAACACTTAAAATCCCCAGTTAATCTGTTTATCAGTCTCTTCATCGTACTGATAAATATATTTTAAGCGCAGAACAAACCAAAGTGGAAGTTTTTGGTGAGGTTGTGTGTTTTTATCATTTCTTATGGTCTGTATCGTTTCTGTAGGATTATATCTTGTTGGTTCCTGATAGCAACTACACTCCAGATCTCCTGAAAGAGAAGCCCCTGGATAACTCTGCAGAGTTCATACAGCAATGCAGAGGAGAAGGGTTCTATATTAAGTAGGTATCCACCATGACAGAAACACAAGCAGGACTCAAATCCATTTGAAACAATGCTTTAAGTTGTTTCTTTCTTAAGTTTGATCAGCATTTCTTTCTTATAATCTATCATGTGTTGATTTTTTGTTTGTTTTTTTCAGGGTAATAATCTGTTTGTCCAGCTTTACCAGTGCAGTAGTTTTATAATAATAAACAGTACAGTGGAAATTTTTGTAAATTGTGCCCTCTAGCTGTAACAATCGAGTATAAAACCATGTATGTATTTGAAAGAAGTCCTTTTATTTTTCTGTCTCCTCAGCCCGAGAACTTCTTCCCAGTTCTGCAGAGACTCTGCCCGCTCTCTTGTAGCAGCCTATAATGATGGAGCTCTGCCTTGCAACTGTGATAAATCCGGCTCCACAGGGTCTACTTGTGATCCAGTTGGAGGACAGTGTCCCTGCCGGCAGCATGTCATTGGTCAACAGTGCACAAAGTGTGCCACTGGATACTATGGCTTCCCCTACTGCAGACGTGAGCAAACATTTACTTCTGACTTGACCCTTCATGAAAAGATGCAACAGAAATACCCACCAAATGCTGTAGTTCTTACACAGATTTTGGTTTTAAATCATCACTTCCTCCGTCTAACTTCCAGTCAGTGAAATTTGCACATTTATTGGACCTGATAGAATCCCTTTTCTCTTCTGCAGCGTGTGAGTGCGGTCGCCGATTGTGTGACGAGGTGACTGGACGGTGTATCTGCCCTCCTCAGACCGTCAAACCAGCCTGTGATGTGTGTCAGAATCAGACTTTCAACTACCACCCTTTGCTGGGCTGCGAGGGCTGTGAGTGCTCTCCAGATGGCATCAGAGCCAGTGCAGGACCTGACTGTGAAAGTGTCACTGGGCAATGCAAGTGAGTAGACTCCTACAAAATACTGTGCACTCATCAAGAGTGGACTTTAGCATTTATTAGTGAGATGGGTAAATTAAAGAGCATGTAGTTTTGTTTAAAATTTTGAAGAGAGGACATTCTTTTTAAAACTTTTTTTTATCACTTAATCACAAACTTATCACCCACAAACTCAGTTGTAACCTGTAATTTTTATATTTTTTTCCATTTTTTATTCTTGATTTACCTCAGTCTGATATACAGTTGACATCTCACATATAGATCTCAAATCTCCAAATATAATTTAGAGTACTTATTGAACAGCTGCACAAATAATGGTTTTGTCCCTTGCCAGTACATTTTCTCTTGTGCTAATTAATGAGTGATGAAAAAGGCTGGAATGTGCAGCCTGCAGCTTCTATCAGTGAAAGTGAAACATGACACCAAACCACTTAAAAGTGATTAATGAGGGGCTTAGTTGACAGTCCAGAAATGCTGATGTACAGATTGTCTTTTCTGTCATGTCGGTTTTCTGTCTCAAAGTCAGCTCCACCACTTAGTTCATGTGTCTTTTATTAAAGAAAAAATGGAATTCATGAACAAACCTACTGAACTGTAATGCATCCAGTGTCGTTTTACTGTATTTAACTATTTGCAAAAAGCAATTTGATTTCAGTCATATGTGTACATGTAGTTTGTTCTTTCCTTTTGGTAAAATCAGACTATAAATGAACCAGATAGAATTCTATTAAAGATAATGTGTCTGTGTATTTTTACGTAGTTGCAAGCCAAGGATTGGGGGCCGGAAGTGTGACCGTTGTGCTGCAGGTTACTTTCGCTTCCCTGACTGTGTACCTTGTAACTGTAATCAAGGTGGTGTCACACCTAACGTGTGCCACCCAGACACAGGGAGATGTCTCTGCAAGGTGAGTTCATTTCATGGAACTGCTGACTTTACAAACTCCTTCTTACTCATTTTGGGCTCAGTTGTCTTTTCTTGCTCTGACCTCCTCTCTGTTATTGCTAACATGTTTGTAGAGAAATGTAGCTGGTGTCAGGTGTGATACCTGTCGGGATGGTTCCTTCTATTTTGACTCCTCCAACCCTCACGGCTGTACCAGCTGCTTCTGCTTCGGAGCCACTGACCAGTGTCAGAGCTCCAGCAAACGCAGGGGGAAGGTGTGTGTTTGCTTTTCGTGCCCCTGCATGTCTATGAATGCCTGTGGAAGTTTAATGTCTGTAAAACCTTCTGGCTGATAGCTGCTATGTGGTGTCATGTGTTTAATGAAAGCTGCACATACAGGTGTTGTTCAGGAAAAGGACCTACAGTGGTGTAGTACGTCACAGCATACATTGGTGGGGTTATGGGAATCTGGGCACATTTTATTATTCAGATTTAGCATTTGTTGGTTATATTTCAAAAATTACTTCATGAATAGTCATAATTCCAAACATCATGACATTATCAAGTCAAATCTTGTTGTTGTGATCTCCAGCTTAGTGAGGTTTTTGCCTGTATTAAACTAACACTACTCTCAAGAATATTGCACAGTATAATAGAGTTTCGGGATGGATTTTTCTCTTAAACTTTTACCTGCTGTTATTAGTTTGTTGAGATGCGGGGCTGGCGTTTAGAAAGACCTGACCAGGAGGAGGTCCCCTCTGTGCTGAACACAGCCAGTAATGAAGTGGTAGCAGACATCCAGGAGCTTCCTCCTACTGTTCAGACTCTACACTGGGTGGCACCACAGTCCTACCTGGGAGACAGGGTGAGTCAGTAGAGAGAGACAACACCAAGGCAACAAGAATGCTGTCGTCAGTAAATGTTTACTGATGTTTAAATACAGTGTGGGGTATTTCCACAGGAATGGATGTAAAATCAAGGCAAAAGTGAAAGTCAGTATTAAAAGAAAATTCTGTGTCTTATTCTCAGAGCTGTCTGTGTTCCCTGTTTTACTCACATAATTGTTGTCACCTGAGGATGCAGCAACCAAGCTCCTTTCCCAGTTTAAACATGCTCTTTAAAGGGACTAATTTGATAGTGGAAATATTTGTGTTAAACTTTTAGCAACTTTATGGTTCAGTTTTGACCTAGCTCTCTTACCAGTGTTAATGCGTAATGGACATTTCAGGTGTATTCACCTTCCTTCCACATCTCTCAGGTGTGTTTTCATTTACAAATAATTGGGTTCAGATAATTCACCATAATCATATGTTTTATTTTCCCTCTCTTCATATGTTTTTTGCAATGTTGCAATGTCCCTAAATTCTTTGGAAATACATTGTGAGAAATGATGACCTCACCTATTGCTTCCTAGTTGAGAAATAAGGCTCAGGCTGCTTAGATACAGATTTTTCCTTTAAACCATATCTTGTAAATTGGTTGTTTCCACAGTCTTTGCAGATAAACTGAAAGAAATCTGGACCCCTTTTCTCTTAGGTTACATCTTATGGTGGTTTCCTTACGTACCAGTCCAAATCCTTTGGGATTCCTAGTGAGGGGATGACTCTGATGGACAGAAGACCTGATGTCGTGTTGACTGTGTGTAGTGTCACTAAGTTTTTCACTCTTAGACGTCTCTTTTTTTCAGTGACACAAACACAGCTTATTTATCCATGTCATTATTTCTATTTGTATTTCCCTAGGGTCAGGATATGACCCTGGTCCACATGGCTCCACAAGTCCCATTCCCAGACAGACTGTATCAGGGCAGAGTCCACCTTGTGGAGGTAGAGAACACATCAGTTCCTCACTCTGACTTAAGATCCAAATTCTTTGATTTCAATTAAACACATGTTATGAGATAAACTAGATGTGGATAATTTAATAAATGAAGTGTTGGACATACAGGCAAATACACTACGCAGTATAAGGTACTAAGTGTGTTTTATGTCATGTTAAAACAACAACAAAATATGATTTTTCAATGGAGCCCCCCCCTACAGATTTCTCAGCATTAGTCCCCAAATAACAAATCTGTTGCCTGCAGGGAAACTGGCGCCATGCTATCACCAACAGGCCCGTGTCCAGAGAGGAACTCATGATGGTCCTTGCTGGTCTGGTGGGCTTGAGGATCCAAGCCTTGTACTTTACTCAGAGCCAGCGGCTAAGCCTGGGGGAGGTGGGCTTGGAGGAGGCGACTAACACAGGGACTGGGGGTCCTGGAAACACTGTGGAGGACTGTTCCTGCCCCCCTCAGTACAATGGAGATTCCTGTGAGGTGAGAAATTAAAAGGCCATTACTTATCCCTTGATATTGCTTGTCTTGAATAACATCAAGTTTTACACATTTTTACAATGTCAAGGTGTCTAAATAAATGTTACAAGATTTTAGAATTATTCAACAACCAAGCTTTGGAGAAAAAAAAAACAGTTTCATTGCCACGTAACCTCCACAATCTAAAAAAAATCTTTAGCTGAAATCAACATGGCTTGTGTAGATGAGTCTGAAGGAATGCATGGAAAAAGAACTACAAAAATATAGTGACAGGATGGGGAGATCGGGATCATTTTGTCAGGTCTGAGAAACAGTGGAAATAACAAGCAGGGTGGGGCAAGGTGTTGCTGAGGAGCTGGACTTTATTCTCATATTTTTAGGGTGTCCTGACACGCCTGAACTAAGTACCACACCTTTTACCTAGAGAGAAAAAATTTCATCAGCTGAGGAGCTTGGGGTGGAATGTACTGGAAAATACCGACCGGTGAACTGCGCAGCCGAATTGTGTAGCCTCGGGCAAGGATATGATGTACAATCACGCAGACATAATATTAGTGATTATACAGCTATAATCACTGGCATGGCTACAGCTCACAGAAATGTAGTGCAAACAACCATGATGTAGTTGCTAAGGAAAGGCTTTACTTGAATTCTTTTTATCCTGGGAATGGCGCTGACTTGACTGACTGTGTTTGTGCTTCTCAAATTGGATTTGTATACACATGAGTGCAGCAGTTTTGCCCACAGAACCAAATTGAAAATGAGAATGGAGAAATCACTACTTAAAAGAAAGTTTTGAATGTATCAGAACGCTTATCAGTGGAGAGAAAAAAAGCTTTTCATATCTGAGACAGTGCCGTTGCCAAAGATGTGGAAGCCAACCTGTGTGTACGTGAGCCATCGAGCCTTGGGAGTGTTTAATGGAGGCTGATTATATGTGCCCGGGGGTGGTATGACAAGGCGCCTCACCTTCACACATGGGGTGTGGCAGTTAGCAACACAGTTACTCATAAACCTGAGTGTGCCCCCGAGTGCACCTAATGTGTGAGCATGTGTCTGTATCTACAGTCGACACACCTAGTTGTGTCTGTTGTGTGTTTTAGGAGCGTGATTCAGTTGTGAGTTTGTTGTCTGACGACGTCTGACTTTCCTCTCAGTCACATATGCTTACACAAACACTGTTGTGCACCACACATACACACATATACAGACTTTGAATACACAGTTGAATGTTTTAGTTGCTTTTTCAAGTAGAGGATTTATCACCACACCCTGCAGATTTAAGTAAACAAAGCAGTATTTACAATACTTTGATTTTCCCTTTCTCTATTCAGAAATGCTAATAGTGGATTTCCTGCGTGTTGTGTGTGTTCCAGTGCTTGTGTGTGCACCCACATGTGTCTTTCTTGTTGTATCCAAGCAATCTGTGTGTAAATGTGTGTGTGTGTATGGGGGAGAGAGAGAGAGAGAGAGCATCTAAACACTTGCATGTGTGTGCTTGTGCGGCTACATACACTCATGGTGATCTGCAAGTCTGAGTCAGGTAAGAGATGGGGCGTGTCCTCTTTGTGTGCGTGTGTGTGAGTGTGAGGATGTGTGTTTAAGAGGCTGAGGCAGGGGAGAGCAGATCATTATTTCACACGGACTAAATGCTAGGAATGTCAGATACGCGAATGGATAGACAGCGACGAACAGGGGTTCTGCTATGGACCCTGATATGTTGGACTTTGATTGGACTTTGCTGCGCTGGAAACAGGCCCTTCAGGAGAGGAGAGCGAACTCGTTATACCAGGCATCATGACAGAGGGACTCAGAGGATACAGTACCCTTCGCTTAATGACCAGGGAACTCAGCAGATTGAGTATCCATCAGTAAATGACCAAGAGGACAGAGGACAGAGAGTTCAGTATCCCTCTGTTGATGACAGTGGTGCCAGTTCTCAGATTAAGGTAAAAACCTATGAAGATGTGATGGAACTTGTTGTTGAAGGGATCTTGTTTTACCTTCGCTGTATGGTAAAATAGTCAGCGCCTCAGGTGTGGATTGCTGGTGACTGATATCTCTGAAGGCAAAGGTCGTGTTTTGACTCCAGTGTTAATTGTTAATGACACTCGATTAAGGTCAGGCTCATTGCTGCGTGCTCTCACATTTCATTACACCAAACAGAGGTGCTGTGTGGGAGAGTAGTTTTTAATAATTTACTGAGAATGGTGGCAAAAGATGTGGAAACACAGTTATGTTTAGTCAGGATAAAACCGATGCTATATTTACAATTTATTTAAGTTCACTCTCTCTCTATAATTGGTTAAATGTTATAAATTTGTGTTACACTTTTTATTCAAGGTTAGGTAATGTGATAATATCTAGCCTCCGATTTGTCAGATTTATGAGCTTTATTTACATTTATACTGTTAATAATTGTATCTATAATCACTGTTGCAGATCAATGACTAGTGACTGTTTTTTTTGTTTTTTTTTACTAATATGTAATTTACAGGATTTTTGTATCATGAAAAATGACCCTAATTTTTAAGACATTTGATTCACAGGATTACCCAGAAGAAGATTTACTCGTTTTAATGTTTCTCAACTGAATTCCAGAAAGTGGTGATCCTGTATATCAGCATCAGTATATAACCTTACATATAATATACATATATTGCCTCCGTTATTATCATAATTGTTCTAATGACAAAGTTGCTTTTAAATTCAAATATACTGGGTATATGAGTTATACTGTCTGGAAGCAGTAGTTTCAGTAATCATGTCTGTATATTTGTATTTTTCTTTTTCAGAAATGTGCTCCTGGTTTCTACAGAGACGGCAGTGGGCCTTACCTGGGCCGCTGTGTGCCCTGTGAGTGCAACGGTCTGGCTGATGAGTGTGAAGACAGGACAGGGAGGTGCCTGGTAAGGAACCCTTATTAATGACTTCCTGACCACAGGTATACAGTAGACACCCACATATACACACTCAAACCAACTGAATCCAGTGTGAGCCACTGTTTAGTCAGAGTCTAGACTTCTCATCTTCAGGGTACGTCTGTGGGCACTCTTTTGTTACCCAACCCTGCGTCTTTGCCCATAGCATTGTGTTTTTTTTTAAAATCACCACATCAGAAGTATTATTTGATATGACTTCCTTATTTCCTTCTATGGGGCCCCTCTCCCTCATTATTCTCTTTTTTGGGAAGTTGAGCCTTTACGTGTTTCAACCATATCTGTTGTGCTATTATGCAAGACACTCAAGACTGGGCCTGTGTGTGCAATGTGCACATGGATCCACACCCTAGCAGTTCAAAGTCAAATGGACACGAGCAACTGAAAATGCTCACTGTGGAGTGCATCAGAAACACTCTTTGTGACTGATTGGCAGGGAGAAGTGTTTTCTCTTTCCCCCCTGATGTTTGCATTCCTGCATCAGTGTAATAAAAGAGCTGATGTCTGGTTGATTGGGTATAGTATGTGTGTGTAAAAGGCTGGTGGCAGTGCAGGCATAGCGCTTGAGTTTTGTTTTTTTTATACACTGTCTGGTATTCTTGCTTCTTCATTTTTCACATATAGTTTGCAAGTGGTTTAATGAATACATCACATCATTTTCAGAACTGTCAGTACAACACAGCTGGGGACCGATGTGAACGCTGCA
Source organism: Trachinotus anak (assembly GCF_046630095.1). Classification (NCBI taxonomy): domain Eukaryota; kingdom Metazoa; phylum Chordata; class Actinopteri; order Carangiformes; family Carangidae; genus Trachinotus; species Trachinotus anak. The sequence continues at coordinate 14,602,958 of NW_027273863.1, forward strand.
AAGAAGGTTACTATGGAAACGCGGCTCAGAGGACTTGCAGAGTTTGCCCGTGCCCATTCAGCGTGGCCACAAACAGGTGGATGAAAAAAAACAAAACACCCCTAAACAGCTGTGCTATATAATTGAATGGAAATGTGTAATTCAGGAATTAAATCATAATCTCGCTATCACTCTACAGTTTTGCAGTAGGTTGCACGGAGGTGTTTGGAGACTTCCAGTGTATATGCAGATCAGGCTATACTGGCGACAGATGTGGCAGGTGAGTGTCAGTATGGACCAGTCAGTGTTTTAGTATGAAATACTATGCAGATACTGTAGGCTAATTCCTATTTTGCCTCTTATTCTTTTTTACTTATTCCTCTTTTCCATAGATGTGCTCCTGGTTACTATGGTGATCCACTGACACCAGGAGGAAGTTGTAAGCCCTGTAATTGCAATGGCAACGGTAACAACTGTGATCCCCGGACTGGAGGTTAGATTGTGGACTGGCTTTAAAACAATGCATTAATTCATGATTTGTTTTTACAACATTTTAGTTTTTTTTTTTTTTTTAATTTTGCAGTTTGCAAGAACACACTGGAGCCTGGAGACACAAACACAGATGAAAGCTGTCAAGGTAAATAAACAAAAAGAAATGAGGTCTGACTCTGTGACATGCAGTTTGCACTAAATGCAGTAGGTTCATTTGTCAATCAAATCCTCCTTTGTGTTCCAGAGTGTGATAGTTGTGCCCAAACATTACTACATGATCTGGAGAAGCTGGATGATGAGCTGGGAAGGATCAAGGCTCAGATGGACAATGCCACTGCCAGTGCCTCCTCTCAGGACAGGCTGAGGAACTTGGAGAAGGCTGTGTCAGACACCAAGGTAACATGCCAGTTTCCTGTGACCATGCTCACTCACTCTGAAACCCACAGGCCTGGTTGAAGATGAGGTGAAGAGCACTTAAGGATATTTTTAAAAAGTCACAGATTCTAATTCAAATGGTGCCAAATCCTGTCAAATGCATGGTCAAGAGTGCAACAAGGTCTGTTGCTTTTTTATAACTTATACTTTGCACATGGCCATTTCTTAAACATACAGTATACTCGTGCACATGTACACACTCGCACATAAGCACAAGCAGTATGGTGTAGGATGGGTTTGCTTGTTCAAGCGTGCAAGATCCCTGCTGATAAGTAATCTCAGTGAATTCTGTCCCACATCCTGTGTGTCAATAAGTGTTAGAGACTACACCACTGGATGCCAGTGTTTGTCGCGGCGACTTGTCATTTTTCATTCGCTCATATTCTGAGTGTTGTCTGAGTGTGCATTCTCTGTTCATTTATGGCGTGTAGGTAAATAATTCTCACAGCACTGTTTGAAAGCAGTGCCTGTCAGCCCCAAGCTTTTGCAGCTTACTCTACATTTCTCCTTCTGTGCTTTTTGCAGATCCTTGTCAATAAATTCAGCTCTGCCGTCAACACTCAAAGGTCCAGAGTCAACCAGCTGGAAGAGGAGACGAACACTCTCACAGATGACATCAGCTCCCTCAAAGACAAGGTACAGTGCTGAGGACAATGCCTAGCATTTTACTGGCATATCACCATGCAAAAATAAGTGGGAAAATGTGTGTAAATGTGTATTGTCGGTATGCAATTTATTTAGGCAGATAAAAGGGCTGCTGATGCTGACAAGGCAGTGGCAGAAGTTGAGAAAACCCATAAGAGGGCGAAGGATCTGGACTCAGAGATTCGAAACATGCTGAAGAAAATCCGAGGTAAAGGCAAACTTAAATTCAGTGCCAGCACAACTCTGTCATGCCTGTCAATGTTGTAACACTATTGTTCTCATCTTCCTTTTGGCCTCCTACTCTGTTTCGTGTTAATTTCTCAAAATGTTTTTGCCTCACACATAGTATCATAACCTCCAAAGTTTAATGGCACTGACTATTAGAGCCTAAACAATTGTTTGACTTTTTTTGTTTTCGTGTGTTTGAAGCTCTGCTTGACCAGCTGGACGCTGGAGTGGTACCCAATGAAGACCTGGCTAAAATGCTAGAGGACGCTCAGCGCTTGGTGAATGAGATGGAGAAGAGGAACTTCACTCCTCAGAAGACAGCTGCTGAGAAAGAAAGGGACGAGGCCAAGAAACGTATGAGACTTAGCCTCCCAGTAGAAAATTCAGTTAAATCTTCCAAAAACCTACCCTTCCATAAATTCACTATCAGAATACTGATGTGGTTGTATCACTGCAGACTTGTCAGTGAGATGTCTATTCTATTCTATTCTATTCTCCAGTGCTTGACTACATCAAGGCTAATGTAAGTAAGCAGGTTGACCAGAACGAGGCTGCCGCAGAGAAGATTCGAGGCCTTCTGAAGAATTACGAAGCCAAGCTAGAGGACCTGGACAAGGCTCTGAAGGAGGCGTCGGACTTGGTGAAAAAAGCCAATGCTGAGAACGGACTCAGTGCTCAGGCACTGGAAGACCTGCAGGTAACTCACAAGTCAAGTAATTAATCAGTTATGAGGAATATGTGTGCTTGTTGGTAAGCAACTTTACATACAAGCAAATATGAAGATCATGTATTTTATTTTGTTTCTATCATGTCATTTTTTAAAATAAGATATAGCAAAGATAAAAAGTCTGCATGGTACAATACATCTTAATGGTAAAGTATGATGTGACCACAGTGTAAAATGCCTCACAGGTTAGTGTAACTGTAACAGTTTGTACAAGTGATTACACAGTTGTAATGAAGTAAAAATGTTTTCATATGCTTCCTGCAGAAACGTATTGAGAACTTAAAAAAGGAGCGGAAGACCGTTGAGGACCAAATGGCCATGGCAGAGGATGAACTGCAGAAAACAGAGGATTCGGTGAAACTGCTCACCGACAGTAAAACGGTACATTTTACAAACGAATGCCTGCATGTTCTTTCCCTCTATACTCAGAATTATACACTTTAATATCATGTATTTTATTTCTTCTAAATGCAAGCCAAAATATTTTGAGACACTGTGCTTTTACAATAAATGGCCTTATCTCTGATCCCATACCAGCAGACCCTGAGCTCAGATTATCAGATAATAACCAATGTTTTTGTTGGCTTTGCTCTGATGTGAGGCATTTTCTGCTGTTATGAAACTTGCACCCATTCCTGTCCTTCTTTACTTTAGGAGTACGAACAGCTGGCAGCACAGCTGGATGGCGCCAAGACTGATTTGACCAAGAAGGTGAATGAAATTACCAAAGCAGCTGCCAAGGAGGACATCGTGGAGGCTGCAGAGGATCATGCTAAGAACCTTGACAAGCTGGCAAAGGAACTTGAGGAGTAGGTTTATTGTGCAAACAATAAAGACACCCTCTCAATATAACCTGAGCTTTAATGAGTGGATATCAGCAGCATATTGCTGGTTGTTTATGCTGAGATTTCCCTGCTGCTTCAGTGCACAGTCTGCCAATTGCAACTACCTGAGATTTTTAACCGTTCTGCATGCATTCTCCGTTTCTCTTGGGTTTATTTTCTTTCCGTGTTATCTTTTATGATAGTGCTGTGAAGGATGCAAGTGGACGTACTGAGGTGCGCAATGCCAAAGATGCCATCAATGCCTACAAGAACATCACAGATGCCATTAATGCTGCTGAAGAGGCAGCTAATGAGGCCAAAGATGCAGCAGACAATGCCTTGAATGTAAGCCACAGATCATATAAAATGCAATAAGCATTTGATAGAATACTTAACACTTGATAATATTTTATAATAGTGAGTCACTTTAATCAATATGTCTTTTCTTCCTTTAGAATGTAAACAACCAGAAACTCACAGAAAGAGCAAAAGATCTCAAAGTGACCAGTGAAGACCTACTGGACAATGCACGTGAGGCAGAGAATAGCCTACAAGGTATTCAGCTCTCTTATTGAATTGTTTGTTTAAAAAAAAAAAAATCCCTAAAGCTCAGTCACTAACCCTTTTCTTAAACAGATGCTTCTGATGACCTTACTGACCTGCAGAAGCGCCTGGACGACGCTGACAAGAAGAAGAAAGCTCTTGAGAAAAACCTGCTTGATGCACAGGGCCAACTAAATGACATCAAGAGAGGTAGAGCAAGTCAAGGCCTGACAGGATTAGTTTGACTGCTAAAATGAAGTCTGTTGCAAGAATTCATATTTCCTCTTCATTTTCCCTAATTACTAATTTCTCCCAAGCAGATGACATTGGTAATATGATTGAGGAAGCCAAAAGGAAGGCAGCTTTAGCCAATGACACGGCCAGCAACACTATGGACAAACTGAATGATATCAGGAAGGAAATGGACAAGATCAGTGTCACTCCTGGGGACTCCAACTTAGGCAATGTATTGGAGAATGTGGACAAGTCAGGTGAGAGTTTGAAAAAGTATAGAATAACAATTTTTTATATTGTAAATGTTCAGGATTGAAAGTAAAAACAATGACATTTTTTTCTGTTATCATCTATCTGCAGTGAAGGACTTACTGAATACCATCCCATCTCTGACTAACAAGATCTCAGAGGTGGAGAACCTGACATCGCAGTTCACACCCATTAGCAACATATCTGAGAACATCAAGAAGATCAAAGACCTCATTGAACAAGCCCGGGATGCAGCTAATAGGGTGAGGTCCCACTCTGTAAATGCATCCATATTTCCCCATTTTCTGTATACACCTCTAACCCCAATTCAAACAGACCTGCCTGTGTAGTATCTTTCCTTCTTGGGTCTAATTTTGTTTTTCCATATCTTCTCTCCAGATTATGGTCCCGATGAAGTTCGCAGGTGATGGCTACGTGGAGCTGCGTGCACCAAAGGATCTGGATGAGCTGAAGGCCTACACATCGCTGTCTCTGTCACTGCAGAGACCTGAAAGCAGGGGAGATGGAAGACGCCGACGCAGACAGGCCAGAGACAATGGAGATATGTTTGTCTTGTACCTTGGCAATAGAGATGTAAGTGAATCCAAATGCATATGAGTATTTTGTCATAAAGATTTACTTTGTAACTGTAGACAAGGCATTAACAAGCTGTGCTTTGTAGTCTAAGAACTACATAGGTATGTTCCTGAAGAGCAACGTACTGTATGGTGTGTACAAGCTTAATGGAAAGGAGTATGAAATGAGAACGGGTCGCATCACCATGTCCGCATCTGAGCCAGCCAAGTTTGATAAAGTGGACCTACACAGGTAAACTGACAACTTAGTTATTTACGTGTTCACACTGTTGTGCTGTGTAAATGTGTAAATGCACATTTATTTTTCATTTCCACTCTTATCCACTTTGACTTTTTATGTCACCCTGTCTGTATTTTGAAATTGAAAAGAAAAACATTTGAATATGAGGACTGTATATGATAATAAATATGGGTATTTTTTCTTTCTTATAATTTAGAATTTACCAAGATGCCGAGATTATCCTCACCAAAGATATCACCTCGAACAATCCCGCTGAGCCCATTCTGAAAAACAACCAAGGAGAGGAGAGCAAGAACCTCCTGGACCTCAGCCCCAGTGATATTGTCTTCTATGTTGGAGGCTACCCTGCCAACTTCACTGTGAGCAGCAATGGAATAAGAACAGCAATACTGTTATTTTTTAAAATTATTTTTAACTAGCCGGAGTTTTATTAATCCCTTTCTCTGTTGTGCTTCCCCTCAGCCACCGGCTTCTCTGAGCCACCCTCACTACAAGGGCTGCATTGAGTTCTCCTCCGTTAATGACAAAGTCGTCAGTCTCTATAATTTCCAAAATGCAGAGAAGATTAATCCGGTTAATCCATGCAAGAGGTATAACCCCATATGATTAGTGCTGAGAGTTAGTCAGCTCTAGATATATGATTGTTTTCCACCTTCTCCCTATTCGGTGGCACTGGCAATTCCTGAACAAGGGTTTGACTTTTGTCATCTCATGTTTTACAGTGCATTAGCCCTGGATTAGGTTGGTAAAATGTCCAGGAATTCTTCCTGCCTTTTGCCCAGTGGTAGCTGGAACAGTCCAGCACTGTGGGGCATAGAAAAGGGAGTGGATGGAAAAGGCATCAAGACAACAAAGACAAACAGAATTTTAATTGATACTTTTGTATCAAAATTTGCTTAATGTGAAAATGTTGAGACACATAAGCAAACTTTTTGTAACTTTTTAAAACCTGATACAAACCTCATACAAAACCTGAACAAAATGTTTTCTGACTGTCCCCTTGGTCTAGATACGTACCACCAGTGGATTCTGAGTACTATGAAGGCACTGGATATGGCAAAGTGGTTATAGATAAAACATCCTCCACGCTCCTCATCAAAATGTCCATCTTCGCTCGTTCAGAAAACGGTCTACTCTTATACATAGGAAACAAGGTAAATTACTGTTCATATGGTTACTGTATATGTAGAGTTTATAGAAATAGAATTAGAACGACTGTCTGCACAAATGTGATTTTTCTTTTTCCTCTTCAATACAGGACAAATACTTCACTGTGACAATGGAGAAGGGTGTAATTTTTCTACATAGTAATTTTGGCAATGCACCAGTAGAAGGCACCTCAAAAACATTCCCGGTAAGAAGCTTTTTTTTTGTTTTCTGCAGTCACTCACAAACAGGTAAATAAAGAATAATTCTTTCAACCACATATTGCTCCTCTCTCCTCAGACAAGCGACTGGGCAGATATCCTCATCATTAGCACGAGCAAGGGAGAATTTAAAGTCAACGTTGGCAGAACAACAGTGGTCACAACCCAAGCTCAGTACAGCAATGACGACTTTAAAGAATGCTACATTGGTGGTGCACCAATGGAATTGAGGGAAAGGTATTTGGTTATCCATTTAGCTTTTAATCATTATGTCATGTGAGTTGTAGCGAGAATAACTTTTTTATTTGTTTGATTTTCTGTTCCTCTTCCCAGACATAACATCACTATACAACCATTCAAGGGATGCTTGAAGAATTTTAAGCTGAATAATGACTTCAAACCTTTTGATGAGCAAGTGGGTGTCAGCAAAGGTTGTCCCAAGGATGCCCTGGTAGGACATAAACCTTTGCATCCCAGATCATGAACTTATTTGTCCATTCATAACACTGCCAAGACCACAGTTAGGTTTTGTGTCTAATGAACTGATATATAATGTCCATATTCTTGTCTAGATTTCTCGTAAAGCAGAGTTCAGCTTGGGAAGCTCCTTGTCAGCTAAGCTCGCTGGCTTTAGCCTGGCCGATGACGTTACTGTCTCTCTTGGATTCAAGAGCACAGAGAATCAAGGTCTCATTCTACAGGACAAACAGCTGGTCAGTCCTTTACATTAACTTCAAAATCTGATCTTGTAATTATGACTTGTGAGATCTGCTTTGTGTGAGACATCAGGTAGAATCCAGTCAAATTTTAAAAACCCTTTTTTTTCTATTTTTCTCCAGGCTAATGAGATTAAGCTTGGAATGGAAAATGGCCACTTGACTCTCGATTTCAACAACAAGATGTGGAAATCTAACAAACAATACCACGATGGCCAGTGGCATTACTTGACAGTAACCAGAAGAGCTGGAAGGTATGAAGAAGGCAGTGATTTTACATTTAAACATATGTTCATGTAAAGTCCATAAATATTTAACCCTCAAACATATTTATATGGGTAAAAGGAAAAGATATGTGTTGCCCTGTAGTTGACATTAAACACTGGTCATAAACATTACAATAAAAAATACAAACTCTTGAATCTAAAGCTAATTTACGGTGATGCCGTGATTATTTTTTCAAACCAGGGTCCAGCTGCTGGTTGATGATGAAGATAAGGGTCAGGAGCAGAGTGGCAGGACTTTCATATCTGACACAGCTGGCTCCGTGCTCCTGGGAAATAAGCAGTACAAAGGCTGTGTTTCCAACCTCTACACAAGACGGTAATCTTTTCTCACTCTACTTCATCTTAAAACTGTAGAAGTTTGTGGCATAAACCTCTGTATGTACACTGTTTATGATTATTGCTTTGATATATTGTGTTTACTTGTTATCTGAATGTTTTTCTTCTATTTACAGGCCAGATAATCTGTACAAGGCTGAGGACTTAAACTCATTCGAGGCTTCTGGAGACGTCCTGCTTGATGTGTGTGTTTCTGACAGTCCTGCTCAACTGATGCTGGACCGCATTTCTAAGAAGGTGAGGGTTTGTCATACGTGCTCACACATACTGTGATCCATTTTAATAATCTATTTATTCCAGAAATTGTGATATTTTTGTGTAAATAAGCGAACAACTTGCCAATTATTCAACTTTTTTTCAAAGGAAATTAACTTGGTTCTCTTTCTCTGAATCAAGAGATGTCGTTAAATTACTGGGTCAATCCATTTTATTTCAAGGTATAACTGTCAAAACTAACATGTACATAATGAAAACGGTGTGTGGTGATTGATTCCACTCACTAGCAGTAAGTCATACCAGCTCATTCTTGCACAGTGTTTGTGTTTTGTTGACATTGTTTACATTATATTTTGCTGCCTTATTTCCAGAGATGAAGACGAAGAAACCCTAAGACCTGCTGATGCTGACAAGAATCTAATATTGAAATGAAAAACTGCCAGTTTGCACCACAATGTTCTATTGCTTTTTGCACCGGCTCATTCATATGCAGTGTACTTTAATAAAAACTTGCATGAATGTTCCAGTAATCGTAAGAATTATAAAATGTATTGTATCCTTGTCTATTCTATTTAAAAATTCCAATAACTCAAACCAAAAACTTGTGAATAACAAGCTTGAAATCATTTCATGTCTCTTCTCTTTTTTCCATGTAACTGAGTAATGAGCCACTTTCTAACTGTCATTCACAAGCACCTTGCCTCTAACTCACTACTCTTGGACCTAATGCAACACAGTCAACAATAAACATGTCTGATTATGATATGATAGAAATGTTAAAATTACTAATCGTGATGCCTGAGCACAAAAACTTTCACTATTAAGACAGTTAATATCCAATAAACACAACAGAGTGAATTCACGTCATATGAATTTGACTTATGTATCCTACTTTTGAGGACATAGAGGGACCTCATGTTTGATCAATTGCTGTTGTGGGTCAGGAAAGCCTTTTGAGGCAGTGTATGTGATACTGGGCTGTATAAATAAACTTGTCTCGATTTGACACCTGAAAATCTGAATGGGATCCCAGCATTAATGTTGAAGGACACTGACCTGTGTTATGATATGATTTGGATGAAGAGGAAATTGAATAATTTCCTGAATATTTCACAGCTAAGTTCAGCCTCGCAGTTGAATATTGGAGGCCGACTTGAACTTAAATGTATAATCACAATCAGACTTGATAATAATTTATTTGTATAGAACTTTTCAATACAAGTAACAAAGTGCTTTAGTCAATATGACCAGTCAATACAAAACATACATCAAACACATCAAACATCACTCTCATTGTATGTTCTCCAAGGCATGACTACACTATCTCTTCAAATCACTCTGGATCTTGCATGCCCATCATCACTTACTAAACTCTGTTATTTGATTAAAGGAGGTCACATCACAGCCACAGTCTACTCTCAAACATCCCCTGACTCACAATAAATGACCTGAATAGTGAATTTTCTACTGCATGAGTTCACAGAAGTGCAATACCCAGTTCACACTACGTGCTGGAATACAGAACACAGAATACAGAAAAAACTATGCTCTGAAATTCACTCATGATTTATTGACTTCACACATTACAGGTTTGTGAGGAAGCATACAGTGTTTAATATGATCTTATGATGTAAGCCGACCCTCAGCGATGATATATTCTGTCATATCAAGACCTCATGAGCCATTTCAGGAAGGTCTTTGAGCCTGTTTACAGTTAATCCCCGAGTGTCCCTGGGTGTACATGCCAAACTGAGATAACTCAAATCATATGAGCAGCTACTTACTTGCATGCTGGAACAAGCAGCTGAACAAGCACAAATTCCTCATTGTGATGAAACACACTCCTGAGAAAAGAGAAAGTTTGTGGAGGTTTTGCCAACACACACCAAAACTTAAGTACCTGTCACCATCAATACTAACTAACTAAGTGTTAAAATCGTAATTACCAGGTTATATTTGAGCATTTACCAAAACTGTTGCGGTCTGGTGAGTTGACTCTGTCATGGAGACATCTAGTGTATTTCTGGCCTGCATAGCAGCAGCAGTCGATTAAGTGAATTGTCGGTTGAGAGACAATTGATCTGCAACAGTTTTAGTAAACCAGTAAAAATTCTATAAATTTACTGGTTCTAGTTTTGCAAATGTAAATGGTTGCTTGTTCTCTTAGTCTTCTATGGTAGTAACCTGAATGTATTTGGGTTTTGGACTGTGGGATGGACAAAAAAAAAAAAAAAAAAAAGCAACTTGCTCTTTGAGAAATTGTAATGGGTGTTTTCCCTTATTTTCTTACAATTAATAGACCAAACAACTAATTGATTAATCTAGAAAATAACTATTCTTAATACATAATATAGAGGTTTTTATGTTTCTTGATCCCAAGTGTTGATACTCTTATCACTATACACACTCACCTTTACTTACTTACAGAGTGGCGCCTGTCAAAGAGCTGTGGCAAAGCAAAGATTTGAAGACCAACTTTGCACCTTATGCTGAGCTGAGTGTTTCTGTTGTTTATTTGTGTGCTGTTACAGGATGGTGTGATGCAGGCGATAAATGAGAGCACATCAGATTGTGCACAGCCAGCCCTGGTTCAACAAGCTTATCGCATGGGGGGCCCTGTTAGCAGCCTGAGCTACAGTCTTCCACTACAGGTCCTGCAGCCCAGGTCAGACACCAGCCTCACCCCACTGCGCTCACTCACAGTGCACATACACATGTGTGCACACAGGCACACAAAACCTTCAGTGGAAGTTTTACAAACGCAGCGCACACAAACACTGAGGATGGTGCCCTTTCCCTATCTTCCCCAGACCTCACTTCTCTCTGGATGTCAGGACTCGATCTCCTGAAGGTCTGCTGTTCTTTGCTACTACCAGAGGAGGGCGCTCTCATCTTGCTTTATACATGTCCAAGGGCAGGATCAGACTGTCTGTGGGCAAACAGAAAGAGATCTTCAACCGAGAGAAATACAATGATGGGAAGTGGCATTCGGTCAGTGGACTCATTTAATTCTAATCATATGTATTTCAATACTAAAACCGAACTTATGTACAGTTTCTATTACAGTTTCTATAACCACAGGCCATGGAGTCATTAATTCCACATCACAGAATGAAACTAAACACTTTGTTTTGCTCTAGGTCATATTCAGTCTTGAGAAGAAGAAATTCCGATTGGTTGTAGATGGGATCAGAGCCCAGGACGGTCAGCTGACAAGCCCTGAGTTGATATCCATGCAGCAATTCATGTCGCCTGTGTACCTGGGCAGCGCCCCAGAATCCCTTCACAAACTGTTAAAGGTAAAAAAAAAAAAAAAAAACTAAACAAAAGAAAACACACACTGGCCAATTCGCACATATCTACACACAGACTATAATGGCTCTCTTTTTTTCCCAGTCGAAGGCCCTTCCAAAACAAAGTGTGTCTGGCTGTATCCGCAATTTTAAAATGAATGGAGCACCAATGTCAAATCCAACCACAAACCATGGCGCTGGCCCCTGCTTCGAGGGACACACACAAAAAGGGGCTTATTTCTCAGGGAATGGAACTCATGCTATCATCAGTGAGTCCTCGCTCTGACAACAGTCGGGCTAAGCTTCAGACAAAAGCTTTTCTACTGATCATAATGGTTTCCATCAGGTTCTTCCGGCAATCAGTAGGAACTACATCCACACAATTTGTCTCCTCTTAAACATATAAATGACACAAAATGCTAATACAGATACATGTTGGTAGACACAAGTGCAGTTTCCCTTCTTTTTTTTTACCTATAAAGTCACGATTAGAGAAGTATCCTGTGAACAACTATGTATTGATTATTTTTATTTCAGTGTATGAAAAAAGCATTACATTGAAAAATGAAGAGCATAGTTTGGGAGGTTATAAGCAGTTATTGTAACAGATACTGCTCATTGTTTCCATACTTACAGTCTAGATTATATCTGTAACATTGCCAAGAATGGCAACCATTATGTTATTTGTTTTATCTATTTTAGATGACTCCTTCGTTGTGGGCTCCAGTTTTGAGCTGCTGTTTAATATTCGTCCACGCAGTCCGACTGGACTCCTGCTACATGTTGGTGATTCCAGCAGGATCCAATATGGACACACGATGGGCCACTATCTCAGTATCTACATGCTCAGAGGAGAGGTGAGACTAGACAGTCTATTTGTTGTTGCTTTCCCGGCCATGAATTCTTAACACACATTTTTGGTAATATTTTGAAAAATGAATATACTTGATGGATTTGGACTTGATGGAAAAAAAAAAATTCCTTGGTTGCTCTCACCCCAACGATGAATTTATCATATAAGTGTCTTCAAGCCTACATAATAAACAGAAACTGCTGTGCTGCTGTTGGCCTCTGTTTTCCATCTTTAACACACCAGAAACAGATCCTAAAGTTATCCTAGACTGAACATGTGTCTTTACTTCGAGTGTGCTGCCTCTCCATGTGACACTATATTTGGACATGCTCCCATTCACAGGTGGTGGCAAAAGTTAGCAATGGAAAAGGGGAATTCATGGTGTCGGTGAAGCCAAAAGCTTCTCTATGTGATGGAATGTTTCATAAGATTTCAGGTAAATCACACACAGTCGCTTTATAAGAGTCAAACTAAAACTGCTTTTAGGGCCTATAAGGATGCTGTTATTAATGATGATTTATATAAGGCCACTTTCCATTTGTCTTCTAGTAATCAAGAGGAAAAATGTTGTGCAACTGCATGTGGACACAGTGGACAATTACAAGATTGGACCACCATCTTCCACCACCACTTTGACCAAAGACCCCCTGTATGTGGGTGGCATTCCTGGTGAGCGGTAGTCTCTTAATCTGAGACTTAATCTTCTCCCTATGGTTTTATTTTTTATTTTTGTGTACATATCAATAACATGTGATAACACCACAGCAAAACGTTGGCATGAACTTGTGGAAATAAAGTTGGAACAATAAAATCACTCGCCGTTTCTCTCTCGTGTACCTTCCTGCAGCGGAGATGTCAATTCAGCAGACGCTCCCTGTCACGTCGTCCTTTGTGGGATGCATCCAGGACATGAGGATCAACGACGACGCGGTCTCTTTCGAGAGGCTCTCTTCTGTGTTTGGTCCAGTCAACCTCAAAGAGTGTCCAGGTTGAACAAAAACATCTCACTGTATCATCATAAAAACAAGCCTTGGGACCACATCACAGCCAGTCGTGTGCAATCTGTTACCAAGACAGAGAATGTGTTTGTATGTAAGAATGTATATATTATGAGGAGTGTGTTTCACAGTGTGAGTGTGTGAATGTGAGTGTGTGTAAAATAGAGATATTATAGTTGCTTATAGTTTCATAATAATTGCTGCTCTGTTAAACACTTGTGTATTTATTTTGTGATAAATCATGTAACATGGCACCAATCCATGAAAAACATATTCTAACAGTTGTTTTACAGTCTGATATGTTGGTCCATTAATTATCTGTTGACAATCAAATGCTACTGAATATGCTTGTGATTTGTCAGGGCTGCAGCATGAGCAACCCAGCACTTTACGAAAACAAATGATGCTTTTTGTGACGGTGCTTTGATGGAGATCAACATTATTAGTCATTTTTTTGTTTGTTGAACTCAAAGTTTATGCCAGAATAATTATGTTTACACCCAGGGTGCTTACTTCAGTGACATTTCAGGGGTTGCCAAGCTCTTTCATATCCACATTCACATGCCTGCATGCAGAATTCTGCATTTTAACAAGTTCAAAAGAAACGGTTTCTTCAGACAGGCTGTGAACTCACGTGGTTTTTCCCATATTGTATTACTGTTGTTCTGAATTCATTTTACATTTTGCATTCCTTTTGCATGCATGAGGATGTTCTGTGAGGCTGTTAACATCAGTTACACCAGCAAATAGCATGTAATCAATTTTATGGAGCATTGTCTCTAAGTTGAAAATCCAATATACTGAAGTTGCCATTAGTATAAATCTCACAATTCTGGTCAGTCATGTTTGGGACCATTTAGCTGATATTAATATAAAGCTGAAAGTAAAATGAAAAAAAAGCATGATAATTGGACATGTTTGTACATGCATAGCTGTGTTGTGACCACTGATGTGTAAACTATTTTGTAATTGGTCCAAGTAATGCTCTTTATAAATGTGCCCTAAGTAGGTCTTGAAACATATCTTTTGACTTGTGATCATGGTGACAACTCACATTATTTCATGTACTAACACATGATTTTTAAGAAATCTGGGATTAATTGTTGAATTGTACTCAGCAACCTGTGTATACTTTTGATTGTAAGATTAGATAAAATCATTTGCAACTTTTTAAATAGGTTTTATTGTTTTTTTTTTGTTTGTTTTTTTTTAGAAAATTGTTATTATTTAGATTTACTTGCTGACCTATAATGCCAATTTATCTCCATGTGCCTACATTGTAGGAGCAGGGTTATTGGTAAAAAGCTTGAATTACATTTATTTTAGCTCAAGTGTTGTTCAGTAGTAAACTTCTAAGTGCTCACACACTTTTTATGGCCCTAGTAGAATCATAATATTCGTATAATCTGATAAAAGAAACCAGTTGAAACTTGCTGGGTCCTTTATTGCCAACTTGTCAAAAAAAAAAAAAAAAAAAAAAAAAAAAATTAAACTTGTTCTTCATATCTCATTGGCTGACTGGCTGTCAAGATAAACAGACCACGCCCCCTCTTATGCTGCCTTCACGGACTTGTTGTGAGGTTCTCAATGACAGTTGCGCACTGGTCTACATGTGTTGCACCAAATTCTGTGATCCATCAGATCCTGTGACCCATCCTCCAGATTTATCACATCCTGTAATAAGTGTTACCAAAAATGATGCTTCACGGTATATACATATGTCAGAAATTGTAATAGCTAGGAAGAAAAATAATTGATCCCAAAAAAACAGAACAAGTAACTAATTGTGACACCTGTAATCTGGTCTAATCCTCTACTTCACATGTTTGGTAACAGCTGTCAAATTAAATAATATTTGTATCCGCAATAAAGTCAGAAAAAGTGAAAATATAGGTGAAATTTCTAACTGAGTAAGAAGATGTGTTGAACCAATGTGGTTAAATATTTTACTTACTAGGAAAAACATAAAAACTATTAACCTAGACAAAGCACATAAATGGACACACAACAATTCTAACTTATAGATTTGTTGTTGAATACATATTGACTCCAATTACACATGCCAGCTTGAACTGGAGCTGTAGATGGAAGTAGATGATTTACAGAAAATCAAATGGCAACACATTTTTTATAAACGATTAGTTCTTTGAGTCATTTTTTAAAGCAAAAAATACTGGAAATTCACTGGTAGCAGCCTCTCAAATGTGAATATTTGCCAGTTTTCCCAGTTTTTTATGACAGTCCTCTCAACATCTTTGGGATTTATTTTTTATTTTATTGTCAGACAAAACAAGCTCTTTGAATATGTTGTTTTTCCACTTTTTTCTTATATTTTATACACTGAACAATCAATTGATTCATAAAGAAAATCGTTGTCAGCTGTATTGATAATGAAAAGAACTATTCGTTTCAGCCTTGCAGTTATTCTGTCATGGAATAATACAACCTTTCCCCACGTTTTCTGTGTGTCAATTACTTGTGGAAAAATGTTTATAAAACACAATATTACAACAAATGAGCTTAATGTAATAATAATAATAATAATAATAATAAACTTTATTTATATAGCACTTTTCATACACAGAATGCAGCTCAAAGTGCTTTGACAAATATAAAACTGTAAAGAAATCAAAATATAAACCAAAACAATGAATGTCTTAAAAGTAGATTTTGCCATGGGGCCACTCTATAAGACTGGGCTGCAGGATGGAGGACCAGTCATCGCTGGTAAAGTAGGTGTGCGGTGCAAACTTCTGACAAATTTGCAATTGATTAAATTATATGCAGAGAACCTGGGGCTTTTGGGGATCCTGTGGGTCTGGGGCCCTTGGCCAGTTGCCATTTGCCCAGTTGGTAATCCAACCTTAATTACGGAGAATATCACACACTCTCACTGATGTGTCACTTATCTTTTCTTCATCATCTCTTTCAGGAACCACAGTCCTTTGATGAGCTTTGGGGCCAGTTTTGTCAGTTTTCTGGTGAGTCAGGAAGTAGCATGTTGGGGCCCAACATGCTCCTGCACTTTTGGTCCAAATGCTGACTAACATTATCTTTCATTTCCACTTTTAAAAGGCAGCTCTGTTCTATAATGTGGATCAAAGAGTTTCCCCTCTGTGTCTGGTGGTCACAAAGCCAGGCCTCTTATTTTATTTTAATTTTTTTTCTGGCACCAAAACATACTCACGACTCTACAACTAATTCAGCCCCATCGCTGTGTTCATAACTTCGTTGTCCCGCAGTGCTGGTTTCAGTCCATCTGATCGGAAAAAAAGCGATAATTCCGGTAGCACTTGAAGGCATCACATTTCCTGCCTGAACCTTCTCATGCACAGTCTGGGTCTGAGCACTCAAACGCACCAGTCAGGCGGCGGAATGTGGACGAGCGACGGCTAACTCACACCCTCATGCTGTCGGCCTCCAGCCACCCGGACCTGTCCGCCTGTCAGCCTCTTCGTTTGAGAAATATGCATTTAACTGCGTTTGCTCAAAACTGCGCCACTGGCTGAGAGTCTTTTGTCTGTGAGTAAACTAACCAGACGCGTCCCCTCCCTCCCTCCCTCCCTCCCTCCGTGCCCCGGCCGCGCTCAGTTCCTCATCTCCGGTATCGGGTTTTTCAATGGCGGACCCGGCGGACTCAGCCCCGGGAGGCGTGGAGGAGGAGAAGACGGACCGGATAAACGACGCAGAGCTGGCTCTGAGAGGAATCAATATGCTCCTCAACAATGGCTTCAAGGAGAGCGACGAGCTCTTCAGAACATACAGGTCTGTGTGTCTGTTTCCGATCTGTCCATGTTGATTTTTCAGTGATGCGTACAGTGATACCCTTCACAGGGGAGGGGGGGTTAAATGCTATGACAGGTGTATCTGATGTTGCTCAACCATATCAAGACATGGATTCCACTCAGCACTGTCTGTGCTTAGCTTTGTAATAAAAAAAAAAAACACCCCAACATCCTTGTCACGCTTGTCTAGTGTAACACCATATGATGTGGTCACAAGCAGGATGAATCCTGGTTAAATCCCCAGAGCAAATATCCACACCCATAATGTGACCTGCGATGCTCCAGCAGTTTCATTATTGTAACACCACCGCTCTCCATGTTCGAGGACAGGCTGCTGCACTTGTTGAGGCCATCTTCATCTTGTTTTGCCTAACAGGCTAGCATTCCTGTCATGCAAGTTCACTGGCTTTTAGTTCCTTTTGAACAGGTTTGTGTCCAGTATGTCATCTTGGCTCAGCTTCTACACATCACAACAACATGGATGTTGTCAGATGGCTGGTTCGGGAAAACAAAGTTGCATTTATGGGAAGGATTAAACCTGTAAACCGGGAGAGGAAAGCTGAAATAAACATCTATGTAGCGTTTTCCCTCAGGAAACTTTTGTTTTGATTACTGGATAACCTTTACTTTTTAATGCCTATTCAAATAAAATAGGGGGGCTCATTATTAAGTTAAAAAGGTTGGCAGCCCCTGCTCTGACCTGACCCACACACTCCCGACCACAGTCCACTTGCAGGTTGCAGGATTCTGTATACCTTCCTCAGTCATGTTGTGCTGTCATCATAAGGGCTGATAATCTCTGGGAAGGGATCGCTTTCAACTTGAATGTTGATGCCACAGAAGGGCAGCCCCTATGGGTCCTGACCCCCGGCGACTTCTTAAATGTCACCTCTTCCACTAATTGCGTTAAGCTGTAGGTGTCATCCTGTTTTGTTTGCATCGGCAAGAAAGATGGAGGGAAGTGAAATACACATACGAGGTAACTGAGAACGGACGTGTGACTGCCTGTATTAACCAATTTCCTGCTGGCAACATTAAGCTGTCATTGTGTGTTGTATTATGGGTGTAAGAGATTAGGTGATGGTGGTGGTGGTGGGGGGGAATCGAGGATATATTAAATCGCTACCAACAACTATAAAGCCACATTCACAGACACGAGTTGAGGCACTTATTCACAGTTTGACAAAAGTAACTTGATTTAAAAGGAATGTGGCTTAATTTTTCTTTTTTGTCACTCCACCCATGAACTCCTTTTAAGCCCTCTACATCTCTTTACCCCGTTCACACGGCATGTCTCTCACTGACGTGTCACTTATCTTTTCTTCATCATCTCTTTCAGGAACCACAGTCCTTTGATGAGCTTTGGGGCCAGTTTTGTCAGTTTTCTGGTGAGTCAGGAAGTAGCATGTTGGGGCCCAACATGCTCCTGCACTTTTGGTCCAAATGCTGACTAACATTATCTTTCAGTTCCACTTTTAAAAGGCAGCTCTGTTTTATAATGTGGTACAAGGAATTTCCCTTCTGTGTCTGGTGGGCATAACGCCAGGCCTCCTTTTTTTTTTTTTTCTGGCACCAAAATAGAAGTGTGACTGACTAATGAATTAGAGTTTGCATTGAAAATGTATTTTCTTAATCCATTATTCACCCAGATTTGTTTGAATTATTACATTACATTTCTTGGGCTCATGTTTTTGTCCAAAGCTGCTTACAATAAGTGCAGTCGGACAGAAATGAGCCAGATGTTATCAAAATTACTTCCTCACTTGTCCCAGTGTCATTTGAAATACACGTTTTCTCATTAGTAAAAGTAAAAGTAAAAGTAAAATTAAAAGTAAAACATGATGAGCCAAGTGAAGGCCGTGACAAGCTAATCTCAGATATATAAATGGTTAATTGTTTGAATGAAATCTGTAACAGTTTATCTCAAAATTAAATCCAGGATTACAATTTTTGCTTCACATCACAAGCATTTTGGCGACAGTTGAATATAACGTTCAACAGTGTTGTTAATCTGGCTGTTTGTAGAATGCCATGATGACGTTTGAAGAGGAGAAAATGCAGATGGCCTTTGAGGACCTCAAAGCTACAGAGAGAATGTGTGAGAGTGAAAACACCGGAGTCATTGAAACCATTAAAAACAAGATCAAGAGGAGTGTGAGTAACCTCCTCAACACTTAATTTAATAAACATGATGTACAGTGGCTTCAGAAAGTATTCAGAGCTCTTCACTTTCTGAACACTTAATTCTCTTCTAGATCTTATTTTAATTGGATAAAAACACCATTTCTGTTTTCCAGTCTAGACTCAATAACCCTGAATGACAAAGTGAAAACATGTTTTTGGAAATGTTTGCAAATGTATTAAAAATCAGAAACTGAAATCTCTTATTTGCAAAAGTATTCATATCCTTTGCTGTAGCTCTGGGAATTGTGGTCAGATGCATCCTGTTTGCCTTATTTATCCTATTGAACTGATTGGATGTAGTTAAGATAGACACACACCTGTGTGTGTGTAAGTTCCCACAATTCACACTGCATGTTCGGAGAAAAACCAAGCCAGTGAATCCAAGGATCCTTCTGTCCCTCTGTGATAAAATTGCGGTGAGAAATAGATCAGAGTAAGGGTATAAAACCACTTCTACATGCACAGTGGCCTAAAATTGGAAAAATTTAATTAAAGCATTTAAACGACTCTGAGAGCATGAGGAAAAAGATTCTGTGGTCTGATTTCCAAGCACTAGGTCAGGCGCTGCTCATCATCTGGGCAATACCTTTGCTACACTGAAGCATGGTGGTGGCAGCATCATGCTACATACAGGGGTGCTTCACAGCGGCATCGACAGGGAGACGGGTCAGAAGTGAGGGACGGATGAATGCAGCCGGATACAGAGAGGTCCTGCTCCAGAGTGGACACGACCTGAGACTGAGGTGCCAGTTCACCTTTCAGCAAGACAACGACCCAAAACATACGACCAAGACAACTCTGGAGTGGTTACAGGAGAGGTCTCTGACTGTCCTTGAGTGGCCAAAGTACAGACTTAACCCACATAGAAAAACTGTGGTGCGCGGTCCCATCCAATCTGACAGAACTTGAGAGGATCTCCTATGAAGGATGGGATAAACTGCCCGAATCAAGGTGGGCGAAGCTTGTAGAGATTTCCCCGACAATACTTAAAACTATATATACTGCCAAATGGGCTCCTACATAGTACTGAACCTTACCTTGTTTACCTTTTTGAATGAGAGATTTCAGTGTAAGATTTTTAATACATTTGCAAAAATTTCTAAAAGAAATGTTTTCACTTTGTCATGACGGATAAATTATAATATACTTTGAGTGTAGATTGATGGGGAAATTGGCAATTTTATCCATTTGATATTAAATTTACAACGCAAAGGGTCTGACTACTTTCTGAAGCTATTGTGTAAGGAACAAATACAATTTGCCTATAAAGCAGCATTTTAAATTGGACCATTATGTCAAAGTGTGCTTTGTTAGCTTGCCCACGTGTGTTTGTCAAATCAGTGTTTAAGTGTGAGGTATTCATGTGGGCAGGCGGACTCTCAGAGGTCTGGGGTGACTGCAGTGGACCGGCTCCAGAGGCAGATCATCATTGCAGACTGCCAGGTTTACCTTGCAGTGCTGTCGTTCATCAAACAAGAGCTGTCAGGTAAGGCAGGCTTTAGTAGTTTTGGATTAACTGCACATTTATTGCTGTACGATGAAAATAATGAACATTTTTAAACAGCAAAGGTGCTTGCAAAGGATAGCATTCACTGTTTCACTCAACCTCAATCCCCCGACAGCATACATCAAAGGAGGCTGGATCCTCCGTAAAGCCTGGAAGATGTACAACAAATGTTACAGTGACATCACACACCTGCAGGAGGGCAGCAGAAGAAGGGCCTCAGAACAACCAGTGAAGCCGCCTCCATCCCTGGCATCCTCCTCTGAGCCGTCTGACCGCAGCCGCTCATCTTCACCGGGGCCGAGCCCCTCCCACAGATATGACAGCGTCAGCCCAGAGGCTCTGGACAGACTAAAAGGTTCCGTCAGCTTCGGTTACGGCCTCTTCCACCTCTGTATCTCGATGGTGCCGCCGCACCTACTGAAGATTGTGAACCTGCTGGGCTTCCCAGGCGACCGTCTTCAAGGCCTGTCAGCGCTCACATACGCCAGTGAAAGTCAGGACATGAAGGCCCCCTTAGCTACGTGAGTACGTGAGTGAGTACGTTTGTGTATCTGTATTTTGGCTATAGCTATGTGATTTACCTAATTCAATATGACAACGTAATGGAAGCATAATGGATTCTAATTGGATATTCATCAGTAACTCATTGTAAAATGAATAAGACATGATGAAGCATTTTTCAGCCTTGAGTAATTGACTATATATGTAACAAAATCAAAAATCAATTAAATACAGGACCAGACTGACTCTGGTCGCTGCAGCAGAGGAGTGCCCAATCATGCCTGCATAATGGATCATTTTAAAATCCTGCTTATTCTGATAATACATTGGCAACTATGTGTACTTGTATTTAACCCTTAACATCATCATTGCGAATTTGGGTATGTCTACCAAATCAGTTACTAAGTTACTGACAACACCGGCTATTTAAAAAAAAAAAAAAAAATCACTAAGTATTTGTTACATATGGTTAATCTGCTTTATCAACCAATCAATTAAAAGTCATTAGGCATTTGTTGTCTGATTTTGCACAAGATGGTGTCATATTTGGAAACTGACATGTTTTGCTGTGCGGTACAGTATATTCCCTCTCATTAAAGTGTCTGTGCGTCCCCTGCAGTTTGGCCCTCTTGTGGTACCACACAGTCGTGCAGCCCTTCTTTGCTCTGGATGGCACAGACACACAGGCAGGCCTAACAGAAGCCAAGTCCATTCTCCAACAAAGGGAGGCTACCTATCCCAACTCCTCCCTCTTCATGTTTTTTAAAGGCAGAGTCCAGCGGCTTGAGGTAAGTATACGTTAAGAATAAAACCCTGATGCTATGTGGCCGGGGAAAACTCAACAATGTCTCAGTGTAACTGTAACTCACACCACAAAGTTCCCCTTTCTAGTGCCAGATCACTAGTGCCTTGACGTCCTTCAGTGATGCCTTAGATCTGGCCTCTGACCAGAGGGAGATTCAGCACGTGTGTTTATATGAAATAGGTACTATTTTCCCTCTCAGATTTCAAACCACCTTTCTCAGCGCTAGTCTGCATCATAATTTCTGATTGTTGAATATTTTAGGTTGGTGCAGCATGATCGAACTGAACTACAGAGAAGCCTACAAGGCCTTTGAGCGACTGAAGACTGAGTCTCGCTGGTCCCAGTGCTACTACGCCTATTTAACTGGAGGTACTAACACAACAGTTGACCTGGGCTTTAAGGGCATTTCTTCTGACTTCAGCTGTGGCTGCTGATTTGAATCATGTGTTGTGCTGTTGTTGTGTAGTTTGCCAAGGAGCCACAGGTGATCTGGAGGGAGCCGTCGCCGTTTTCAAGGATGTTCAAAAACTTTTCAAACGCAAGAATAATCAGATAGAGTTGTTCTCCACGAAGAGGGTGAGTATGTATCCAGCTGATTGTGTACTGCAAATTCTTGCAAAATGCAATCAGAGTCAGTAAAGTGTGTCTGCGCGTATTTCATCAGGCTGAGAAGCTAAGGAGCCCCAGTCTGTCCAAAGAACTCTGCATCCTGTCTGTGATTGAGATACTTTATCTGTGGAAAGCTCTGCCCAACTGCTCCACTGCCAAGCTGCAGACAATGGCGCAAGGTACTGCACCGCGAAATGTCTCACTTGTATCACACATCATAACGTAACCTTCCCTTTGTAATTTAGTTTCCTTGTCTGTTGTTGTGTCATTGAGTGTATTTTTTTTTCTTGTTTTAGTCCTGCAGGGCATTGATGATGCTTCGTGTGCAGGCCTGAAAAACCTGCTGCTTGGTGCCATAAACAAATGTCTTCACAATACCAAAGATGCTATTCAGGTACTCTTATGTCTAGTTAATGATGCAATGTAAGGAGACATTTAAAGTCAAACCGTCCACACACTCACACTCAGTAATCAATACTGTGGTGATAACAGTTACAACTAGATATGTCTGCTGTGTTACGACTGAATTTCTGACCCCTTTTTCATTTGCAGTATTTCCATCTGGCTGTGAGGGATGAGGTTGGTCGTCTGACCAACTCTTACGTTCAGCCCTACTCCTGCTATGAACTGGGCTGTGTGCTGCTGAACTCCCCAGAGGCAAGTTTTATGTGTGTGAAAGAGACAGAGAGAGACTGTGTCTAGTTTATCTGAGGTGGCGGAGAAGTCACGTAGTCTGATAAATATTTCATTCTGTCTCTTTTTTCCAGTCTGCAGGGAAGGGTCGCATGCTAATGCTGCAGGCCAAGGTACAGTAGATTCCTTCATTTGCTTTACGATTTCAAAGAGAGTTGTATTTTTCTACTGGTGACTGTTTATAAACTTTAAGTAGTTGCATGCAGTAGTTTTCCTCTAATACGGTTAGTTTATTCATGACAAAGCCTGGTGAAGATCTGTTAGCAAAACGTTGGCTTTATTAAATATTGAGAGTGGTTAGTTGAGTGTTTGGTTTTTAAGTTTTTTTCATCAAGCCCCTGTAAAGGTTTTTAGGATGTGCACGCTCTGTCTCACCACTCTGAGACAGATCAGGAGTCTCAATGAACTGTCCTGTACAGCAGTGGCAGAGCCCGGCTGCAAAAACAGTAGCCAACCAACTCTGTGGGCCGTAGATATAGACTGGGATTAAATAACTGTCTATGGGCAAGGAGAGGCTTGTCTTCTCCCTCTCAGCTACCAGACCATTGAGGCACTGACCTAGGAAATGTGCACGGCAATCCTGAAAGTGAGAAAACAAATTGTCACAAGGACAGTCACAATTCACATTCTCCCCGGGAGCATCGAGAGTGCCTAATGGTTAGATGCTGTCACTCTGTGTTGGTGGAGCAGCCACTCGTCCCACATTGAGCTCCCACTCTGGTTATGCTGTTATCCCCCCACGTTGACACTGGAGATGTTCTGGGCCCTCAGGAAGAGGGAGACCTCATATTGGCCTGTTGCTTTATGTGAGGTGTATCAGTCTGACCTCAGCATGAAAGTCATGACACAGCAAAGCGGGCCATATCCCATCTGCACATAGCTGACTGACTGTTCTGCCCCGGGATATCAGAAAGGTGTTAAAACATCTTTTGCATTAATGAAATATTACAGAGTCCCAAAAGGCTGCACAAACTTCTGTCTACACAAGTTAAGTAAATAGTATCTGCATTACCTGTCGTGCACTGGGTGCAGTCTCACCCAGCTCAGTTGTGTTGGAGGTGTCTGTTGCAGCAGCACTGACTTTAGAAGATGTGCAGCTGACGTCGACAGAGCACAGCTCTCGCTCTCTGACGGTGTCTGACATGAGAACAGGAGGAGCTGAGCATACAGCTGTCTTAGTGTGCTGCCTTGTTACAGGGCCGAGCACAAACAAAATACAGTTTTATTTTATTCACCGTTTTATCTTCTTTTTCATGGACTATGCAGGAGGACTATGCTGGCTATGACTTTGAGAACAGGCTCCACGTTCGTATTCATTCTGCTCTCGCCTCCATGAGCGCCGCAGCCCAGCCTTGACCAAGTTTGACCTGCACCTCAGAAAGAACTGGAAGAAACTGTCTTGGAAAAAGCCAATACCATTTTAGGCACTTAAGTTCCACTGTTTTATTTTTACTTTATGTCTTAATTAATTAATTTATTATTATTTTTCATATTATGAGCCATTACGTCATTTTCAAATGTGTGCAATATATACAGTTGGTGTTTCAGGAAGAACAGTTACAAGAGGGGTTCTACTGATCTGTTACTGCACTGCACAATAAATTAAATAAATTGGGGTTTTATTGTTTACATTGTTAATTTCAAAACTAGATGCCAGTTAAATCAAATGAAAATCTATAAATTAATTTTGAAAGGCATCAGTTATATTGCTTCCACAGAGGGTCAGTTTTTCCTCTGATCCAGAGAAAAGTCAGGTCATGTCAATTAATGGCACATATCATATATTAGCTGACCAAGCAATTAAAATGAATGACTACTCAACCTATGACTTTGAGAAGCTGATATTCTTACATCAGTGTTGGTTGTTGACTTTGACATTTGTGCTGTAAAGGCTTTGCTACTCCATAGGCATGACCAGTAGACAGTGATTATTATTTTTTAGCACAGCCCCTTTTTTAGGCAGAATTATTCTTAAGAGTGTAAATATGTCTTGCACACAGGTTTTAATAATGTGCAAACATCTTGTTGTGCCACTTTTGAAGAGTGGCCTAGATACACAGTGGTACCATTTGCTGTAAACTAGTTCTACTTTATATTTGTTTGTTTTAAGATAATAAAATTGATATTGTAAAATGGATGTTGTTTTATCCAGTACGTTTGATAAGGTATGATGTTTAAGTGGGACACCAGGCTAAACAGGATGGGAACACCTCTATCTTCAACAACAGAAATTAGAGTTAGTTCTGAAATGATTTACACAAGCAGCTGACAAATATCATCACTTACGTTTACTCTTTTAATAATTCTAAAAATCGAAAACAAATCCACAGGAGCTACTCACAACACAAGCATCAGGGAATATTGACTGCACTTTTAGGGCTGTTGTCTTGAAGGAGAACAATCCAGCTACAGCTACATATTTAAAGTGTAGCACTGCTATTGGATCTTTTTACAGTCGTGTATTTTTTGAAACGTACTTGACAATAGCAAAAGTCTAACGTTTACTGCTCTTCTTGAAAAATGTGACTTTTTTTTTTTTTTTTTTTTAAATATGCTGTCCAGTTACTGTCAACACAGACAAATGTTTTGCTGGTGTGCTGCTTTTAGAACTGCAACGTAGTACATTATGGTAGATGCATAGATTGAAGCAATAATGGAGATGACCTGTCTAGGTTCTGCATTGCACAGATGAGTAATGGGTTGCCTCACATTCTGTTATATCTCAGCATTAAATTGTTTCACTTGACCATTTCCATAATACTGTGCTGGTTTTCATGTTGGTAACTGGTATAAAACATAAGGAGTTTGGTGGTTTCATGGCCTTCAATTCACATCTCATGCTGAATTACTTTGCACTCAGAACACTCATCTAGATCCAGGATTTTGCCTGATCCCCTCTGTAGATGAGTTGTACAATGAAACTGTCTGAAAACAACTTACATTAAGGTAGACCAATATGTCTACATTCTATTATATACCACTAAAAAAAAAACGACTGAATACTGTGAGTTTTCTTAAAATCAAAGCAAATAGCACAAACTCCTGGATGTTAAATATTAAGCTTTTATTTAGCAACAATAGAAATTATTTTCATTGATACCCAAAGAGTGGTAAAAGAAAAAAACTACAACTTATAGCAGCTATCCACAACATAACAATATTCAGTGCTTGATTGTGAAGGAGGTAAGGCTTGCATAGTAAAAGTGATGCACATGCGTTTATTGTTATAGTTGGATTTCGATTAGAACAATGCACATAGCATTAGGAATACAGCTAATTATACTTAACTATGGCAAGACCTTTACACACACACACGCACACACACAAATCTATAAGTGCAGAGCCAGTGTCCCTGCTTTAGTATAATTAGAAAAGTGCTACTGTGTCCACAGAATCAGGTAGACTTATGTGCATCACTGTTAGTCTCTATAAACATCTATACAGTACATGGTTTGGGGCTAAAGAATATTCTAAACATTTATTTTATTGAAAAAGTCTTACTGCTGCAGTACTGGCCATCATTCTTGTCAGATATGGTAACATTTTACTCACAATCACTGTTACACGGAAACAGCTAGACACAGATTTACAATCACCTGCAGTGGACACTGCAAACAAGCAATGAGGCAAATTTCAAATATCCACCTAAACACTAATTAGCTGCATCCGTCATTGCACCAGGGAGGCAAAACAAAAGCAAATGCACCAGAGCAGTCTTTTAATACTTTGCACTGCATTATAGTATGCATGCAGAGTGTCAGGGTTAAAACATCTGATCAATGCTCTCCATTGTAGCTGTCTGTAGTGCTGTTAATTTCTATGTCTCCCCAATGAAGCGGATGAGTAAAATGTTTTCATAAACAGAAGGAACTGTTGACAAGCTACAAACAGTAAGACCGAGGTTGCTGTTTAAACACTCCATCTATCTAACATGAAATATTTCTAAAATACATTCTAGTTTTTCCAGTACGTGCCTACACCATACTTAAGTGGTTGAGAACCACAATAAATGAGCAAAAGAGTTTTTGTGCTTTATTGTTCACACAGATCTATTGAAGAATATATGCCTCTTGGTTTTTTCAGTGTTTTACTGCCTTTTAAAAAGGAATATTTTATGCATAACTTCTTAAATTAAACCCCATTCCCTACCTGCTGTTCTATACCACTTCAATTACACTGATGCGTATGCCAGGAGACCCAGCATAAACCCAAGCACAGTCCAAAGGAGGTAAAAGTAGATACCCTGTGTGAGTTTCTACTTGTTAGTAGATGTCAGGCAGATGAGAGTAGTTCCTGTCCCAGTAGCCTTTCAAGTAGAGCCAGTCCTGAGCTTTGTTGTGAGGGTTGGGTCCTTGCTGAAACCACCTGCACAGATTTAATAATAACAAGATCGATTGAATTTGAATACATCACCTGCCCATAACAAAAAAAAAAAAAAAAGACAGACAGACCACACACAAAATGCATAACACTAGTTCATGGCAATGTGCTATTGTGTACAACTGGAAAAAGATGCTAGTCCTCCTGGGTCAAACTAAATATCCAGTATCACACACCAGTGCTTTCAATTAAGAACGACACAGTTGCAGTTGTACATTTTGTCCTGAAGAGGGTGGTGTCGTGCAACACTTCACACCCAAGCAAACAAGAATAAAAAAGCAAAGCTAAGAGCCAAACCTTGGACCAAGTGCAGCATTCCTTCTCAGTTATAATAAAGTGGAAGGCACAGTGGATAACACAAGACAATAGGGAGGCATTTAGTACAACCAATCCCACAATCAGCAATTGAACAGCAACATTAGATGACATTTCTCAGTCACTAACCTTGTTTTCCATTCCTCTGTTGATTTGGTGCGGTTTTTCCGGGCCATCCTCTGTTTCTCCTCAAGTCTCTTCTTCTCTGCACTTGCCAAATCTGTGAGACATAAATGCAGAAGTCTGAACATGGAACTTAGCTGGTGTGGCATAACTGGGACTCAAATCAAAGTCATACACTGTACCTATATCTCCATTCTCCATGGCGCGAATGTCAGGTCTGAGGCGACTGTCTGTGGGAGGAATAACTCCCTCCATGCTTTTCTCCAGCTCATTTAGCTGCATTGCGAATGTGGAGAATGCATAGAACTGCCGCAGAGAGAATTAATTTACCACATTTTCAACTGCAATCGAAGGTGTGAGGATGAGAAGCAACAAAATAACACAACTGACTCCGTCTCCACCTTATATGCCTGACTTTTCTTTTTTAAATTTACATATTATTCTCCTTCCACCTCCATCTGAGTTACCTTGGCTGAGTTTTCTGGTCGAGGCGTGATCTTCCAGATGAGCTCACTGCCTGGGATGACCTGCACTGTCTCAGCATCAGGTGGAGGCAGCTCTTCTGGCTCCTCATCCACACTGCTCTGAGGCCACAGACATGGACACATCATTTCAAGGTTAACTTGAACCAAATGGAGACAAAATGTAAGCGACTTTGAATTTATTATTATTTTTTTTACCTGTTTACTGCCCTTCTTATCATCTGAATTCTTTCTGTCAGACTTCTTGTGGGCATCAAAGGTAGCAGGGTCTACTGTGTACAGGCATTCAGTCCATTTGCCGTATATTGCACAGAGCTTCTTTTTGCTGCAAACATACAAAAAACAAACACTGTTAAAATACAGCTTTAGATGTGTTTGATATTTGATACATTATCTCTTAACATTATTGTTCTGACAATACTGATGACTAAAACTGCTATAAAATAAGCTGTCTTGTTACATTACATATGACAAAGTAATAAAAAATGTAGGAATTTATGACAGATTGGCTCACTGCTTTAAGGCAATATTGAATGTCTGATAAATAATAAAATCATTGGTTATCAACAAAGATGATACCTTTTATCTAGGATGTATCCCTCCACTTTATGGAGCTCTTTTCCAAAGACGCCGCAGGGCTTGAACGTCATGCTGCATCTCTCTCCAGTCCTGCCACAGAATGACAGACTGTTTACTAATTCTCTTTTACCATTCTCCTTCTGTGAGCTGAGGCTCTCAAACATTAATTATCCTGCTCACGCTTTTCTATTCTAATGGCAACTGTCCCAGTTCTGCTCCCATGATCAATAAGCTGAATCTGAAAGTAGATCAACACTCCACTGCAGAGCGCAGACACAAGTTATTCATGTACCCAAGTCTCTATACATGCAAGTGCACTAGGCAAGCTCGTTTGCGGATAAACATACACAGAGAAATTTTTTTTACTTGTGATTGATCACTTCCACATTGCCGTACTGCTCAATCCACAGCTGACCAACAATGATATTGTGGACACAACAGGTGGGGTTTGTCCAGGTGTAGGCTTCATTATATCTGCAGAGACAAAGAAGCAGAGAGACCAGACAAACATTATGTAAGATGATGCTAAAAAGCTCAAAATGAATCAAATCAGACTTAGAAGCACTCACTTGGGGAGCTCCAGTGTGATGATACCCTTGGGTTCTGCTTCTATGCTCTTTCCCCAAAACTTGAGTTTGGGGTAGATGGAGCCATGGAAGACAAAATCCTCCTTGAGGCCCTCAGCATGAAAGGCACTGACTGGAGGGTGATGGCTTACTTGCTCTGACACCCACCTAAATCCCAAATCGTCTCTGATGGAGAACAAAGACATGGCTGGTGCTGCAGGGAAAGTCCACTGAGAGATCTTAAATCTCCACTAAATGCGAAATGTTTTGTGTATACTTGTCCTCACGACTGTGTGTGTGAATTTAAGATTGTATACTGTCTTACCTGATGAGCTCAAAGGTCTCCCCCAGTAGTGGATTGAAAGGCTTCCCTGTCCTCTCCCACTGTGATGCTACAGCTGACACAGCAAATGCTGCAACACACTACAAAGCATTGACTTATGATTAATTACAGGCAACTAATTCAATGTTTGAAAATGATAAAGGAGGAGGAAATATATAGAAGTAACAACTGAGTCCCATCACAGCATGTGACCGTTATTCAGACAGATACTGATAGCACAAGGTTAAATAATGGCACAGTGCTTCGACTTGATTTGACTTGGTTCAAATGAATAATGACAAATTACCTTGGAAATGAAGTATTAGTATTTTTATGTGTTTTTATTGAAGATAATGAACATGATACCTTCATCCTCTCGACGGAGTCTGTTGTGGCATTGGCCTGGTGGATGAGGTAGGTGTGCTCCATGTATTCTGTTAGCCGCTGGATGAAGCTCAGAGGCTCATTAAATACCACAGGCATGGCAATCTTTGACAACTCCTGAAAGAGGAGTTGGAGAAGATAAAAAGAAACTGTGAGGGCACAGACCAGTGCATCAGCAGTCAATATGACTGAATACAGAGGAGCTGCAATCAGTGCTCTCTTTGCACAGCTTATATATGATGTGTGAATCAGTTAAATAATATGTGTTTAAACATGTAAATACAATGAAACAAACCTTTCTCTTATGTGTCTGGGGTATGTATGTTTGTGTACTTGGGGTGTCACAGTTCACAATTAATGGTTTAATTGTGTAAATGTTAAGGTGGTGTCATCAATCAACACTACTCCTCATATCTATAATATCAACAGACATCAACAACTGCTATTTAACAAAATAAAAAAAAAATGTGGTGAGAGAAGACAGCAGATATTCTCTTAATTCAACAACCATATGACTGAACTCTTTAACAGGCTGTAAGCATACAGTAGTATCCTGCATGTCTGTATATTGACTGTATATCTAGTTGTGGGCCCACTGTATAGCATATGCATGACTCAGTATCCATGATAAATTAAGGAGTAAAACACTGATAGACAATATTAAATGTAATGAAATCCAGGCAGGGTCTGGAGTGAAGACTGGGATCCCTTAGGACACTGACACCAAAGACTGATACTCCTAATGGTAAAAAGGTAATGAGGAAGCACAAAACTGATTTAAACTGAGTTTAGTGCTACTTAAGACTACTTAAAAACAAAATCTCAAATCTGCTTTTATTTTCTCTAAACTGCAAATTACAGAGCAACAAGTTAAAGGTAAATCTGTTCATGGAGGTTTGTCTGTTCTCACCATGCCAATGCATTTTTTCAGGATACTCCAGATGCTGACATCATTTCTGGAGAACATGGGAGCCGGGAGAGATGTTCTATAGGACAATAATATAAAGACACGGAGAAACACTGTCAACTGTGAGAATAACATTAATGAGGACAGTATCTAACAGTGCCCATATCATGTACCATAACATACATCTATGTGTAAATATATACATTTTTATCTTTATTAATGGAAAGTCATCAGATTGTTCATTTTGTGTCAAGTGCAGGAAAACTTCGACACTTCAGACAATGTGATCTGGATTTCTCTATAGCTTCATGATTCACTTTCATAATATGCCACCAAATCCAGGACCTGCAAGTATTGGGTCAACCACACGTTAAAACTCGCTGCTGAGCTTATACTGTTTAAAATCTGCAGTACAGATAACATAGCTTGACCCACCATTTGGAAACAAAGTCATCTGACGCCTGTAAGCTAATGAGCTGTCAGCTGGTCTGGTCAAGCCTCATGCAATATCTATGAATGGATGTACAATTGCATGTGTTGGTTTTCAAGACTGGTTATGAGATGCACTTGCAATGCAATTGCCCTTTTTGCATATTGAGTTTGGCTCAGAAATGCTTCTCACAAAAGTTTGCATATTGTTTGAATTATATTGGATGAATTAATAGATTTTTTTCTGATATTCTAATCTGAACTAACATGCAGTAACTTTCCAACTCCTTCTATATATTAAACTTAGTCACAACAGAGACTTAATTCAGTCAAGCAGCAATGTTTATTTTCCAGTCTTGCAACTACAGACAGCTGTAGTGTGGACTGATTTACAAGGTATACTGGCTTGAGGCAGATGCGATCCTTGTTTGGAAACAAGTGCAGCAACTAGACAAACAAAAACCTAAATTAGTTAAATAAACAGAGAGGTACAGAGTCAGGTTTGCTCCATACTATACTCCATGCTAGCTTTTGCTCAAAAATTCATTTAAGCATTAGACTGAAAACCTGAAACATGATAATGTTGTTTTCTTTATTTCTTTAATGTCTGAAGATTAATGGGACTTGTAGTTTTTACAACTGCCAAATAAAACCATCCTTTCTTTGATGAGATGCTCAAATTTCACCATAAAAGTTGACCTGTTTAGCTTAGATTATGGTAAAAAAAATACTCCACTTTTCAGAAATACAGATAAAATATTGTTCAACAAAGGCTATTGAAACACAAGCCAACATGGAAGTGAAGTAAATGAACATGTTACATTAATACTTCTGCAGTTCCTACAGACAACACTGTCCACAGTTGAGCTCTAGCAGTCTTCAAATTATTACATGCATGACAATAAAACATTTCAGTACTGTGTTCCTGTTATCTTAAGTCAAAGACAGATTATTTGGACATTCTTCTGAGAATTGATGGTAGAGTGTTATTATAGAAAGGTAAAAACTGAGAGAAACAACTACACAGCCCATCTACAGGCAACCAGGGGCAGACATATTTGAATGACAGCAGTAATTCCAAATAAACAGACACCTCATAAATCTTCAATGCACTACACACACACACGCCTCCACATATGCACACAGGGCCAAGCAGTCAGCCAGCAAGGCCCTCTTCCTCCAACTCCTACTCTGAGCCAGCACATGCTAAATTATTCATGGATCACTTGTTGGATTAAAGAAGAGAGGCCAAGGCAGAACCAGCATCCACGGAAATGAAAGAGGCTGTCAAATCTTCATGAAACAAAGCACCAGCACAGCGCTAAATTGACTGTTCACTTGGAGAGTTGGGTATGTTCGGAAAAACACAACAGAGGCTATTCTCTGTGGATTGGGTGCTCAGACAAAAACACTTGACTACAAAAACAGCCAGGAGTGGAAAGGAGGACCATTACACCAACTCTACCATTTACTGGCTACCTGAGGTCTGCAACCTGTCATCAGACATGTGTACTAACAAGTCACATGTACAAGATTTAATTCGTCCAGTAATTTAAAGTTATATTTTACTTTAACTCTGCTACCAGCTGGAGAGCACTCAGCATGGATGTCTTTATATTTCCACCTGTCTCACTGTCATCGTTTAAGCCAGTAAACAAGCATGACATCATAACTGGAGCATGTCCCACCTGTGCTTCTTGACTCCATTGTACTGGGCTGGTTGGTTGCCATGGTTACCCTCCCCTGACATGCCGGTAGGCCCCCTGAGTGCGCTGGAATGGCGGAGGCTGCTGAGAAGGGGGGTGTCTCTCCCCTCGTCCTCTTCACAGGAGTGACTGGCCACAGACAGGAAGCCGCTCACAGAGAGGTCCGACTCTGACTCTGTGGGATGATGACAGGAGGCAGATGCCAGGTCATGCCAAACACTCTCTCACACATGCACACAAACGCACACATATGCACACACACACACACACAAATGGCCAGTTCGAAAGCTGCAGCCTCAACACCAAACTGTCTGCAAATAACCACCTGTGCTCAAGTTCCTCTCCAACCCCCCCCTCCCTGCTGCCTGCCAAACCCCACCTGAGGATTGTGTTCCAATGAGAGGCCACACAGAGGCTTCATTTCCTCCAACATTGTTTGCTCTGTGCTTTTGCTGTATGCAACTCCTCCTCTTGCCAGCACTGTCAGTGACATTACAGGTACTGTCACATACACAAAGGGAGGTATAGTGTGGTATTTGTACACTATGATGGATGACATCATATGATGAGATGTTGGTGCTTGTTGTGAGTACATGTACCTGTATTTTAAATTATATGCTGACAGAAATTTAAATTTCAAACATAACAGCTGCATGGATGAAACAGGATGTGGCAGATACAACACTGCTGCACAAACATACTTGGTTGGGGTTTGCGCACTCTGTTCTAACATATGCTGAGCACACTTTAGGGACTTACTACAGAATGTCTCTGGCCAGTAGATAACTCAGGGCTATCTATGAATAATGCAGTGATTCCTGAGAAAAGATTGCTCCATAGTGCACAAACATGTTGTAGAAGGAAGTCTGCTGTATATAATCACCATGGTGACAGAGAATCTAACTTTGTGCAATATAATTTACATGGAGGACATGTTGTTGATGCAAATACTGTACATGGCAGATATTCAGTGAGTAACCACTGTTGAATTGCTCTCCATTAACTAATGATTTGAATTGTACTTAGAAGAAAAGTCTCAGCATAATCACTTTCCCATTACCCTTGAGAATAAGAGAAGAGGACATTGGCAATGTTTCTGGGCAATTTCAGTGAAAGACAGTGTGCCAGTGGGCGTGCGCACACACACACACACACACACACACAGCTGTGTTTCTTAACTATGGTTATGGTTATTGTTGCTTAAGTGCAGCGAGACCTGAAAACTGTAGCAGTTTGGAACAAGATGTGCTGCTAGAGGGGTTTGCTCAGACACATGTATGTAAATATGTGTCACAAGGTGCCCTGTGGAGTTTTCTTTCAAACAAAAAGTAATGTTGACATGTGTATCAGGTCGCCAGCGTGCTTGTGCATAACACAAACAAAATGGGAACCACACGTAAAAACACTGCTCCATAGCGCTTCTACTCGTCTAAAACTCCACAGGGTCCCTTTAAGGACAGGACTGCAATATCAGGAATGAGCCCAACTCACTGAATGATACATTTAACTTAATGATCAGAGAACATAATGCTCTAATCTCATTTCTAATTTATACCTTGGCAAAGACACTTTATAAAAATTGTACTATAATCATACTGATCTTGTATAACCCCAATGAGATACTAACTTCTTGATTACATCACTAACTGACTACTTACAGTAAGGGCTGCTGACCTGATTCAGCGTCATAGAAGTCATCTTTGGTGAGAGTACTGAGGGTGGACAACCTCCTGCTCTTGCTCAGCGACTGCTTGAGTTCGTCGTGTTCAGTTGCCAAAGTCTGCAGAGCCTCTGTCAGAGCTTTATTCTTCTCTACCTCCTGCTCTAACTTCAGGCTCCACACCTGCAAGCACAGGGCCACCAGACAGATAAAACACACATACACCCCAGAGACAAGGTACAGTATAAGAAGGGAATATGCTCATGCATTTTGAGCCAACATTTATGACGCATGTGTACAGTATAGATAGTGTAACTAACAAATATTGACTGATGGTTTGACAGTGTTAGTGGTTCTGATGGCAGCCTATTGTTCTATCCCTGCCCACAGATCTGGTTTCCACCAGTCGGAACCAAATACCCCAGTCTCCGAGGGCTCTGTAGCCCAGGACTGAGTGTCTCTTCAGAGCAACCTGAGCCAGGCCAGTGTGGGACAAACTAGATCAATGATTCCTATTGTCTAACACTGCTGTCGTGCATCTTTTACTAACTGAACAGAAGATAGATAACTTCTAACTAAAAAAGCTAGAAAAAGTGCACGACAGTTGCTGCCAAAAATGACAAATTATAAAACTTTAAAGGACATTAATAAACTCCATTTACAAATTAAATGCCTTTCTAACTAACATAAATTGGAAAAAAAAGGAAAAAAAAAAATTGCACTGATCATGAAAAACTCCCAGTGTCACCTTGGGCAACACAGCAAATACTGAGAGAAATAGGAGCTTGGAAATCACACTGTAAATCTGAGACTACAAAGCAAGGCCAGTGTCTTCTATTAAAGATGAAAAGTTTTGCCGGAAACATTATTGTTGTGGGCACAGACAAGCACAAGGAAACAAATCTGCTGATGTGCTAAAGGTAGTTTTTTTTCTTTTAATTCATTGACTGTAACCAAGTGCATCTACTGCTCACAATTTTTCTTTCAGATATGTGCCTATAAACATCATGTTTCAGTGATCACCATGGAGATTTTAAGTGATCAACAAGGTCAAAAGATTAGTTTTTGTTAAATTCAAAGATGTGATTCTATGCCAGGATTTTTTGTGTGACACTCCCACTAAAGTAACAGCTGTGAAATAAATACCAGTGTCTTTTTATTTATTTGAGAAGATTTTTTTTCTTTTTTTAATCATAAGATAATATATAATATTGAGTATATAGAACTGTCCCATTGCATTCAGTGGCTCCAACTTCAAAACTGCTGCAGATGCCTGTGTGGTGGAGATGGATGAGGCAGTGAAACCACTAAGTAACACATTTACTTATTTGCCGATTAGTTTTTTGGGATCAGCAAACTTCAAGCCTGCTAATCCAGCCATTTGTCATGAATATTGATCTTATTCCAATTGGACCACCCCTAAACCAGCTAAGGGCTTATCGTATACCTTTTGGAAATAAATAATGTAAACCTGATTTCTTTTGTGCCTGAAACTTGATTCAGCAAAATTTCATTTTGTACACACTTACAAAAGTGAGGATGACTAATCTGCAACAATATGCAGCTCTTAAATGTGCGACAGCAATAAAACCCCTATGATCAGAATATATGATTCATCCCATATCCTATTCATCTGAAGTGACGAATTTGTGACCTTACCACATATCACCCCATTATGCACATCCGACGTAACCAAAAACCATCACTCACACTTAAATTACCCATGATCACTTTATATAAACCATGTCCATGTTTATATATTACTGTACTTAAACATGTACTCTGTGTTTCACTAAGACTTCTGCTGTAACTGTGATAGAAGCTGACAAGCTGCTTCTATCATGAGGTTTAACAGCCGTCTGGCACCTACAGTCAAGGGCAAACTTAACACCTTCGCTCTTGTCGTGATCACACTTGCTATACTGTTTGTTCAGCCCCTTTAGGTTGTGTTCTGTGTGAAAATAGGAATAAAGTGTTAGTGGATATTCACATTCTGTTCTATTCATATTTGAGTCCCTCTATATAATATAGGAAATCATATTATTATAACATAATCATATTTTGACGAGATTAAATTACTTTGAAGCCCAATTGTGAAAAAAATCAGCATCATTCTCTTGTGCTTGTTTGTTTGTGCTCTTACTAGCTGCCAATTTTCCCAAACATCTCGAATATGCTTCAAAGTCAACAATAGCAGAGACACATAGTGACACTGGCTAATAAGAACCATTGGACATGTATCAAATGCAAGTCCATAAATAGATTGTCCTTGGAAAACAGCACTTAATTCAACCCTTTTTCAGTATATGGTATAAAGTAAATGAGCTCGCTGTGTAGAGGCCTGTGTTAACACTCCATGTCCCAGGCACTTGGCTTAAGAGCCTGTCCAGGAACACAACACTTTGTTGTGTAACTATCCCAGCCAGCTCTTTTCCTCTTACTGCATCCTCTCGCCTGAGCACAAACAGCGCTATTTTAAGCCCTGCTGAGGCTGTGTGCTGTAGCTGTTGCTGAAGCCTGGGAGGGATGCTTCTCCTTGGCCAACACCCCAAAGGGTAGAGCATTTACTTTGTTCTAAAATTTGCTTCCTCTGCTGGAGGGGAAGCAAATCTCAGAGTAAAATTTTATTATAGCTCTATACAGTACTCTGTAACAACTCTAATTGTAACTGTATATCAAACTATATACAAACCAATGATGGTGACCAATTACACAGAAGTAGTGCCAGGTACTCCTGTATACATATGTATCTTGTGTCCTAAAAAATTAGGTCTAATGCAGGTCTAATGTACACCTCATCACACAGATCTCATGACCCAAAAAGAAGGAGGCCTGTGCACAAACCAACAAGAACATTTTGCAGTGCCCACTGAAGTCTGTCTCTCTTGGGTATGACATGAAACTCAGTAGGTCAGTAATACATGCAACTATGGTTGAAGCAAAGGTCAAACTGTACTTTGTGTTCTCTCCAATTCCCAATGGTTTGAAGGCAATCTGCTTTCTTACACTATGTCAATCCAAAAGTATGAATGACCGCAGAGACATTCTCCTGCCTTCAGAGCAATACAAAGTGACAGATCTGCTTGGTGTGTCATCACTAAGTGGTTTCATGCTAAAAGCCTTCATTTGTTTTCTTGACAGATGTGGAAGCCTGCTGCCTGAGAAACACTAAGGAAGGCTGGTCTTATAAATCTGTGTTTCCTGAATTACTGTAACAACCTCCAGGACAGTTTCTGTCTGGGATTGCCTATTTGCAGCTCATTACAATGTTTTGTGAAGAAAGTTAGCGTCCTACATCTCATGTAGTCGCCAACCCGTCATACTGTGTCCTGCATGTATTGAATAATGTGGTGCTCTCACTAGCATACTTTAGTTTTGCAGCAGCTGCTGAAATGGGTCAGACCACATCTACTGTGCTGAAGGGCAATACTGTAATTGCTGTGAAACCCTTTGAGATATAATTCATGCTCCTCTGTTACACATCTGCCTTGAAATCAAAGCACAATTACAACAACATGTGACTCAAGTGTGTTATGTACTGAAGAAATGTGTAAGTGGCACCAACAGAGGCATCTGTGGCAGGACAATGGGAATGTGGGATTAAAATTAATACTGCCTAATACAGCCAATCTCAGCACTGTAGCAAATATAATCCATTTAGTGCGCGTAGTAGCAGAAGCTTAACATGAGACCCATGGCAGTAACATGCTTGTTAAGACATTTTCTACTTATTATACTATCTGGTTGTCAGGTGAATTCAGTGTCCATTGTAATGACATTTCCAATGCTTCTTGGGCGATGAGACCGTGATGAATGTCCTGTAATAACAACAGCCAGTTATTCCTTGTGACAGGACAGCAGCTGTTGCCAATTCATACTAAGATAATGGGATTTGGCAATGCACACATCGCTTTGTAAACATGCTACATTTGGGCATGGTTGAGCAATTATCATATCTAGTTGACTTTGAAAGCTTTAGAGTGTTATTCTATCTGATGCAAAACAGTTTTAGTTAGCTACACCGAATTATACAAAAAAAAAAAAAACAACACCTATCGACAAAGGAATCCTTAGTTGTGTCTCCATATTAAGATAATTTTAATTGATTGGTTTTACAGTCGGAGAGTTGTAGTACATACCAGCTATATGCAGCAATCACTCAACGCAGTCTCTTTATTGGTAACGAGAGTTTGACATTGATGTATATGATAGTTGAATTTTTTATTTAGGTGCTACAGTACTGTGAAATACAAAAACTACTGGATTAAAATGGTCACACCCACAATTATATCTTAAAAGCTTAACCTTAAGTATCACCATTTCAAATAAGTCCTCAAAGCAATCTAATCAAAGCAATGTCCTCTCCAAACCATCCGTCAGAATTCATTACATTATAAGATGATCTCATTAAAAAGATGCAATTAGCAATGTGTTCAGTACCACTTCAAACAAGCTACATTTCACACACAAAAGTCAGATAATGCAATCCACAGTAACGACCTACGCATATTGATAAACACCTCTCATTTGTGCCAAAGCTTCAAACCAACGCCACACTAAAAACAGAATTGATGCCAAACTTCAAATGCCTCACGCCAAGTCATCTGGGATCAGCCCACTGCAAACAATGCCAGTTATTCAGCTCACAATAAAAAAAGATGAGAGGAAAACAGAGAAAAACTGTTTGGTTTGTACCTGTGCAGAAATTGCCGTCGCTGTCTCTTCTTTCTCCTGTGCTCAGATGCTCTGGCATGTGGAAGTGTGCCTGCGAGCGTGTATTTTTACTGTTTGAGAGTGAAAGCATGTATCGCCAGCTGAGCCTGTGAATATGCACACACTTGGGTTCCCTCACTCAATGCACAGCCTTTCCCTGGAGTGGGAGTGTGTGGATCCAAATCCAAGTGTGTGTGTGTGTGTGTGTGTGTGTGTGTGTGTGTGTGTGTGTGTGTGTGTGTGTGTGTGTGTGTGTGTGTCTGTGTGTACATGCGCATCTACACTGATCTGCAAGCTGAATGCAAACCTAAGCATAAAAGCGGATCTTGCTGGTGTCCTTCGGACAGACATGCCAGTGATTACCACACTGTTCCACTGCTCCTCCCAAGGGCACGACACAACCACGAGGACAGGTGGACAGGGACACACACGCGCACATGCACTCACACGCAAACTTCCAACCTGATTTGTATGAAAGAGATAATGTAAGGGGGAGGGGCTATGTGATCATTCAATACAATTTCTGCAACCAATCGCAGCTCAACACGTGGGTGTGGGTATGGGAATCAATGAGATGAAGATTCATAGAGGCTCAGTGAGCTGCTATATTACTAGACTAAATAAGATGTCAGATTTCTATGGAATTTGTTTTACATCACCAGGCAAACACTGTTTCATGCTTAGAACAAATAGTACATCAATATATTATATAAACCCTAGACAGGTTTTTATGGTTTTAATATCATTTAATTAGGTTTGAGGAAAGGTATGATGATAAACATAATAAATGGACTGTATTGTGTTTGTTACTTTGCTTAAGTGTTTCCCTACCTCTTCTTGTTTTGATAACAGTTCAAGGCACAGATGGAGGGCAGCACAAGTTTCACTGGAAAGCTCACTGGTCTCTTTGGCTTTTAGTAGAAGAGGAGCAGCCAAAGCTTTGAAACAGAAAAAGACAAAATATAATTACTGCTTAAAATGTATACGATATTAGAAAATAGTGCTGCAGCTAACAATTATTTTCATTATGTGATTATTTACATTATCAACAATAATTTTTACTATTGGTTACTATAGTCTACTATATTAAATGTAAGAATTAAGATGAAATTGCCCATCAGTTTTCCAGAATCCAAAATGACCTCTTCAAATTGCTTGATTTGTCCCACCAACAAAACAAAGCCCAAAAATATTTCAATGCTGGTATGTGACAAAGTCTGGGCCAATTACCAGAATTCTCCTCGTTCTTCACCATGGTTAGGAATATTGACACTTCACTCTCCAATTTCTGCTGGCAAGTACTGGCTGCCTGCAGGAGCACATGACAGAGGCGCTTAAGCAGTGGAACCGTCACGGCTCAACAAACATGCATCTTTTAAAAAAAAAAAAAAAAAATTGAACTTGATCTTACCTGAACTGCTTGTGTCAGGTTCCCCACTGCCCCAACATCATCACCATCATCGATAATCTGTTCTTGGGTGCAGTGACGAGTGCTATAGGATGAATGTGCCTCAAATGCATCCAACCATTTCTAAGTGAAAAAAACACCAATAACATTTACGTATTTGTCCACTCGTGCAGCTGAATCAGTCAGATTATTTAGGTTGGAGAAGGTGAATCTCATCTCACTTTTCTTGTTGCCACCGAATCTGTCTTTGAGGGGACCTTAAAATTAAGCACAGTGTCATCAAAGCACCTGAGCATGAAGAAGCAATGATCCCATGGTTTGACCTGGAATGAAAAACATGACCTCACTTATGGCTATGCCCTGCTGCACTGGATGTCAAACATCATCATGTCATAAGTGCAATATGATCACATATGAAACATTCAAGGACTGAGCATCCTTGCGTAGTCATGAAGGGTAATCAGTTACAATGAGCCTCTAACCTCTTCTACCTACCATGCAGTAGGCTTGTGTTAGAGACTTACTGCCCTGTTTTCTGACACCAGCCCGGGCATCAGCCCTAAAAAAGGAAAAGAGCACACAAACACTGGACACAGTGTAGGAAATAAAACAGCAGTAATCTAATCTTTAGTACAGATGTAGTCACTGTTCATAGTACCAGCTTTCACTGTATGTGCTGTGAACTATTACTGAGCCCTTCATCTCCAACAAGAACTGTTTGGAAGAAATGAGACTTGCTTTTATTTCAGCCACGAGGGATGGCGTAATAAGAGAGAGACTTCTATCATGGCTAGCGACCTATGTACATTATATACAATGAACTACAAATGCACAACACATAACTATAATGTTTTAGCTTTATATGACTCTGTACAGATAGAGTTATCTCACTGTCTGGGGTACCAGGAGAGAGTTCCATCCTCAATAACCACCCAGTGGGATCGCCATCCAAGAAACCGTGAACTCTGTGAGAGACACATGAAATCAATAACAGATAAACTATGTAGCAATAGTAAATGTAGAAATATATCTTGTGTAGAAGGAGGGGACATTTTAATTTTTGTATTATTTTAAATAAACTAATAATCTCACAATAACATTTTAATATGTGAAATACAAAACACAGAATGATAACAAATAAAGGGTTTTGAGGAGCTTTTGCATATACTCGTGATGATGGTGATATAGTGTCTACACTAACAGGAAAAAACTAAAGTCTACACCATCAAATGTGGGAGAGTCTGAGCAAAAACATTGCCTGACTTTTTAAGAATAGACAAGAACACACTTCAGCAGCTGGGTACCTTCCAAAGAGGGCCTTCAATCTTCTGCACCCCACTGTTCACATCCTTTGAGGGAAACAAAAAAAAAAAATTCTCAGACAGAGCCTGATTGACAGTGTTGAAGAGTATTAGGTGAGACCAGAAACACTAAACTGAGTTATTCTGTATTACATCAAAACCTGTATAGTTTCAGAGGTGCATATTTTTTCTAATTAACTTAATAGCTTAGTGTCTAGTCTTTTCTTTAAATTCCCTCCATGACTATGCAATACTCTGCATTGAAGCTATGCCAGGCTTATCAGACATCCAAGCAAGAGCAAGGACTGCTGACTTGCAAGGCTCTTCCTCCACAGTTGCCAGACCTCAGGTGAACTTGTACAGAGATACTGTGTGTGAAAAGAGAAAATGGAGCAAGATAGTTGGGTACAACTATATTTAGGCCAAGTGCAGATAGCAAAGACAATTTTTTCCTACAAGAGGAAATGAAAACATCAAATCTGTGATTAAGGTGCTGAACACATGGAGCACCGAGTTTCAGTAGAAAAAAATTAGTTATCAGCTCATGGAGTGTCCAAGATTGGAGTGTTAAATCCTCTAGGAAACATTAACAAGGTCAGCCAATTTCACAAAAAATCTGTTCAGCAGATTTTTA
The DNA here is from genome assembly GCF_046630095.1 of Trachinotus anak. NCBI lineage: Eukaryota > Metazoa > Chordata > Actinopteri > Carangiformes > Carangidae > Trachinotus > Trachinotus anak. Next base: position 14,646,210 of record NW_027273863.1, read on the forward strand.
TTTTTTCTGTGCTAAATTCTAGCTTGATGATGATGTTAGAGAGGACTCAATGGAATAAATGGATCATCCTTTATGGATCATTAATCAAATACCAAATCTAATACTGACTGTCTGAAGTCAATAACACTAGCTGGACAGTGTAAGTACATGTACTCAGTTTAGGCGTTACATGTCAGAAATGTGCCTTAAATGTTAAAATGAGCAGACCTGATAAATCAAAGGAGTGGAAGGTTTGAAAACTAGTTATCTCTCCTTACCCTGTCTTGAAAGGCTGCTACAGTGTGTTTCAGTTCATCGCTACGGACCAGGTCCAGGGCTGTCTGGTCTGCAACAACATCAGCCATACAAGCAAAGTATTATGTACATTTAGACACAGCCTAAGAACAAAAACTGACAGAAGTACACAGTATTAACCATGCATATGGGTATTAAACAGCTTTGATAACAAATTATGATTTCAAGGACAACTATGTTAAACATTATTGAAATAATTTAATATTAGTCAGAATAAGAATGGATGATGCTGAGGACAAGGTAAATGATGTACCATTGTTGTTCCTGATACTAGGGCTGGCGCCAGACTTGAGCAGCTTTATGATGCACTGCTTCTGCCCTCTGTAGGCTGCACAGTGTAAGGGTGTATTACCCACTGCATCCCTGCAGTGAATATTTGGAGCTTCCTTTCCACTGAGCTTAAGAATAGAAGATATATGAAACCCAGTAAAACAGCTTAGCATAGCACTGTGAACCTGTTCACAATCTATCCACCTTAAATTAGGAAAACACTATACACAATAAAGGGCAATTATAGCTCTAATTTGGTGCATTTTTTCCCCCCACTTAACAGTCACCACTGGTTTGCAAAACAAACAGCAGATCATCAGGATAGTTGACTCCTGACTGAGCCTGACTGACTATTTGATCAAATACATACAACTGAAAAGTAACAAATACAATGAGAATTTTGTAAACGGTGCTTAATGTTGGCAATATGGACAAAAAAGAATGCAAAGTCTGTTGTTACGTTTGTGGTTCAGTATGTGAATTATTACACTTTAATGGTTATCAGATCAAGAAAATACAACTCTTCTGCTGAGGTTCAACAAAGATTCAGACGCTAACCAGTTTAGATAGAGTTGAGATATCCCCCTCTCTGGCTGCTTCCAGGAGCTTTTCCTCTCGCCGCCTTGTCTCCCTCCTCTCTGCAGCTGCACAAACAAACACTATTTGAGAACAACGGCTGCTGAGCTACAGTGATGAGAAGCCATCAGCAAATATTCCCATCATTTCATACCCTCCAGCATTGTAATGATTTCATCATCCTCTGTGACATCTTTAGGGACTTGAGCTGTTCCATTGATTATGTTGGCACAGGCATCATACCGCAGCAGCAACAGAACAATCTCCTTGAGGGTCCACAGCAAAAGTAAAAAAAAAATAAAAAAAAATCTGACCATAACTTGTCATCACTCTAAAGCTTCGATTTGAGAAAAGTAGACATTTGATGGAGTCTGTGACAGTGATTCCACTGACATTAGTTTGGCTAGAAAGAAAGTACAGTATATCACAAGTTACAATGCAGACTGCATCTCTTATTTTAACAAATGAGCTGCCAGGGAATCACCTCTATTTTTCCTTCTTTTACGTTTCTTCCAGTGAAGGCTGCTTTGTGTAGAGGTGTGTCGCCCATGTTATTCTGCAAATTCACATCAGCACCGGCCTGCAAATGTGATCCATACAGTAAATTTCACTGGCAGCAAACACGGCAATGATACTGTATGCAGAGCAATACGAACATCAGCTTTCACCTTGAGTAATTCCTCCACAACATCTCTGTGTCCAAAGTAACAGGCCTGATGGAGAGGTGTCCATCCTGAGCTGGCTTTGGATTTAGCTACAGTGACACAAAGAAAAGTGAACAGTCTCCGGCCTACCTGAAGACAAGCTAGGCGGCGGGTCATGGCATTTTAATTTCACTACTTACATCTGCAGTTGATGTTGAGAGAAATGCTTTGGTCGATCCTCGACTGAAGGAGCCTCTCAATATGAGAGCAACTGCCCTCTTTAGCGTAGAGGAGAAGCTGGTCCTCCAGTCTGTCTGCCTCCATTACCTCTTGACTTCCTTTGGCCCAATGACAGAGATAACAGACGTTCAATCCCTGATAATTACATTTAGCACAGGCTTATTTTACTAGGTAGGACATAAAAAGTGAAATATTTGGTCCCCATGCTAAGTCAGACACTTTATATAGCCCGTTCACTTTTCTTTTAGCTTACAAATGAAGGGAAATTTTTAAAACAGTATAACTTTCACAAAGGGTGTGTGGGGCAAATTCACCAGAACACTAATGACCTTGTTAACGTAATATAATGTTTGCTATAGTGAGATAACAGCTGCGGACTTACAGGGAAGGATTTCCAACGCTTTTATGCAACCAAATTACTCAGACTTTGGTCTGGTTCCGCCAGAGAGTCGGGGAGACACAAGACTTCACAACCGAAATGTGATCATTTCAATCAGCTGACAGCCGTCGGCAGCCGTCATGTGACCGGGCAGCTGCTGTGCGGGTTCACAGGGACGTAGCTGTGTAGTGTGTGTGTGTGTGTGTGTGTGTGTGTGTGTGTGTTAGGCTGGTGTTTCTCCAATACAAGTGTACTCCAATACTATATATATATATATATATATATATATATATATATATATATATATATATGTGTGGGTATGTATGTGTATGTTCAGTCCTGAGAAGAGTTTCTAATCAGGCAACCTCAGTCAAAACACCTGTGCGGGTGTGACCCATGTGACCATGGGTTTTATAGAGGTTTAACCCTTGTGCGTGTGAAAGCCTAATACCATAGATTGTGTGATTTTATGTTGTAATGGCAGAGGGGTCAGAAATTGCAGTTTCAATGGGGACATTTCTGTTCTTAAGGTTCTGAGTGTAACTATTTTGCATACACAGTACATTATAGACATATTACAGGGGCTGAGGTTGAAATTCCAAAATCCCCCAAAAATCACACACACCCTTGGGAAGATTTATGTCAGTTGCATTAACATGGCCAAACTGATCAAAAAATGAAAAGGACATTTTTAGGATGCACAAGGGTTAAACATTTTTCTCACGATTGATCATAGTGTTTGCTAACCTTATGTCATTTCCAACATGGCTCCACACAGTTTCAACCTGATTAGAGGCCCAATTAGCCAGTACTTCATTTGCACACTAGATGGAAGCATTCGCTGCACCAGCTAATGTCTGCATAGGTGTAGAGCTGTGTTTACTTTCTAAGCTTTTTCCAAAGAGGGCTGGGGTCGACAGTTATAAGGATTGGCCAAAATTCACGCAGGAAACTGCACATGCAGCCACATTTTGTGTTTAGGTGTGCACATGCATTTTCCAAGCAGAAATGTGAACACTGGATAAAGCCAGGTTTCAAAATTCTTGCTTCAATTTGTTCAGTCAAAGGTTTTTGCAGCAGGGATTTTGGATGTCTCTTTTTACCACTAATAAAAGAGAAAATACTGTCAACAGCCATAAAAAAAAAAAAAAAAAAAAAAAAAAAAAAAAATTAAATTCACCATGTTTTTAGGAATTAAATGTTATTTAAATCAGGCCATAAATTCTAAGTAAACAAACCCCTCTGTAAAAATAGCATGTGCATAGGAATATAACTAACTTTTGTTGAATTTAGGGGATACCAGATACACCTAATTGTGTATTTTGGATGTTTTCTTTCCACTAGTCTGACAAGACATCTTATGGAAGCTAAATGTAGTCCAACATCTAAAAAACTGACCACTGCATGAAAAAACAATGTTTTCTCCGGCCACGTCTTGCCTTAAAGGCCATTTGTCCTTGACATTTTGGGCCCTTTTATTCTACATAGAAAACTGAGCTGTCAACATTTTTGAGGTATTGAATGTCAGTTCTCCATGTGTGACTTTGAAGGCCCAGCTTACTTCATGCAAATAGGTCCCCTGAGGTATGTGCATATCTGGCATGGAGGGGAGGTCATACTGTAATGAAGGTGGGTGTCAAAGAGAGTTACTGAATCACCTGTGAGAAGAGAGATGTCTTTTTGAGGGGATGTGTTGACCAGTTACTTTGATCACAGGAAGGCTAATACACAATAGAGCTGCACGGGGTTGACACAATAAGATCCTAATGGAACAGGCTTGAATGCTAAAGTCACTAAATCACTTGCAGGAACATATTGCATTTGAATAGGAACAGCAGCATTTGCCAGTTGAAAGATAAGTCTGTAAATCAGCACTTCGTTATGTGAGTTTTCAAAGGAACATAAGACAACCAGTGCCAAAGAGGCCAACTCAGCTGTGCCTAAATTGCAGATGCAATCATCAGAATAACGGCAGAATTCATTGTCAGAGGGAATTAAGGGTAACAAGTCTTGGAAATCCTAACAATAATGCCATACAAAGACGAACTGCTCTGAAAAAGAGGAAAAACAAAAGAGACACATGAAACAAATGTTTTCCGTGTAGAGGTTTGACGAAGGCTGCTAATTGGCTTGCAACTTATCTTTGTAGCAGTGCTTGCAATTATATTTTAGTGGCATAAAAGTTAAAGTTCTTATTTCATTTATTTATTTCACATTTTTGTCGACCCACATTCACTACTGAAAGAAGGAGATTCGATTTTTATGCTTTGTGGCTTTGTAATCTTTGACAAAAACAGCAACATTTGGCCTCATTGGTTGGTCGTCATTTATCTTTGTATAATATAATGACTGTTGAACCAAAATGATGTTGCTCAATATTAGGGACAAATTGTGTTCAATCGTAGCCCTCTCACCTGTTCAAACAGACAAAGTCATGTGGATCACCCCATGCTGGGGAAAGAAAAAGCCACTTCACAGCTTCCTTTTCATTTTCAGCCAGTGTACCTATCTTGTTGTTGGTTGTAATTATTGCCATGCTCTATATGTTGTTGATAGAAAGGGGTAACTACTTCTGTCAGTCGAGAAATGCATCATGGGTTAAAGGCGGTCTTTTCAAGTCATTATGGGTGAGCTGATCATAATTTGCTCCACACTCGTGGGATGTTTGTATTGATCTTATTGCAAGTACTGCTCCCTAAGATGGGCCAGCACCTAAATAAAACCCTCTCAGCGCCTGGATTGAAAACAGGTTCTCTCCTCGTCCTTCAGAAACCAACAGCCTCTGCATTTTATTTGTTAGCACATATCAATCAGTGATTATCATTGGTGACATGGATAATTACAGTGGATCGGAAGTTATGGCAACACTGCTGCAGACATTAATCAAAGCATATTCATCAAATCAGGTCTGGAGAGGGAGAGAAGCGCACTGGGCTAGTTCCTGCTAATTAGCATGGCAATTATTGTAAGCTGTCACAGTTCTTAAGCAACAGGGTGGACTGTGTGTGCTCCAGAGCGTAATCCTTCACAAATTACAAGATAATGGAGGCAAAGAGAGGCCACTGCTTCAAAAGGAACCAAGAGATAGAATCCCCAGCAGGGACATTTTAGGGACAGGCAGCGAGAGAGAGACAGTGAGCGAGGGAAAGGTAGGGGAAGGAAGTACAGCATGTATTCCCTTCACATAGAGCTGTCTGAATAGGAGAAGCTTATTTGACTGCTTCTAAGTGATCGACTCCAAAGGAAATAGGCCTGAAAAGTTGTTTTTCTACTGACACATTATGCTTTGTTTTTTTTAACTGTGTAGTTTCAAAATCGATTAGAAGGTAATAGCCAATAATAAATCCCCTATGATTCTGCTGTATTTCATGACGTGCAGCATGAGCTGAGTGGATGGTTCAGCTAATAACCGCAGATCAATAGTCCTTCTCTCTCCTTGAGTCCAGCATGTGACATGCTTAGCTATGGTGCAAAATACAATATATAGCTTATTCTAGGAGCCACTCAATTCTAGGATTATAATGCTTTTTCATGTCTTAGAAGTCTTCGAAGCTGAAATATTTTGAAGCAACAATAGATAATTGCCAAAAATGCAGGCAGCACTTTTCAGAAAACCAGTCTGCTGTAGCCTTTCTGATACAGCACATAACTATACTGTCATTACACATTCACCGCGATAGGACACTATTACACTGATGGTTAGGTTTGTTGTGTACCTTCCTTAAATACCCTGTACACCCACACAGGTGTCTTCTACCCAGGGTGAAGTTGGGTAGAGTCGTTATCACGTGAAGGCACCAAACCAAATGATCCAATAAGAAACATATAGGTGCAACCTCTGCCACCCAAACAGGTGCAACACAACTTTTTCAAAAAACACATGTTGATATGTCACAGTGTATATTACAGGTGTAAATAGTAAAATGGATGATGGCTGAATTCCATTTAGCTGCTCTGGTTTCAGAGTCCTGGTGTTGTCCATGCTGGCTCACTGTCATGACGTACTGAGACACCTGAATACAGAGCCATTATTACTAATGTTATCAGCAACACCTTTGCTTTTTCGTCTATGACATGTCAATATGTATCCCGCGGCAAAAGCCTCTATGGTGGTGCAGCCAGACCAAAACTCACTTCCCATTCATCTCAGTGTGGAATGGGGTGAGACACATACATTCACTTTCTGTTGCAAACTGATCCACCTCTGTCACTTCACGCAGAGTTCTGGTTAAACTTTGACACAAGGCTCTTCAAGGTCCTGCCAGTTTGAGAGGAAGGTAGGAACACTCATTCTGAAAATATTGTTTGTTTATGTTCTTATTTTATAACACTAATAAAAAATAATAGAAGCAGGTGAGAAGGAGGTTGCCTGAGGTGAACACAACAGTAAAATGTTTGATAAAACACTATAATCTACGACTTTGTGGACTACTTTTGTAGGCACACTAGCCGTACTAGCTCCTGCAGTATATGATTACGACCCACAACCCTCCCATGCGGTTTCCTGACTCCCCTGCTTTTGTCCCTCCTTCTTTTGTGCTGCGTCCTCAGGTCTGATCAGGTAACAGAGGTGAACATACATGCATGGATGGACCATGGTTGCATAGGGCCTTCATGGGACTGTTCTTTACACCGCTGATTGTATTCAGAAGGTTTTATGAAATAAATGGTGCAAGTAATTTGTTATTTTCTGTCTTCTCTTTTCTGTATCATAGCTTTTTATATGGAAATGACCCCAGGTGCCACATTTACCACACAGTTTACAATGCTTAAAAAAGTAATTTTCACTTGAGATTTGACTCATCACCAGACACATTCATTGTTTCTCAACTGCATTGTCCCTAGTGGACCATCAGGTTTAGCTTTTATTTTTACAGGGGTATTGTCAATAACACTGATGGGTGTTAAGACAGTAAAGCATTAATATTCGTTTGAGGAATATAATTTCAAAAATAAGTGCTTTAATACTGCATGGATGCTGCAGGATAGATATGTTACTATTTTGGGATAGATTGCCTCCAGTTATTTGTTTTGCACTGTTAGCAAGGAAATTGAAGTAACAACCTAATTCTGAAGCATTCTTAATGCATAATTACATCACAGAAGCAAGAGGAAGCAGCGAGTCTTGCAAAGCAAAATTTAAAATAAACCACCAGTGCTGTTTACATCATGGTGGAGGTGAACATTTGAAAGACAAAGCAAAAGGGACTACGTAATACTACCGCTATATTTCTAAATTATACAAACCAGCTCAATTCATTTCCTCTCTTTTAGCCTAAACATGCCTCATGCCTTCTGTGCTTTTAATATCCAAGATTTTGTTTTAATGGTTACACAATTCTTACAGTAGTAATTACTGCTCAGTGATATTTACAATGACTTACTCAATACAATTTGGTATGAATCTGGGGTACAGTTATATACGGATAAACCAGCTTGGAGCTTTTGATAATGAGATGAAAAATTTAACAAGTCAAAATACTGTCAGGATGAGGCACACCCACTGCATTTCAATGAGCTACTGTGGATCTGGAGCGTAAGTTAAATGCCAGCACCCTTCATCTCGCAGGCAGCTCTGCCAAGCAGACTGTGAGGCTGTGAAGCCATCCAACTATGAGTTCAGCTCTCTCATTAATGATTAGCATTTATTATGTAAACTGTGACAGCTCTGATGTGATGTGAAGACTGAGACTACCAGGGGATATTTCTATTATGTTCAAATGGGAATTATCCCATACCTCCAATATTGATGCACATCAACAGTTGGAACATCCTTTTCTCTTTTTGATTTTAGAGGGCAATCAACTAAAAGGAAAATTGTTAGAGGATGTGATGAAAATGCAAATTTTAAAATTGAAAATTTTTGTCATTGTTAAGAAAATGAAAATTGTTCACTTCTCATTTTGTTAGAATTTCTTTTCAATGCCAGGTATTGTTTGTCACTGGAAAGTCAAGTCACAGCAAATCTGCACAAAGAAACTGTGATTCATCACTAAAGTAATGCAAAATTATATTTCTGTTCAAACTGTTGTTTGGTGAAAGTAAGAATATCCCTTGATGATTTAGGTGAACTGGAAAATGACCAGAGGTGTGATTTAGAAAAATTCAAGGCTGTGCCATTTCTTCATAGCAATAATTCCTTTACTGAGACATTTTTCATGTTCCTAATGTGCAGCATTACATTTTGAGAATCTGAGAGAAATGACAGGCCAAATATTGAGACTGTGTAAGTTGTTTTTAATACATGTCCAGAACAAAATCCAAACCTAAAGAGCAGCATGGACTCACAGGTTGTACAGTGATATTTCCTCCATGTTGTTTTCACATCAGCCAAGTTAGGTCTTACTTACAAAAGAATGCTATCTTACAGTTACTCAATCAACTATTTCTGCTTCATAAATATGCAAAGAGAGGAAGCTCAACTTAGATCTCAGCTAAACCTGTAGCTTAATGTCACTGTGTTTTCAGTTTCAGGAGATCATGAGCAAAATGCATTTCATACACTGCTGCAGTTCTCTGGAAGAGTGTTTGGATCCTTGAAGCAACAGGCAAACAAGGGTTTTCAACTGTTCATAGAGAAATGGTTGTGAAATGATCAAGACTGTTCTATAGGCTCAGTCATTTGTTTTGCATGTTTGAACTAGGGCTGAACAGTAAATCCAAATATTATCATAATCGCAATATGGCCAAGTGCAACATCCAAATCGCAGGGGCTGAAATTCTTTTGATAAAGGTGAAATGTGTCACAACATACCATGAATGAGGCATCATTGTGCTACAGAGATGCCTTGGCCTACAAATCATATTCTCATTCTTGTTTGGTACAAGCCCCAACAAGAATCACATCATCATCATTTTTGTATTTTTTTGCAGTGAAGATGAAATGCAAAAATGACCGTTCGAACTGAAATCGTGACCCATATCACAATTACAATATCTGCCAATATAATTGCAATATGATTTTTTTTCATTCAGCCCTAGTGTCAACCTATATTTCTTGACTTGAAGATCTGTCATCATACTCTTTCTCTAACAATAACCAAAAAAGCCTTTAATTTTATTGTATTTTTATTTGTTTGCAGTCTTATATCTAACTGTGGTTTTGTCAGATAAATCTATTTCTAAACCTTAAAACTTAATTAGCAATGGATTGCTGGCAAGCCTCCAAAATTATTAATTAATTATGATAGAATGTGATGTTCAGATACGTTGACAATTTGTATTAGTAAACTACAACATATTATATGTGACTATGACCTTGGAAGGGCCCCTAAAAAGCCTCCATTGGGGTTTAGAGGTAGGATGTGTGTTGTACATGTTATAGTTTAATTGTGGATAGGCACACTGTTATAGTGTGATAGCCCGACATTCAAACACAAACACTTGAGTACGAGAGTAATGGAGAGCCACAGCAGGGCACAGTATAATCGGCAACACTAGAGCCTCTGTGTGCCCTCTGTGACACTGCCTTGTTTGTGACACTGAGTGCCCTCCATATTCAGATGACTCACCGCACATGCATTTCCAAATTCAGCAGTCATGCACCTGCCAGACTGATTGCTTCCCTGACACACTTTTCTTGCATTTTGTTTAATATGTATGCAGTAGATTAACATAGTTTATTTAGGCAGCGCAAAATTATATTAAAATAAATACACCTTGGGCATTGGAGATGCTATTTCATTGTTCCACTCTGCATGTTACCTGGAATGCCTTAGTGCATGACCTTTGGAGTACTGATCTAATATTAATTTTGCATGGTCTTTACATTATGTATGAGTCTTATTTAATTCTTGGGAATAGAATATGTCCAATCTGATGAAGGAAAATCAAAAACAAGAGCAAAAATTGGTGCCAATGTTTTATCTATTACGAAGAGCTTTTTCCAATTACAGTTTGAGATTTTCATGACGGCAGACAGGAAAACAACATTTTCTGTGAATAGTGTCTCTGGAGCGCAGCACTCGAGCAGCAGTGCTGTAAATCTATACGCTTTAGTTTCCATGATCGCATGATGCCAGTTTCCATGACATTTTTGTGCCTTTGTTGCATATTTGAAGTACTTACATTTGTGCCTAAAAGGTATTTCACCATCACTAACCTTTTTTATAGGCAGCTAAAAGCCACACAAATATTGTCCCTTAAGGGAAAATTTTATTGATATGAGCAGTTACTATATATATATATATATATATATATATATATATATATATATATATATACATATATATACCGGTATGTAGTAACAGTAAGTAAGAGTCAGCTCATATACAGTATGTAAATCAAATTCCTTATGTTATCCCTACCCTTTACAGGGCTACCTATTAAACATCCATTGCCAAAGGTGCATCTTTGTGCCTTTTGTTTTTGTTGGGTTTTTTTTGTTAGTTTAGAAAAATCATGTATGTTGTTTTTCCAGTTGCCATCGTGATGTGCAAACCACAAACACAATTTGCCATTATGAAACATTTCTCACATGGTAAAGCATTCAATCCTTTATCTTTTGTTAAAGCTGACACACTGGGAGTGGAAAGTGGGGCATATGATGACTCAAATCAAGGTGAAGCTGCAAAAGCAGTTCTCGTCAAAATTCTAAAAAGCTGACTAGGACGTACATTTCACTTTAATTGAGCTTATTGTGAACAACAAGGAGTGTGAAAGAAGCGGCATTAAAACTCCTACGCTTGCCATGTGCCGTTGCGTGCACCGGTTCCTGTGTTGCAACTGCGGCGTGAATAACTCTGAGAGATGGTGGTGGTTTCATTTGGGAGAAAATAACAGTAATTCAAGCTGAGCTCCTTCAGTCACTTCTGCAGCATTTCTCATTTCTCTTGGACCACAGCTGGGGGACTGACAGGATAGAATCAGAATGCAAATAAGGCCTACAGCTTCTTCCACTGTGTGTGAGCCACTGGGAGGTTATATACACACAGGAAGTTGCTAAACAGGAACATGAAATATACAAATTCCAATGTACTGGACTTTGAGGTGCCATAGGCGAGATTGCTAAATATTTTATAAGCCTACAACTGGTAAAACTATTATTCTTACAAGGCACGTTGCTGAGAGCTTCAGTGAAAGAGCCCCAGTATGTGTGCCTCCCACTCACTCCTATTTTGGCCATCATATTGCTGGTGGCTTGCACAGGTTTTCTTGTCAGTCATACTGAAGGTGCTGGCTGTGGGAGAAAAAAGACGAGTGCGTTAACAAAAATGTGAGATTTATTTTAGGAAAAAAATGACTCTAACCCAGGTTACGAATCATACAAGCGGTGTTGGGTGAAAACCTTGAGTGTCAAACTTGCGTCAGCTTTGACACAGCTTTCCAGGCAATGGGGGAGCAATACAACTGAAATGAAATTAAAAAAGAACAGAACAATCTGAATTTCAATTTTTTTTTATTGAAAGTTCTCAATACCCGTGTTCAATGTGGGATGAGGTAAGACCCCATTTACACCTGGTTGTTAACTGGTAATCTGTATCTGGGTAATTTACCTGGACAGTGCCATCCGGTCCATGGTTCTCTGCATGTACACCTGCATTATATATTTATCCTGATCCAGATCATGTGTCCAGATACAGATTGCATCCATATGCCAGCTGTAAATGACAAATTTGATTTTACATGTCCATGAATGTCCTGTATTTTGTCCCACTGCATGCTGTTGTGAGGCAGCAACTAAGAGTGGTAGACTAGAGGCTGCTTGCTCGTATGGTGGCCTGTGTGCAAGCTTATTCAATTGTGGCTGCTGCTCCGGGAGTGTGTGCCTGTGAATCAAGTATGAGGTTTTCGAGAATGGGTTTCAGTGGGGACAAGATCTGACATGAGACTATTAAACAAGCAGATCATCTCACCGTGTTGATTCACAGCATCACATCTTGAGAGAAAGACATAGACATTTTGACAAATTGGCAATAATCTGATTTGCTGTGCTGCAGAAATCTTTCCACTCATTAAAGTATGGGATGCTGCGGGAAGAACATCCTTTCTTTCATTTCTCAGTAATGAGGAGAAACCAAACTTGTGTGTGTAAACTGTACAAAACTTATTGTGCGAATATCACTTCATCATATATAGAATATCACATGGATCATGGAAACGATTTACAGATCTTGCACTATAAATGTGATAAAAAAAAAATCTATTCCATGGTCTTTTTGGGGGAAGTAATCTCATTGCAGCGAGGCGTTACCCTCCCGGCACCACCGGCAAATGCGCAGTTCATCAAGTGTCCGGGCAGCGTTTTATGGAGAGCTTTGCGCGCTCTCTCGTGGATTTTCTTGGCCACTGTGCTCAGTTTCAACAAGAAAGCGAGGCTATCTGAGGTTATATGGGGGTGTCGGATGCAGTGTCCGTTCGCCTGGCACCTGTTGCTGGCTTCTAATGATCAGCGCTGGTCTACTGAGGATTTGACGACCGCGTCGTTCACCTCACATCAGGACCATGTCGGAGGAGCAAGCTGACTCGAACTCCAGTGGGTACTATTTTGACAGTGCAGTCCAGAGCAGCCTCGTGTTTTCAGGACCCATATTTGTCATTTTGATGGTGATGATGGTGACTTTGGTTGTTGTGATAGTTTTGGGAAACGCACTGGTCATTTTGGCCTTTAAAGTGGACAAGAGTTTGAGAAGACAATGCAATTACTACTTCCTCAATTTGGCAGTATCAGATTTTCTCGTAGGTGAGTTCAACCTTTTTTATAGACACTGGAATAAGATAATAAAGTGTGAATTTCACATTTCTGTAATAAAGGGTTTCAGGTAGATTTGAAATCCTTAAAATGTCTTTAATGCTGTTGTATATGCCTTCATTACCAACTGCTAATACTACTGTTGAATAGGTGGACATTCAAAAATTCAGCAGCTCCAAATCTCTTTCCTTCCTTCCTTCCTTCCTTCCTTCCTTCCTTCCTGTCTTGTCAATGGCATTGTTTACCTTTTGCAGACAGGTAATCTTTCTGTGATCTGCTGTCTCACACTCACTCATCAGTATTTGTAATCTTCCTTCCTTCATTTAGTTCAATAAGGTAAAAAATAGATTTTAGGTAGATAGATAGATGAAATAATTTACAGGGGAAATTCAGATTGTCCAGTAGCTTATTGAAATATTGAGTTAAGATTTGAATCGGTGTCACGATCCACATGAAAGTAAAGACTAAAGTAACACTTTACTTTAATTGCAGTTATTTAGCATTTATAAGCACTATAAATGCATTTATAAGCACTATATATTCATTTAATAAATGGTTTATAACACACTATGGTGTAGTTATAAGCAGATATGAGAACATTTTTAAGTGTTTATTAATGTACAGTTAACTCATCTATGAAGATTTTACATTATTACAGCTGTGCTTTACTGTATTGTCACTGATTTCCATCATACAAGAGCAAATCTGAAGCTGATAAATGCACATTGCTGAAAATGTTCTGTATATGCCTTGGTTTTTGATCTCCTTCCAACACCTGTTTCTGTAGGGGCATTCTGCATCCCAGTCTACATCCCCTACATCCTCACAGGCAGGTGGACCCTGGGCCGGGGGCTGTGTAAACTGTGGCTGGTCATGGACTACCTGCTTTGTTCTGCGTCTGTCTTCAGCATTGTCCTCATCAGCTATGACCGTTTCCTGTCAGTCACCAGAGCAGTGAGTGGAACCTCCTGCACCACGCACCTGTAATGCACACAGTGTGAATGTAGGATTGTGACACACAGTGTCCCGCCACATAGAGGGAAATGACATTTTGTCTAGTCTAATTATTACTAGTATGTTTAGAGTTAATTGCTTTGTATAATTTGTCCTTCTTTGGTTCCTAGCAGATAAAACTAACTGTTTCAATAACTGTGTAGCAAGTAAATGTTAAAAGCTGAAGAGCCCTTTCCCTTCTAGCTGTCCACATGCTTGCTGCTTGTGGTTTGTGGCTTAATTTCTGACTGGTGAGTCTCCCAGGTCATTGGTAGGGGCAGGGCCACCTCATTCTCTCAAATGTGCCCATCTGCAGAGGTTAATCATTCCTGACCCCTTCAGGCCCACTGCCACCCCTAATTATAGTCCTTCCCCATGACGAAGAAAAAAGTCACATTTCGACTTTGTTACAGACTGGGCTGCAGAAAATAGGCAGAAAACAACACATTTCATCAAGTAAAAAATATTTAATCTATGTTCCACTGCTCCATTTTTCTGAAATACAACTGTACATCGACAGCAACGTTGATTTTTTATTTTCTGCCCATCTTGGCATGTATCTAATAGTTAGCGTATATTTCCAAACCTGCAGCTGTTTGCCTCATTGAATCTTTTGTTGAGTCGTGTCTGTGCATTAGTCTATATCCTGCACACAGTGTGTTGACTCAAAGGTGGGATGAGGCTTGGTATGGTAGACAGAGAGTGTTCTGTTTCCTTTCACAAGCAAACACTTAACATCAGAGCAATGAATACAAATAACACCAGAGAGAGGGAGAGCCTCTTCTTTAATTAGCTAGCTTTGATCATAGAGATCCTCCTCCGTGCCATGGTCCTTCCAACCTGGAGAGATCAATCACAGCAGAAAGAGACCACCGGCAGCCAAGCAGCATTTTCCTAAAAGCCTTTCTCTCTGAACATTGAAAAACAAAGCATCGTCAACAGTCACAGGACAAAGTTTGTCTTTGAAAAGATGGAGTCAGATTAGATGCATATATTTGGCAGTTAGATGAAATGTTCGCACATTTACAAAATGCTAGCTGCACAGTAATAAAGAGAAAAGATCATATTTTATGTGTTAGTTTTCATTACCAAAAAATTCAGCTAAGATCCATCCCACAGGGTCTCAGGAGGAGTCCAACAATTTAAAAAGATAATGTTAAAAATTTAGATTGGATTCATGAGGACACCCGATTCTTCTCTGTTGAGTTAGTGTGTACCAATTAATCTATACAAACATAAACTGAGCCATTTCTCATCTTCTTTGAAGAAGAACTGCAGTTAGTCTCTCGTCATTCAGAACAGTGGCATAATCTTCAGAGCAGCTGGAGAGGTTGTGGAGTACACTGCCCACTGAACTAGAATGCGGACAGGGACATAGGATGTGACACTAATTGAGACAAGTGGTCATGAGAGGTGCTTCATTGACTTAACACTCATTCACACACTTTTCTTTACTGCATGCTGTCAGGGTGTTGGACACATTGTGTGTTCATTTGTTTTGTCTCTGCATCAAAATGATTGATTTGACAAACATATAATTATGTATCTGGATGCGGATAATATGTTCCAGTGATATGAGCTTGATACTTGATTATATTCTATAATTCTCAGCTGTGGGCTCAGTGGAGGCCTGGTGATGAAAGGTTTCACTGTTTCAGAGTATGATTTTGTAGACATGGTGACTTATGGCTTATCTGAGTGGAGACAAGCTTCTATATTCACTGTACCATTGTGCTTTGCTCAGTTCAAGGAGATCAGTGTTGTGGTAAACAGTGCTCAAATTAAACTAGGCACATCTACTTAAGAACTTTACGGATCATTTTTAGCAATTGAACTGTACCTTAGTTCTTCCATTTTTGTTTTTATATACTTTGATACATTTCAGGGGCAATTGTTGTATTAATACATTAATACATAACTGTACATACAAAACATGATCAGCTTATGAAATATGATACACGACTATAGATTAAACTGCTTAACAGTATGTAAAGTAGTTGAATTTAACTGACCATTTGCAACATGAAAACCTTGTTTACACATTAATGCATCACTAATAGCAATCCAGTTTTAGAACAAATAATAATAAAACACTGACAGGAGCCGTTCTGCCTGCACAATATGTAAGTAAGTACCTTTAGCTTAGTCATTTTATTTTAGTAATATTTTGAATGCAGGAGCTTACTTGTAATGCAGTGTGTAGCACTACTAGTATTAAATAAGCATTACCTACATTTTTTATGGCTAAAGAGGGTGCACTGCAGGAGAATTCATTGCTGCTTTGCCCTGTAAAAATTTTTACAATAATAGGAGAACACAACCAGAGTGACCCCACACTTGAAGCATTGTTTAAACATATATTTTCTGATTTATGCTTGTATTTACTACAGGTAAGTTATCGTGCCAGGCAGAGTATGACTCATCAAGCCATAATCAAGATGATTGCTGTTTGGGTGCTAGCCTTTGTCCTGTACGGCCCAGCTATCATATTCTGGGAGCTGGCTGTGGGTAAAAGCCGTGTGCCAAAGGATGAGTGCTTTGCTGAGTTCTATTACTCTTGGTACTTCCTGCTGAGTGCCTCAATGCTGGAGTTTTTCTCTCCTTTCATCTCGGTGGCTTTCTTCAACCTCAGCATTTACCTCAGCATACGCAGGAGGAGGTTCCACAGCAGGGAGGCCCAGCTACACCTTCAAATGAGCGAGCCTGCCTCTGCCCAGGGGGAAGGCATCCCCCTGTCCCACAACTGGGGGTTTGGGATGAAACTGGCTGTAAGAGGCTCTATCCACTCGCAGACCTCCTCTCCCAGTTTGGGCAAACTAGATCCCTCAACCAGCAGGGCGGCCCAGCCGAGCCGTCTGTCCAGGGATAAGAAAATTGCTAAGTCCCTGGCCATCATAGTGTGTGTGTTTGCCATCTGCTGGGCACCGTACACCCTACTGATGATCATCCGTGCTGCCTGCAGAGGGCGGTGCATCCAGCATCACTGGTACGAGGTCACCTTCTGGCTCCTGTGGCTCAACTCTGCTATTAACCCATTCCTGTACCCGCTTTGCCACAGTAGCTTCCGCAGGGCCTTTAGCAAGATTCTTTGCCCGAAGAGGCACACAACTCCCCCGTCATCTGTCCTTCGTGCTGGCCAGTGACAAGCGGATGGATGTGGATATATGTGGACAAACAATGTGCCAAAGCTACGGGTGAAAGCATTCAAAACCTAACCCATAAATCCCACAGTTTCAGCAGGTGAAGCTAAACTGTGCAACACAGATTGTCATATAGACTATAATTTGTGGCTCTCAGTTGTGTTTGGATGTGTAAGATTGGTACTATACAGTATAATGTTATTCACTGTCACTGTGTATTAAACATTTAAAATAAGCATGGAAATAATTATCCTGCCGAAAAGATCTGAATCTGAACAAAAGTTTTACAGTAATTAATATGATAAGAGTTTTCACGTACTGTAAAACTGGACAAGTTCACCCGTGCTGTGCTGGCTCTGGGTATGAGGAAAACCAAGAGTGAAACAGAACCATTCTTTCAGGCGTATTGATACATACCATTGAGACAATGTAATAATGAGATCTGTCAGCTGTGTCTTATGTACTGTACTGTGTGTATCTGTTGAAATAAGGTCAAGAAACATTCCTTAGCACGTTCATTGTCCCCTCAGAGATATGATAGTATAGAAAATGAAACACAACCATTGCAGGCTAAATAGCAATTCGTTGGTTATGTTTAATTCTTTATGTTAAGCAGGTTACATAATACATTTGTATGAATTATATTAAGCATTTATGTTCATAAGAAGTGGGACATCCTTGCTTCAGCTGAGGGGAAACAGATCACTATCACCCTCTACTGTTAGAAAGTTTACCACTCTTGCTATTTCAGAAGTACGGTGATCAAAACACAAAGCGCTATTTAGTATACATGTATGTAAAATGAAATTTTGCACCAAAGCCTAAGAAGTGGCTATTTTTACTCATTACATCACATTACATTACATCACATTACATCAGATTACATTACATTACATTAGTAAAGGCTTAATTTTCTTCATACACTCGGTACATTTTCTGCACATTCATCACTCCATATACACAAATAATTTGTTTTTACAGTAATGTAGGAAAATGATGCAAACAAAATATTCATTTTATTTGAACTTGAATTATATTATATTATACTTGAATATACTATTGGTTATCAATCATATTGCCAATCCAGAGCACTACCACCACCACCACCACCACCACCTTTACTATTTTTCTTTTGTTTACATTTTTTAGTTGGTTTGACAGGAAGTATTTGTATTGTCAGAGAGAGATGTAACCTGTTTACAAAAAATGCCAAAACACCATATGACTGTGAGGAGCAGGTGTGTGTATCCTTGTGCCACTAGATGTCACCATTAACCTTCACAGCTTCCTGCGTGTGCTGTGCTTTTAGGATTAAGCTTCCATTCATCATGGAGTGAAGACAGTCTTTGAAATTTTCTATGGTTTCCATGAACTGTTTTTCCTTTATTGTTTGTGTTTGAATTGTCAGTTAAATATTGTTGCACCCTGACTGATTTAGATTGTAATCGAAGAACATAACCTAATAACCACAAGTCTATAAAATGGGATGGTGCTCTCTTCAGATTTACTCCCAGTGAATCATTTCACTACTTACTGTCACATAAAAATAAAAAAAGACTATAGTTTCAGTATGTCCTATGCTTTAGCAATTGTTATATATACTCCTGAAATGCTCTTATGCTAATTTTATGTAAGTGTTTGCATGAATGATTTATCAGAGGAGAAGCCTGAATCTTGTCTTTTTTGCTCAAAAGAAAATTATTATATGAATACTTGAAATATTATTTTATTTTAAGTGAATTTAATTTAGAATTTTTAAAAAATAAACACATCTCTGTGACTGGCTGATAGTCTTTATGACATGAAATTAAAAAAAACCAAAAAACATTTTATTGATGTGCTGCATTGTAGCACATAAATGAAAGCACATACATGGCAGCATTATGACCTGTGGTTGCTGTCTACCTGACGGCTAACTGGGTCAGTGCCAAGTGCCGAGTGGCTTCTGTTTGATGTGCAGATGAAATGCTGAGACTGCAATACCATTTTTGTATTGTTCCCCAGTCTAGGTAGGTATGATTTGATAGATTAAACAAGTTCTTTCCAGATGTAGACTTATTAAACCTGTAATTACACCATCATCTTAGATAGTGGGGCTACATTTTGCAGGTGTCTGGGTCCCACAGGGGACTTACATTGCTCAAATTGTTGCTGTTGCCTGTGTGCACATCTGGGCCCCTGGTCAGGTGCTGGGAATAAGGGCACAGCTGCAGGGAACAGGCCTCTGCCGCCCAACCCCCTCCTCTCGCTCCCTCTCTGCCTGTGGCGTGGTGGGGGGACAGAAGCACACTTCTGACCAGAGGGATGCAGGCACATTTCCCGTGGGATGACAGAACTGCATTTATCAGCAGAATGGCAAGCCAGGGTTTACTCCCTGTGTATCCAAATACGACAGCAAGAGCCGTATCTCCGTGAGGAGTGCTTGCACTGTGTGCAGTTATATCAGGAGTACTGCTATTGATTTGGTTGATAGATTGAAATGTCATGGCATGTGTGCCAAACCGATTGGCTACTGGCTGAGGGTGTATCGGGAAACACGCCAACTTGTCTAGGAAGGGAAGCACTATGAAAAACACAAATGAGAAATAATAATTTTGTGCTCATGTGTTTGTGTGTTCCTTTTTAATCCTATTCTGCGTGTGTATGTGAGAGTGTTTATGGGGGGTTTGAAATTCTATGACCCCAAGCAATGTATCTAAAAGCTGTGACCCCAAATGGAGTGCACCTGTGCCCCTTAAGTTTATAGAGCCCTATTAGCAGAGACTCAGTCAGTGATCAGAGGGGGGAGAGCGCCTATATAACTTCCCTGTGAGAATCTCTGCATAGTTAAACTCTTAGAGGTTCCCCTTTAGCACTTTCTTGGGATGACTAAATGCTGAAATCTCTTGTTTTCAAAACCAAATAACACCTCTGGTCTTCGCAATAGATAATAAAAGGTGACGGATGTATAATGAAGCCACTATAATGTTTGGCATAAGGAAGAACACAAAAGATGGCAGCATGTTCACACTCTAAACAACAAAGCAATGACCAATATGATGCACTTGTGGTATTTTGGAACAAAGCTGGAACATAGAAGTGAACCTGCAGACAAGACTACTTTAATCTGCAGATACAGGTCAAAACTCTGACCTCCTTTGAAAATATAGCATCACTTAGTGTACATTTTCCCCTGCGTAGGCTGTTCACTTTCTCAGCTAACGAAATGTAAACCACAGTTAATATTTCATGAGGGACATACTCAAAAAGAAAAAAACAGACTATTTCTGCTTGATTTTTGCCTTTTTCCGTTCTTCCGTTTTTTCCCTCTGCTTTTTCCTGCAGTGTACTTCCTGACTAGAGATTAAATAATTCCATTGGAATCCTCTTAGGATGGGTTCCCAGCACTTGGCAATTAAACAATTACATTTAATCAGCATGGGGCGACGCTTCAAGTCACCCTCATTTCAGACGTTGATTAAAAGCAATTCTGCAGTGGTTATTGCCGTCGACTTTAGAAACTGTGGTTCACTTAGGTTTACTGCATCTATGGGGTCAGGTTGGATAGCAATATGGCAGGTTCAGTGGTGGTCGAGAGCTGTATCTGCCTCTGGTGGGTAAAACAGTAATGACAGAACTCATGGCAGACCTTATATTGTCCCTTAAGTCTGAGCTAGTTAGATTACTTAGAGACATCTTGACCCTACAGCGAAGAAGACTCGACGAACAATGGAAAGGAGAGGGGCATTAAGTTATGCATGTGGGAGTCTAGATCCTGTGCGAGTGATTTTTTATTTTATTTTATTTTTTTAAACATTACACGTGTGTATTTGACTGTGTGTGCATACACAGCTGTTTCTTTTTGCATCTGCATTTAAGCGCATTTGGCTTGAATGAAATGCACCTTGACACGTACAATTTCATCATGCCATGCAATAACATCTCCCTCTGTGATGGCAAACAAGCTGAGAGAGGGCGCAGGCGGAGGTGGGGTGGGGGAGGGGGGTGGGCTTTTGTGTGAGCCGTATTTGACATTATGCTTGAGCGAAAGAGTGCTACGTGGCACAGGGCTGGAGAAAACTATAGTCTTCCCTGTGCAACACAGATGAGTTGTGATGGATATCCAGCCCCCCTCTTGTGAAACCCAGGTGCCCCTGTTTCATAAGGCACCCCACCGGCTCTCCAGCCCTCTTAATTAGCAGCTTCCGTCAGCTGGCACCCAGGCCTTCAAGCACCAGTCACTGGCCTCTGCTGCTGAAGGAATCCAGTTCACTCCAGATCTTCAGCTTTTCTAACGCATGGACACATGGGCGGGCTGAGTAAGAGGCAATCGCGGTTTTTGCAAACCTGGTGTCCAGATCAGATGCAGGCTGGAAGGAGGATGAATGCTTTAGTCGGTGCGTTTCTTGGTTTTAATAATGAGGGGCATCTGCAAAGAGTGGGCCATGAGTTTTGAGTCTCAGCTGCAGATATGCTGTAAGAAGACATTGATGATTTTTATATGATGAAGTCAAATATAGATAAAAGGTTTCACCAGGACTAGAATGTAGCCTTTTTCCTGGCACAGTATCATAGCTGCGCTGTAACAATAGTCTGTTCTAATGACATTCCCCTAGTAACTTCTTGCCTCTACAAATCTCCAGGGGAAAGTGCTACAAAAAGTGATAATTACATGAAATATACATAGAGAATAAAGGGAGCATGTTTACATAACCAGGCCCATAAATATCTGACTGAGAAGACATTGTTCTCCGACTCCTTTTAAGCTGATCTCCCAGGGATGCCATTTTAATGACATGATGGTTTAAAGAGATGCTGCTCCATCTCGTTCCATATTTAATTAACTTTTGCTTTTCTGACGCAGAGGAAAAACAGAATAAAGAAAGCGTGATAGAGACAAACACAAACGATAGCGAGGAGACAATAACAAATAGCTGGGAGAACAGGGAGGGAGGCAGGGGGAACATGAGCAGAGACCTTGTCATGCTTTTGTGAGCTGTTTACAATACAAGCGATGCAATGGGAGAGGAGGGGTGGTGGAAGAGCGAGACTGAGGAAGACTGACATGGGTGAGAGAGTGATGAGAGTGAAGGATATGAAAGACAGCAAGAGTGACCGGCAAGCCCCATATTAAAAAAAAAAAAAAAAAAAAGAATGGGATGAAATTAAGAAAAAGGAAAAGAGGAAAACAGGGGAGAGAATACAAGGAGGATGGGGCCCTTGTTCTCCCATGGGGCTCCATTATGGAGCATTTTTTAGTTCATCACCACCGAGCAAACAAGAGGAAGTAAATGTGAAGCTGACAGCATGAAGCAACATGTTCAAGTGATTTTCTAGATTCCCCAAAATAAATAAAATAAACATTAACAAAAATACTTTTTTGTATTCTACTTTGGTCTCCTTCTCCACATTTTTTTTTTTTTGTATTTATTTAATGTGTTCAATAAATAAACACATGACAGACAGCACTAACATAAAACACTCATTTCTGCTCATTTTAAAATGTAACTAAATAGATTTAAAACTCTAAATAGTGCATAAATCTATCTTGACATTTCCGCTCATGTGGTCACGCACACCCAAAGCACTGAAGCATTTGAACTGCTTACAATAAACTCAAATCATTTAACCAATGAATTCATGCTCTGGCACTTAGAAACGAGGGACTGAGTCCAGAATTCGGAGTGCCGTCCTCTCTCTCAGGCAGTGTGTTTTCCATTTTTCTGTCAGCTGTATACAGTGTATGCTGCATTATTGATACTTTCTTTCCCTTCTTCTCTCCTCTTGTTAGACTCTTCCCTTGTCCTCATCTCATCACAACAGCCACTCTGGCTGTGGAGCCTGGAGAGTTGCAGTGAATTTGACCCCACCTGGTCTATATTTTATTGCTTGGTGTTTAATACATTTTTGAAAATCCTCCCCCATCCCATCCAAAAAAAAAAAAAAAGATATAGTGCCTTGTCTATTTCAAGTGTCTGTCTTGGTGAAGCAGAGGGAGATGACTGGAGGGGGATACTCACCTTCAGCTCTCCCAGTTCAGGAGACAGGGGGGATCATTAGGAGGGGCTATAGAAGAGGGAAGAGTGTGAATGTTTGTTTGTCTATATATGTGTTAGCTCGGTGATAGACTGGCGACTCGTCCAGGGTGTACCCTGCTTCTTGCCCAGTGTGTGCTGGGAGAGGCTCCAGTCCCCAGTGACCCTGAAAAGGATGAATGGTTTTTAAAATGGATGGAGAGATGAAAGATGCATCTTCCCAACACAAATCAACTCTGAATAAATATTTCATTTTAAAATCTACTTTTATTTACATGTTCTGGTTTTGTACTCGTGCAGTCTGAAATGCAGGATGATGAGAGTGATGTTCACATCTCCAGGCCCTCTTTCCTAATTATTACCTGATAACTGTCTTTGCTATCCATACATTTTCAGAAAATATGTCTTTAAAGTAACTTTACTCTGAGCAGGACGATGCATAGCTTTCAGAGCTGTCTTTTTACTGTTACTATTATTACTACAATCACATTTCAAAGATAGAAACAGCGTGTACACAAAATTACACAGGGAATACACAAAAGACAATAGCAAAGGCCCCTGTGCTCGACCCATAAACACTGTCGCAGGGCTACATACTTAGGTGGAGGCGTCCATTTTGCTGACACAGTTTTGAAGTGAAAAGATGGCTCTCTGGATGTGGAGTGCCGGTGTGAGAGATTGGGTTACCCCAGACACTCCCAGCGGATCTCCCGGCCAAATGGATCTGGATCTCATGCTTGGGCGCACATATTGAATGCCATAAGAGGTCTCTGAGGTCT
Organism: Trachinotus anak; assembly: GCF_046630095.1. NCBI lineage: Eukaryota > Metazoa > Chordata > Actinopteri > Carangiformes > Carangidae > Trachinotus > Trachinotus anak. The sequence continues at coordinate 14,670,229 of NW_027273863.1, forward strand.
CCTTCAGTGGGAGGAATGCACAGCCTAACAATGTGGAGTTTTCACCAAACTAAATTTTGCACCAAAGAAGAGCGACAGCAAGGACACTGGAACACAAGGGACGAACAGTGAATGCATACTTATATAAATTTTCATCCTCCTTGAGAGCAACATGCTGCACGGGTTCTGAAGGATCTCATAATTCTTTAATCAAGTCTTAACATGAGGCTGCCATTTTTCCTCTAGAGGATTATGGGAATTATAGTCTGTCAGATAGAAAAAACAAAATGTCATTTCACACACAACCTGGACAAGAACAATAGCATTTCAGCTACTCCCAACATCTGGCCCAGCTGCCCATTTTCACTAAGGACTGGCCAGGCTCTTAGCAGCACTGAGTGCCAATTGCATTGAGGTTACGTTCAGGCGACGACACTGATGGGGATCAGCCAGGCTGAGTTATCTCTGAACAAGCCATCCATTCTGCTGCTTTCTGATGGAAGAATACTTGGGGGCTGTGTAATTATATTGCTTTAAATGAACCCCTGAGAATGCCTCTGCCAAAGTGCCCACAAAGTCTCACACTTGGGCGAGTGTCAGAAACACAACACTTGTGTATGCACTCATGTGTGTAGCCATGTGTGTGTGTGTGTGTGTGTGTGTGTGTGTGTATGTGTGTGTGTGTGTTTGTGTGTGTGGGTGTGTGTGTTTTGCTGCTTAGGCTGGCTTTAAAAAGGGAGGCCGCAGTGGTTCTGATACGCCTCACAAGTGAATTTAATTAAATCATAAATATGAGCTGGAGGCCGCCACCCAATTTAATGTAATGGATGATGTGGGCCAGTCCATCTCTGGCAAACCAAAGTTCTGGACCCGTTCAAATGCCCTTGAAGCTTATTAAAAGTGGCTGGCACGGGGAGATGCTAGCAAAGTTGTTTAATGGATGCCCAGCTTGCATTCAGTGTGACAGTTAATGTTGGGCTGTACCATCTCTGATGTGGACGAGGGGTTGCGTCTTCATTGTGGAAGTCTGTCATTGCATGAGGCCCTGCCCATTCCTCATCTGATCCTCGTTATGGTAATGTAATAAAAGCTAATAGATGACAGACAACATGCACATTTGATGTTACGCTTGAAATGAGAAAATTCAATAAGACAAGCTTCACGAAACCCCATTACACTGCTTTATAAAACACTGTATGTGATCATTCCTTGTGACAAATGAGCTTTAATATTATCATCCAGAGGGATCACATCTATGGTTTTATGTATGATTTTCCCAGAATGGATCAAAACAGTATATGTAGGAATATCACTGTGCTTCTCTTATTATTCTTACTTATGTTAAAATAGGCATACAATGTATGGTAAAGCATGCAGTATTTCCTATATACAGTTTATAATGAAACACAGTATCTGCTTTGTATTTCAAATGAAGCATTAGTTTAAAGTGATTTGTTTCTCACAGTATAACCTAGTTACAGTGCTATGAGCTGCAGCGCTGAGCGCTTTTCAAAACAAAACTGAAAGCTTCAACAAATGTTATGCTGCTCGTGTGTCACCATTGATGAATCATTTGCTGGGACAGACAGATGTTGTTGCATGGATTTTGTCCCATTCGGCAAAGGCAGAAGAATCTTTTCCTCGGTCTCCCGGAGTGCTGGAGGCTCCCTAAATAGACCTAGCGCAAGGGTGTGTAGAATGGGACCGCACAGGGTGATGGGTAATGGAGTCATTAATAACACAGACCTCCCTTAAGATGCTCAGATGTTCGTTAGTGAGAGCCATGAGGGAGTGAGGAAAAATAGGATGCAATTTGATACAATGAAAAAAAAGTGGTGTAAGCTTTTGATGATGATTGCGTTTATGTTGTCATAGGTCTTGTCTGATGGGTTAATTGTATACACACACACACATTAACACACAGATACACGCACCCCTTCTAGATACATAATGAAGGCACATCGAAGCCATTTCCTCATACAGTTTTTAATATTTCCATCACATGTGCAACACAAAAAAAACGAGGTCTGCCAAATACAGAACTCCATATTTGTACAATACATTTTAATAACATTGGAGATAACTGTCCTTTAGCTGCAGGAGATGGTGATTTCCTGTAAACTGTGTACGAACAATTCTCAATCAAAATGTCAAAACATTAAAGTTTCATACAAAAGTGCATCTCAGGTTCAATGAATGCAAAACATTTACATAACAGAATGATTTAAAGTTTTGTATGATGCCACAGTGGCTTCCAGCTTGAGCAGAGAGCAATGGGATACTGCAGAGAAACAAGAAGAGTACTCGGGCACTCTCCAGGAGAGCCAGGGAGTTTTGTAACTTCGGTATATCCCCGAGACAGACTGAAATTGCATTCAATCTTCATGACCCCAAATTCCAAATGGGTTTACTCCCCCATTGAAAAAAAAATATGTAGAGAAAACAAACAAAACAAAACAAAACAAAACAAAAAAAATTCCAGTAATCTCCAGGCTTCAAAGAGCAGTAAACATTAACAACAGAAATGTACAGGTTGAGTCAGTGGGCCGGAGATTTCCCCATGCTCTGAGAGCCACATGGGAGCTTCTGTTCATGAGCCAACCAGAGGAACTAGCCTTTTCCAAATCTGTGTCACTGCGTTTGCATATATCAGCATCCTGTCCTGTTTTTCTGTTCTCTGAGTTGTTTTTTCTTTTTTTTTTTTTTCCCCTTTTCATCTGAACCCCAGCGTAGGCAGTGCAGATTAGTCGCACCGCTGTTCTCAGCTGGTCCTCTGGTAGCCATGTTACGATAGACACACAGACAAGATCTCAGCCTATGCTGGTGAATCAAGCTTTTCCACCCCATAATGATTGACCATGTCAGGATACAGAGTGACATACTGCGCAGTAGGAGTGGCACTGATGAAAAGAGTCCTCCTGACAACACTTGCCGGTTCCTACAGTTTCCTACACTCTCAGTGGCACCCTGTTTCTCCTTTACACAACTGGTTGAGTCCCATCTGGTCTGATTGACAATGTCATTGATCTTTTTTTTTCCTTCTTCTCTTTTTTGGACAAACATTTTCAACTGTACATTGGCAAATACTGTATAAGATTGCAATATAGCTGTAGTTAAGCAACACATGAAGAATTCTATGTACAAACAAGTTGGCTTTTTCTTTATTTTTGAAATAATGGTCAGTAAAGAACGGAGAGGGTTCTTTTATGTTCTTTCCCCCTCTTTCTTTTATTTTTCTTTGCTTTTCTTTTTTCTTGCTGTGGCGTGGATCCTTGTGGTGTGACTGAATTGAAAGTTCAGTGCAAGACAGTCAGTGGAAAACTGCACTGACGGTAATTGGTGGTCAGACATTATTCTCTGCGTCATGTGGTCCTTGGTCTCGGCCACGGAGCTGATCTTTGCCATGTTAGCTGCTGTGCTGAGTCAACGTGTGGTTCTGCAAGGACACAAAAAGAAACACGGGAAACATTATGATCACATGCAATTTTCGCCATCACTTCCTGCCTTTCATTAAACAGACATCATACATCATCTGTATCAAGGCCACTAATGTTGCACCTTACAATTTATTTACAAAGCTAGGTTTGACACGCACCGTCTTTTGATTATCTTGACATTTGAACATCATCATTATTAGGCTTTCATTATCCAGATCTAATTAACTTGCACAGGAGTCAAACCTGTCTGTGGATCAATAGCAGTTGGCTTTGGGATTATGAACTGTTAAGTCCTGGTCAAACACAAAGGCACAAGACCTGACTGATAGATAACATCCTACTCCTCAGAAATCATGCCTCCCGATCAAAGGCTGTGTCCATGGAAACAAATCCATAACAAGGCACTGACACACCTGATGGAATATCTTCCTTGGAGTCTTGTTTATCCAGAACCTACATGTATTAAACGTGCTGCAAATATACAGTGCAGGAAAAAAAGTTGAGAAACAGCGGTGAGGCTTTTTTACATTCTGATCCTCCACACTTGTGTATATATGTAACGGTGCAAAATTCACTATGATGGGATAACAAGCTGACAGCATCATTCTGTTTTGCTGTATCTCCCAAATTTATGCAGGCACACACACAGACCATTGAGAGTGGTTGTAGTGGGGCAGCTGTGCCAGGTTCTTTAAAGGGAGTGTGGACCAGGGGGTGTGTAACTGGTGTCCCTGGTGGGCTGAATCCAGGTCATCTTTTGAAGTGACTGCTAATCCCTTTAATGCAAACTACATGCCCCACTTGCTGCGCTCTGTTTAAAACACGGCCTTGGACTCTCTAAACTGGCATGGACTAGACACACCTGTCACAGAGTCATCAGCACGCATGCATGCACAAATACACACACACCTCAGTGCACACATACATTTTGTCCTGCACATAGGTACAAAGTTAAGTAGACGAGCATGTGAAACGACATTTTTACTGCTTTACTAGTTTTTGAAATATAACTGAGAGACAGCAACAATCTAAAATGATTACTGCAACCTCAGTGAGAAGGTTCAGCAAAGCAGTCACCTTCAGTCCTGTTGGTGCAGAGTCCCTCGGGCAGTGCTAGGAGATGACTATTAGCCCCCCCTTGCATTCATTCCTTCCCTCTTTACCCCTTCAGCTGCTTCCATATAAAGCATTTAAACACCTCGACAGCTTTCCTTTCAGCTAGGGCGATTACTTCCCGACAGGTGGGGTAATAAGCTGTTTGACGGGGAGCAGGAGTGTGACCCCTGTAAGGGTTAGCGAGGCTCGCCTGGGCCCTGCTCTCCCTTTTTTAAAGAGGTGGCCCCGGACAGCTCCTCTGCCTTCCTCTCTCCTCTCTTGCTGAAATAAAGCTCCTTTAAGTGAGTCTGGGAGGAGACTCCCCACGGGACGCTCTTTCTCTCTCTCTCTCTCCCCACCTCACCTCCTCCCCCCACCTCACACTCCACCAACCCCCTACCCCCCGGTGAAGACATCCTTGGCGTTGCAGAGAAGGGACAGGAGCACGGCAACCTTATTAATGAATGCGGCCCATTACCCGTCAGCCTGGCTCCTCGGCGACTCCCAGAAGCCCCTGCAGTACGTGACTTCAAATGGCAGGATATTGACACGGGGAGAGCAAAGCGGCTAGGACTGAGTGTGTGTGCCCGTGTGTGTTTGTGTGCCTGTGTGTATGTGGAAGAGAGAGAAACAGAGAGAAAAAATTTGTGCTCAACTGAGTGTGCATGCCTTTGTGTGAGTGTGCCAGTGCATCTAGGTGTGTGTGTGTGTGTGTGTGTGTGTGTGTCTGTGGACCCCAAAGGAACGTAGCTCCTTGGATATAATGTAGGGCTCGTAACAGCTATTAGAGGGGAAAATAACCCCTCTGGGGAATGGCTCCCCCCCTCTGCATGTCCCAGCTCTGTCTGACACACACTGCATTCTACCTTTTCCTTAAACATGCCAGGAGTTTTCTCACTGAGGGCTTTCTCAAGGACGGTGTTAAACGACTTCAGTGGCTGTGGCAGCCATGCAGACTAAAGGGAAATAGAGGAAAAGAGGGGGAAAAAATGTTGAAAGAAAATGAAACTGATACCTTTATCTCTGTGGATACTGAACTCCGCAGAGTAGTTATAAACTGTTCTGTGTATGAGTACAGAGGGTAGAAGGGAGGGAGAGGGGAGGCAGGGTGCAAATGCACTTTCCAATCTTCATCCTTGTCAAGTTCTTCAGGTACCTCTGCACCCACACTGGATAAGTTTAATACCTACTACGCACCCGCAAATGTCAAATTAGATGTGAAACACACAATTCACACCTTGCGCACAAAATTGTCCAAAATGTCCAGCGCTCCATCTAGGAGGATGTCACTAATGGTGTCACACCAGAATCACTGCAATTTAGGATTAGATGCCCTCCATTAAGCCTTTTAGCTCTCATCCTAACTCCCTCCTTCAATGCCATCCTATTCCCCCAGAAACTCTGCCATTCCCCTTATCATCCATTTCCTTCCCTTCTATCCAACCCTTAATCTCCTCCTCGATCCTTTCAACCACCTGCTGGCCACACAGGCCTGCTGCAGGGCCCAGTTAGCAGCAGTATTCAGGTAAACCATAGCAGTCAATTCTCCACTAAATTAAATTTTGCTCTGATCAATAATGTGCACCCGCTTCTCCCTTATGAAGACTGGCTGCATTGGCTCGGAGCGAGCCTCTTCCTCCTCTCCTGTTCTCTCACCGGCTCTGTGCCACCATTAAACCACCACTTTCATCTGATTACATCACCCCACTGCAACGCCCTCAGGGGTAGTGGAAGAGGAGGGAGAACACCCGGCAGGGGTCTTGTGTACCCATGCAAACAGGTGCAATATGTCTTAGGAATTTAACGCTGCTGCAGACAGGGAGAGGGTGAGAAAAAAATGGGGAACGATTGGGGAAGAGCAGAGAGTGGGAAAGTGCAAGTAGGCTGGGGAGTTGATTTATTAACTAATCATTCTTTATGTTGTTCCCCATTGCTCTGGTCTCCATCGATAGCACCCGGTCTCCAGTGAGGCAACAGAGGTGCATCTCTTACATCAGCTCTACAGAGGAAGACTGGTGGACTAGCGGACTCACTCGCTCTTTCATCTGATCTCGCAGTATTAAAGACAATCTTCACATTGTCCAACATCACAGAGAGAGGATGTAAAGCTTAATCTCAACGCTAAATATGTTTGATTAGCGTATTGTTAATACCTGCAGAGCACATGCTAAGTACATTGTGTCTGCACCTCAGTGCACCCTATGTTATCTAGTATGTAATATTAAACCCAGACTTTATTGAGTGGTGAGAGAGCTGAGTGAGCAAGAACAGCTTTTTAAGCCATGGCCTTAAACTGTGAAACTGTGCATTTTAAACCAGTAAACTGACCAGAGTCTGTCGCATAATGTAGCTCCAAGTTCCATGTGCCGTATCTTTGAATTATGACAATCTATTGCAGATTATGTATTATGTTTACTGCATAAGAATGTTGCCAAATTAATATTAGTGTATCAACTGACACATGGTAATAGGATAAATAAACGCACAAATGTTTACAAAGCTACCAATGCTGTTAGAAATGCTGTAATTACATGTTAATTACATACAAGCTCTTTTTATGTCAGGTCTAACGCAAAAAAAACAACAAAAAAAAAACAAACAAAACAAAAACAAACATTAAATAAAAACCAGCAATAGCACAAAAAGTGTAATTTCACTAATAAACATACACGCTGCATCATAAAACTGCCTTAATCCTTAAGTGTAAAAATAGCCAGAAATAAGACAGGAAGAAACCATTGAGCCGAGCTGATTATTACACAGTTATTTACAATGCCTCATTTTTGTGAATTTAAACACGTAGACCACTTGAAATAAAACAGTCCTTGAGTGCGAGCATAGCCATAATAGCATGTAAAATAGCAATAATACTGCAAATGTCCCAGTTAAGGACAGTTTTGGGTATTTGCTGTGAATGTAATTGTAAATTTTCCTGCACTGAGAAAGGAAGCTCTAACAAAAGGAAAACTTATAACGAAATGTCAAATATAATAGTTATGTCTGTTGACATGCCAGTCGGTAATGCATGAGTGAGTCAAGTGAGTGTTACTTACAGTAAAGATTACTCATTAGTGAAACAATTTAATTAGAAGAGTTAAGCACATTCATTTTAACCCCTGCAGCTAAAAGTGTCTTATTTAGTTTATCGATTATCAAAATTTGAAAGAACTGTTAAAATTGTAAACATCCCCCTCTCAGCTCTGATTAAAGGTCTTATCATTCAGTCCCAAGTTTCGCTCTTACCCTGCGCAGCTGAAATACAGTAAGTCTGCATAGCTGCATCTGGAGCGTGGGGAGTGTGCACAAAACCACTGAGACCTGTGCGTACCCGTAGTCATCACTCAGGAATTTAATTAACGCACCACAGAACGTCACCTAATGATACTAAAACAAAGAACCTGTGGTCTTTCTTCGAGGGCTCCAAACTGTAGGGTGACTTTAAGTAAGGAAATCTTAAAGCTCATTTATGTTTGTGTAATGACTGAAAGATGAACAGTGGACTTCAATCAGTAATGACCCCACTGCAACTTGGGTTATTCTGTGAAAATCCTGCCGACATGTAAAGTGTTTTCTTATCGTTCGAAACTGCTGCAGAGAAAGACAAGAGTGCTTCATTCTGCCTTGATTTTTAATGGTGTGTTGAACTCGGTCCAGTATTGACTCAATCCTCCCTTTGTGCATTCCCTACTGTTGACCAGTCCACTGAGGGAGTAATCCTTTCCTGCTTTGACCTCAGGCCAGGCTTACTGCTGGCTAGTTTAGCCAATGAAGAACACAATCAAATAAATAAATAATACAGCAGTTGGCATTCTCCACAGTCATCACTTATCAGGCCGTAGGGAGGGTTGACCCCAAACACTGTTGTGCCACAACCGGCCCTGTCTCCTTGGTAACAGACTGTCTTGTTTGAAGTGAGGTGCCCGGGGAGTCATGGTCATACAGTAACAGCACTGGGCAATGGTGGAGTTGACAACAGCAATAGATTTCGATGTCTTCCATGTGTGTCATTTTATGTCAGCTCGTATTCACTCTCAGTGCTTGTAAAAATATATAATAAATCCATAATGCTTGAAATGCTTTGATTAGATGTCTAACTACCCCGACCAAGTACTTCTGAGGTGTAACCGGAGATGACGGACCACCCTTTTTGTGGGCTAGTGTTTTGTAGCTCCAAATGATACTCATTACCTTGTCTAAGTAGACAAGTGAATGGTACTAGAAACACACTATGCAGTGATCCTGCTGTTTGACTGAGGTAGCAAAACAACTGCACAACTGCTGTGTTATTATGGGGCCTCATTAAGTGAGGAGAGAGTGGGAGACGGGGGGGGGGGGGGGGGGGGGGGGGCAATAGAGAGAGGGCCAGCGAGAGGGAGAGAAAAGAAAGGAAGAAAAAAAAACACAAGAGAGCGATACAAACTGTATTCTGAGGTGATAGCAACACACAGATGCCTTTCCAGCCAAAATGAAGACTATGACTAAAGAACCCAATTAAGGGCTTTCTTTGGGGAGCCATCTTGGGAGGGGGATGGGTCTTCCTGGGACATGAGCCCTGGGCTACATCCTCTAATTAGACAGAGCGAGGGGGGAGGATCTCTGCCTGTCACTGGGAGGGAGATGGGGTCCATGGGGTTCCACATGTCAGTCCCAGAAACAAAACACAATTACTCTCACATTTAACCACTTCAGTCAGGGACAGACCTTGACTAGGGATGTTACAGAGCAACCCCCCCTCCCCCTTGTGTGCCACTTCACAAATACGGATAGTTTTGAGGACTAAATTTTCTCCTGCGTTTCCACGCATCTATGAGAAAGCCAGAGCTGATCTGCACTCTCATTTTTTCCCACTGAAATGGAGGAGCGATTCAGAAAATTAGCTTTTAATTGTCCCTCAATCGGTATCATTCAACAGCCTTTTCCAAAACTGAAGAGTTAAATTACTTTGGTGTCGCGATGTGTGAATATAAAATTCGAGGGGGAATAATTGTTCTAATGTTGTTTATTTTGGCCTCTGCTGCATTTTGTTAACATCAACAGCATAAGAGACACTTGAAAATCAAATCACTACAGGCAGTAAATTAAACCTGTAGTGAATTTCCTGAGAAGCGCTTAAAAATGGTATTCATCAAAGTTGCTGAAAAAGTCAACTAAGAAAAGTAAAGGAGACATGTTTGAGGGAGAGATCCAGTGATGGATTCTAGCACTGTACACCAAGCGTCTCCTCTTTGTTTGGATTTAACTTTCCCCAGTGGTGAAACAGAGGAAAAAGAAAAAAAGAACAGCTCAAAGGCTTCTGGGAGTTTTTGTCATGTCTCCCTCCAGACAATGTGTTTGCATGCACATATCAGACCCTGGGAGAGACAGAGACAAAGACAAATACATACAGCACGCACACAGATGTATACACACTAACACATTTTCACACACACACACACACACACACACACACACACCAAACGCACACTGAGAGAGAGAATATCCTCCCAGGATCATTAGGTCTGTCATGCTGTCTAATTCTGATCCACCTACAAAACTAGAACACTACTATTGTGATACATCACTAGTCATCTAAGGGTGTTTATGTCCCCATTTACAGTGCGAAGCAGTGTGTGTACAGTGCTGCACATAATTATAAATAAGCTTAAATATTAATGATGTTGCCTCACAAGCAGCTGTTTTCCTTTTTTCTTTCTAATTCACTGTTCTTTTATTTTGTAGTGGAACTTTTTGAAATGGTGACAGAAATCTGAGCACCTGGGGTGATGAAGAAAAAAAAACAAGTTGTCATATAAAAGGAAATAAATATATATACAACTTTCAAAAGCATGAAGAGCTGTCATACTTGGCAGATCAAGATATTCAGAAGAAATGGGGTGTTTGAGAGCCACTTAGGGACAAACACATGAAGCTTTGCTTTTGTACGACACATTTGGGACACAGGGCAGCTGGGGCGTTTTTTGGGGGCATATTTTAAAATTCATGAAAAAGAAAAAGAAAAAAAAAAAAGGAAAAAAAAAAGAAAAACTTTTGGGGAATTAAGTCTTTATATCGAAGATATATAATAGAATGAACTTTAGCAATTAAATTCATTATAATAACGTCATTAAATGCATTACACTGATTTCTGTGGATACGTTTAACCCATTTCATGCACTTGTTTCCTCTGTTGCTCTCTCTCCCTCCCTCTTTCCTCTCAGACTGTCCATTTCTCGCTCTCCTCTGTCTTGGACCGACGTTATGACATGCATAGCTGTTTACACTGACCTGGTGACCGTGAAGCCTATAAATATGCTTAATTAAAACAGTGGAATTGGTCACAGCTTGGCAATAATGGCTATCACACGGGGAGAGGAGAATCTCATTTGTGTGGGGAAGTAGAACATGATGCAGATGTGCTCTTGTCACTTTCAGCACTCATTAAGGCCAGGGAGCTTTGGATTGTCTTTGAAGGAATCCTTTTAAAAGACACTCCAATTAAGGTACATGTCCTGCGGGCGTCTGAGGAGAGGGAGAAGTCATACAGTACCCCAGTCCTTCCACTCCTCCGTCGATCACGGCACGACTTAACACATGACTTACAATCTCATGTCACTTCCTAGGAATGATAATGAAATTGGAGGATAAAGGGAATAAAAGACAGCCCAGCTTAAAAGGAACAAGGGAATCTCACACAGAAAAATGTCATCTTCGCTGTTGTGTAACTTCAATCTCATTGTCTTGTCTTTGGAGGAATTAGGATCGTTGGGAGAGAAGCCTCCTATTGCAGCTCTCCAGTACACCGCGCTGCTAGAGGAGCCGAAGTTGTGCGTTTCCTCACAAATGAACTGTGCTCAGAGAAATGTCAGATTTAAGCTGTGGCTAATACTGTGCATCCATCAGTTAATGAATCTGGTTAATTAATCCAGCCTAGCAGCATTGTCAGTGGCTCGGTTCCTTCTGCAATGTGAAGAGTTACTGTATCTGAAGAGGGAAGAGGAAGTTTATTATCAAGTTTCACATTGTGATGTGGCCTTTGCAAGAAGCCAGGGACATTTTTCCTCTCATAAGGGGACAGCTGCCTTTAAAATGAGAGGACAGTGGGTTTATTTGGGTGAGAATAAAGTATATAGTGAAGCTTTGCCTCGTAGTTGCTCAAGGGGTGGGCAGCAGTTGAGGGTCAGAGAGAGCACTGCAGAGCCAGCCCACTTGCCCTCCCCATCAGCACCTCATGAAATATCTAGACTTTGCTCCATATTTTAATGGGGTGAGGGAGAGGGATGCGCAGGGTGGAGGCTGTATGACTGTGTGTGTGTGTGTGTGTGTGATGGTGGAGGGGAGTCCTCTGGAGAGTATTGAGGGGAATGGTGGTCTATGCATCTCAGTGTTTTTTTTTTTTTTGTCTGAAAGAGGAAAGAGAGAAATGGAGGGAGACAGAGGGAGAGCAAGAGAGATTATTCTCCTTTGGAATCTGGATTCTGGGGCACACAGGCCCAGGAGTCAGTCAATCTGGCTGGTCTGAGGGGGGCGGCTGGGCGGGGGGTCCTAGGAGGGCTGATTAGACGGATGCTCTCCCATCATCCATCTCGACAGGCTGGCGAAAATTGGCTAGCCCCTCGCAGGGTAGAGTTCACGGGGGGAGGCGGTGGGGGAGGATGTGGAGCGGTGCACTGGATACCTGTCACAGCCTTTGGTCTGTTTCAGGATCTCAGCAGCAAATTAATAAAATATCGTTCCTGCTTCCCTTTACCTGCCGTGGCAGCTCTCCCTCTCGCCGCTCCTTCTCCCAGCTTGCACTGGCCCTTTGACCCCTCCGACTACTGTGAGAGATGAGGAGCCCAGGCAGCCGGCGAGCGGGCCAGAGTGTCAGGGAGAAATAGGGAGAAACTCCAAACTCAAGACCCAGCAAAGAGAGAGAGCTTCCACTTCTCTCGCTGCTGGAAGACAGCTCCACTTCAGACAGACTGACAAACGACTGCCCCGTGTCAGTGAGACATTTTGAAGTGTGATGCATGGGAAATGGCAACTGCAAACAAACAACAACTAAAAACAAGACTCCAACCTGAACTGTTTGTTGAAGACTTTAACTACAGATAGAGCAAAAGGCAAATCTAATATTACTAAGTTCAGGAGTTGCATCCTAAAATAAAGACGGACCTGTGAAAAAACCCAAAACCTAAAATAGCTTTGAGCTGATCACAGTATAAAAAAGTCCTGACATTGTGGATTTTTCTGTGAATGTGAACGTGACATGAAACAGTATACATACTCGTATCTATATGTACTATGAAGTAGTAGGAGAGAGTGTGAGCATTCATTCACATGGGACTGCCTTTAGAGCATGGCACAGGTTGAGCATAATGATCTTCTTATCCCCCAAGCTCGCTCCTGCTCTCCTTTCATAACCCCCTGTTTCACAACAAAGTGCCATAGGTCTTTCATGTTCTGCTCTTGTCTCTTCACACAGAGTGTAAAACAATATAATCATGCATGAAACAACACCTGCGGGAGGTGGAGATCACTTCATTCCCAAAAATGTCAAACAAAAAAAAAAAAAAGTAGGAAAACATCCCCAGGTTATTTGAGATTGTTTACAGGTATCTGCAACAACCCTTGCTATATAGAGAACACTCGTACCAATGAGGGATGAAAATGTGATAAATAGGAGGCCTTGGCATGAATGAAAAGACTCCACGTTGGTAGTCTGGTGGAGTGCGAAGCTTGTTAAATAACCTTCTCTGTGTTGGAGTTGCATGTTGGTGGATCAGGACGTGTTTTATTCATGGTTGCGGTGCTCAAATGACCAGCAGATAATGATCACATTCACCTTCCTCCTGGCAGACACACGCCTCTGTGTTTACAACCTGAATCTCAATATGAAAATCGTTGCCGATCAATAGGCAGCCAAGCCCTGGGTACTTCCTCTGGCTACCTGCTAATACATAGTGCTGCTAATCCAAGTTTCAGATAGCTGTACTTAGAAGACGTGGTCAGGAGCTTTGAGTTCCTCTCCGTGCTTTAGGCAAATTAAGGATAATTTCAGTGATTGGATTGAACACGATGGTTACAGACTACTCATATTTTAATGATGTAGTTTCAAAAGGTAATAGAAAAAGATCTGGATATGAGAAGTGTGCCATGTGTACGGTTGAGAATCCCCCAAACAAAACAGAGCTGCTTGAAAACACCACCACAGTGAAATAATATAATAAGGTCTGTTTCATTTTTTCAGGTTCTCCAAGGACCGCAGAAAAAGATTGCTAGAAAATGGATTATCTCTCTAACATTGCGAGTTCATAAGTCCAACTACTAACTTTGTTGAAGGGCAGATACGGTCTCCCAGAGGACAAAGCTCATATTTAGCCATGAGGCCTCCTCTGTGATTAGGAGGGGAGATGCAGGCATATTGACTCAACCGTGTTTTTGCCTCTGCACTGTATGTAATTACAGCTTCAAAAACGAACATTCCACTAATCCTCTAATTCCAGATATTTTAGTGCTCTGCTGGTCTAATAAGCAAATCAAATCATATCTGCACATCACAAATGAGTTTTGGAAACGGTCTGAAATAATTCCTTCTGAGTCTCTCACCCCAGCCGGGATAGGAGGGGATAGCTGGAGTGAGTGGTGTTTAGTGTTTGTTAAGCTGTCATGTGTGATTAGCGGTTGCAGTTTCTGCTGGTGGCCCCTTATTTTTATTTTTATTAATTTATTTTTTGCTCCACCAACCCCCGAGGCTCACCTGTAACTCTGTCTGGAAGAAGAACTTCTGTGGGCACTGCGAGCAGTCGTAGATCTTATCCTCCTGGCCGTGGGCGGAGAAGATGTGCTGCTGGAGCTTATTGGCCTGGACAAACACTGCTCACATGCAGGGAGAAGGAGACACAGGGATGGAGAATGGAGAAGTGTTAATACAAATTTTTACCAGGTATTGTGTTTCAAAATATGTCACTGTAAGATGCATCTGCTCTTTGCTTCTTATTATTGACTGCAGTAAATTAGAGTTGGGCCTTTTTGCCTGCATTAAGGGAACAAGGGCAACATCAAATTGCATCTGCCTGAATAAAAATTGAAGAAAGACTATGTAAAATGGCAAGGACAATTACTTAATTACAAACAAATCAAATAGAAAAAAAACCAAAACATTGTTATGAAATGTATAATTGAAAAAAGGAGAACAATATAGATGTTCACAGTGAAACTAGAGTGGTCATATTCATGGCACTAGAGCTAGCGAATGCATAATGTTTTGGGAATAATGATGCTCTTTATTTAGCTCTACTGTGGGGACAACAAGCCAGAAAATAAACAACCACAAAAATTTGGCATGGCTTCAAGTGCAAAACATGGCCTCCATTAGTCTACATCGCTAATTATATTGACAATATAAATATTCATGGTGTTGCACTACTTATTCATGCAGACCCAGACTGCATTCACCATCATATAAACACACAGCTCTCTGGCACTTAAAACATATACCATACATTTGTGCTTTAATTAAGCCATAGTCCACGCTTGAAAGCTAAGGGGATGCGATTGTGTGCATCTTGAGTGTGTGTGTCTTGCATGTGTGGGTTTCTGTGTGTGTGTGTGTGTGTGTGTGTGTGTGTGTGCACTCTCCAAGGAGCACTTCAAACATGCCGTTTGTTATCCCAGACCCTTGTGCTTTAAGGATGGCTGTCTAATCTCAAAGGTCTGGATGCTCTGGAAAAGTTAGCATGTGGGGGCTTCATTTGAATTTCTTACAGCTCAAAATAACTTTTCTTCTAATGCGTGCACCGCGGGGCCACAAGGAGAGGGAGGGGAAAAAAAAAAGCACAACCACAAAAGGTGAGGTGTCTGTTGGAGATGGCTTTAGGGTCGCAGCAGCCCCGTGGCGGGGCTCTGCAACATTAACGTGTCCCAATTTGGTCTCACCTGGGAGAGCGGTTATTAATTATTGAGCTGCGTACACTTGAGACGCACTCGGCTTCATTGAATGTCACACTCCTGACCTGGGAAATAAAAGTTTAGATCCAAAGTAGACACACTGTGGTGACGCGTTCAGACTGCTAATGCCTGGGTGACAGCTGTCTCTGGAACATGGCAGCCTGTTAACCAGAAATGAACAAACCCTCCTCTAATGAACAAACAACAACTCCATGGTCCATTTCTGAAACTAATGACCACAGCAATATGAAGACAAACATAATTGCAGATAGATGGCTGCTTTTGCAGTCTGTTACAAAACATTTCAGCTCAAGGTTAAGGCCTCGGCCATCATGTGTATTTGTTATGCTCCAAAAACGGTGACAATTTTCCTTGTGGGGAATGCACGCTCTGAAAGGAAAGAATGCACTGATAAACAATAGCTTTTTTTCTTTAGCTCTGTTTTATCTGCATATACTGTACGGAAGCAGGTCACAGCAGCTGCAGGAAGCCTTCATTATGTCTTTGGCTAGAGGAGAAAAAAGTCAATACAGCAAAAATAAAAATGGATTTGAGACTTGGGGGGCCTTCAAATACTGTACAATAGGGCTAAACGCAACTGAGATGTCACATTAGCTGTTTTTCCCTGTTTACACGTGTATCTGGTCCAGTTCCAGAAAGAGAAACATTTAATCAGCTGTGCATTTATCAAATTATATTCACAGCCGGAGTGCCAGAGTGCCAGAGACTAAAATGCATTAATGGCACCTTCAAGTCTCCTGCAAGACCAATAAATTCTGGCTAGACTAAGGCAAAGATGCAAATGGGATCTCCACAACTTTGCTTTTATCTAATTTATATAGTCCAGTTTTGACATCGTTAAAAGCTAGAGCTAAAGATGATTCCAAAATTCAGTTTGCTGATATAAACTGTGGTAATTGTTTCATTAGTGGTAAGAGTTTAGATGCTTTCTTTGTCTTCATCATCGTTCTTCAAATTAGCATACAACTAGTAATGAAGAGATAAGCTGCGACAAGAAAAATGAGGGACAGTGTATTGGCATTTGACAGCATGAGTCATATATGAAAAATGCTCTTGCAATGCCCATTTAGAGGAGGAAGAGAGACATGTCCTCCTAGAGGGTTAAAATGAGGACATAGAGAAACAGGGAAGAAATAATCCAAAACCACATCCAAACAGGATCAGTGGCTGGCCATTGTGTCTCTCCCTGCTGAGAATGAGAGAGAATAAGGGAGAGAGGGAGAGAGAGAGAGAGAGAGAGAGAGAGAGAGAGAGAGAGAGAGAGAACTTTGTGGAGTTTGTTGGCCATGGAGCCAGAGCGGAGCTGAACAGAGCGCTGAGCCGGGTTGAGCGTCAGGGGTGTCAGGGCTGAGGGGGCTGAGGGGCCAAGGTCTCCTCGCTGTGGGGGATATTAAGCCCTCTGATTAGATCTCAGGGGCCGCCCATGGCAGACGTCTCCTTTACTACAGGCCCCAGCTCATCTTTATTTTGGCAGGGTGGTGCTCTCTGCAGGCTGCACTGCACCAATACTAAGCTGTTTGTGCAGGGAGGAAAAAAAAGTTTATCCTTTTTTCCCCCTTTCTCCTTTTCATTTATTTATTCGTCTAGCCTACATGTGTTCGTTTCTGCTTAATCTAAGAGTTCACAATGCAGAGGCTGATCCAAGGTTTCTGAGGCAACACAAACAAGTCGGCTGTGTAAGTTGATTTGGTGCTATAAGCTGAAAACTACTAATGTTGAGTTAAAGCTAAGCCTCTGTCAGTTTTTTGGATGTAAGCTGTCATAATTCTAACATCACACACAAGCAGAATGTGGGCAGCAACTAAACAAAAAACTAATTAAACTACAGTGTTTGTCAGACTCTTGCAGATTTGAAAGCAGTGCATCCTGTAGTTTTTCAAGTTTGTACTTCATGCTGTGACATAAGTAAAAAAAAAAAAAAAAAACACACACACACACACGCACACATACAAACACGTACGACTTTCATCAGGCACACTTTCTTCTGTTTTGTTTGTCTTAAGCACATATTCCCAATCACAATTTCCACACCAGCCCTCACTCCTGCTCCTAAGGGTGCAGGCAGACACTTCTAGCTGCAGGCTCCCCCACTTCTGAAACCTGTCAAATCTGTCCTGAGAGAGTCAGCCTCTCTCTCATCATCCAGGGGCTTATGGACCTCTCTCCATTTACCCTCCCTCCCCTACACAGTTCTCTTTTCCTCCTCCTCTTCCCCACTTTCATCTCACATCCAAACTTGCCAGTTGCAACCTTCTCAGCTTCCTCCAAGTTTTGTCTCCTTTTCTCCTCTATTTTGTCTCCCCTCATCTGCTGTCGATGACTTACTTCTTCCCCATACTTTCCTCCGGTCTGTTTTGTGGTGTGATTTGTCCTCTCTACGTTCCCTCTGGTACGGATTGAGGATAATCAGGTATGTCAAAGAATGAAAGTCACTTCCTGCCTCCCACTGAGTTTTAGGTCATGGGTGGGCAGATCAGACTAAAACATGATCATGATCTTTTAAACAAAGAGTAACCTTGTTAATTGTATGAACTCAATGACCCAAACACTATCACTGCTGCCACCTGGTTTGATCAAAGTTTTGCTTTTATGATCAGATTCATTATGTTGGTAACTTTTAACTCTGCGAATAAAATTTCTGGAATAGTGCACGCAACAATTCATCAACAGCATGGCACCCCCACCGACTAAACAAAACTGGCTAAACAAGAATTGAGAGACCTCATAAAGAATTAACACGTCCTCATGTAAGAAACAACCCCGTAGGTCGTCTGTACACGCGGCATATAACAACCCAGAGTTATGTTTTGTTAGGCGACCTCTAGCGGTTATAGTAATTATGATGGGAACAAATGAGGAAGCTAGGTGAAGTGGTACATAGTCCGAGTTAGTGGGAGGTTGTTGAGAAAACACAGGACTTTCAAACAGGAGACCGCTGTTGGTTTCCTGTGTGACATTGATGGCTCTTGTTTTTATCTTTTATGCATGAGCGTTCTTAACTGCATGTGTATAATTGTCACAAAGGTCCTCTAACCTTTAGGGAGTTAAATGAACTGTGATCTTTTCCTAAACCTAATGGACTAGTGATTGTTCCTAAACCTAACTAAAGGGTGACCATTCCACGACCTTAACTATGTGTTTGTTATTGTTACGGTGTGTTATTGATCTGGTATGCCAGCCTCTGGTACGCTCCTATGGGTTGTATCAGACGGGAAGGACAAGCGACACACATGGTCATTTAGGTTGGAGGAATTGTTTAGTGAATTACAAGAAGCAGGCTCCGGAAAACACCTTTTTTTTATGGCCAGCAATGGAAAGTAATGTATTTAACACAAACGTTTTACACTGCTTTACACTTCTACGCCTCTACAATTTAAGGACAAATATCATGGTTTTTACTGTGCAAATATTAATTACTTTGCATATTACATAAATACAATGTGATCATCTTATAGAATATGATTCTCTTTTATTGATTTAACTACCACACAATATATATAGTTAAATTAGCACCATTTTGAGCAAGCTACGACATAAAATGCTGTTTACATGTTAATGCATAATAATCCAATAATATACATAATAAATATGTGTATTCAGTATATGGAAAGTGAATCTATGTAATGAGTATTTTTTATATTCTTATCTTATATTTAATTCTGGACAATACTTTTACTTGAATTATGTCTCCCAGAAATCATGTTCATATACTACTAATGTGTTTTGCTAGTTATACTGTGAGGGAGACTGGGGTCAGGTATCCTGAGTTCTGCATGTGGTTAGGGTTACACAAATGATTGTGGTTTTGGTTGTGTTAATAAAATAATCACGTCTTGTCTTGCGCTTTAAGTCAGTGTTGACTCTTTCAATATTTAATAGAGACCACCATCTTTCACTGACCTTAACCAAGTGCTGTGATTGCCTAAACATAACCATAAAAACTTAATTATGCTTTCGTTGCAGATATTGTGGGAAAACTAATGAAGTAGCTACAGCACATTTTTCTGAAGCATTCAGGTTTCACATTATGTAACTTGCCAGATAAGTTAATGAGCATTTTGTTTTTGTGTTGATAAAAACCTCAATTTGTGTAGCTTTACGTTTCCTTGAGAACATATTAGTATCATTTCTGGGAGACTTTGCTGTGTATAAATTTGAATGACAATCTCAGTCTTTTAACTCTCCTGTATAATTATGAAAAAGAAGCCTGCTAACGTTGCATACATTTATTACACAATAGACTGTTATTTTGTTTATGATAGGGTGTTAAACTTGTGTCTTTTCTCTAATTTATGCCAGGCTCAACTTGAAGAAATGTATTCAAGGACAGCTGTCAGCCAATCTCTCAGTTCCTCCTTTTCCTCTGAGTGCTCTGACTTCAGTCTGCCTGTCCCCTGCATCCCCAACAGAGGGAGGCCTTTCAGTCCATCCTAGCCTGCCTTCCCTGCTACCACAGGCCTTCGCCCATCTGTCTGTCTGCTCTGCGACCACTGTCCTGAGGGTGTACTCTGTCTCTCCCTCCTCCCCTCTCCCTCCCAGCATCCCTCTCTCTCATGTGCCGTGATCGATATGGACGCGGAGGGAGAGGGGGGACCTGTCTGTCAAAGCCGGCGGTGGAAAATGAAGGCTCAGATGAAGGAGGCATGCTCTGTATATTAAATGCCCAGACCCCTGTGAGGGGTGGAGGTGGGGGAGAGAGGGGGGCGTTGAGGTGGGGATATATCAATAGGCCTCTGCTAAAAGAGAGATAAGGCCAAAACAGTGATGAGGGAAGTAGAACGGAGTACAGGGAGGGGGTGGAGAGAAAGAGAGATGAGGAAAATGAATATGGAGCTCAGTTGTGAGGTGGATGAAGAGGTGAAAATGCGAACACAGGTATTTGAGCAAAACGCACAATGTGAGGTAATGATGTTAATTGATATAACAAGTAGAGGAGAGATAAATTAGTTTTTTGGGGGTCATGGGTGTAGGGGGGGGGGGGCAGGAAGCAAAAGCGAGGGAAATGAGCTGAAGACCCAAAAAGTGCGAGGAAGAATAAAGAGCTGAGAAGGGAAAAAGAGTGAAGAGCTGAAGTTAACGACTTTGCAGATTTCATTATAGAGATAGTTAACCCTGTTGACACTGAAGGAGGGCACTATCCTCTCAGGAGGAGTCCGGTCCTTCCACCTCCACGCACAGAGACAGATGAGATCATTACAGCTATCAGCACCACTGCCATCCACAATTAGCACATCTCCTTTTCTTTCCCCACTCCTCCACCCCCCCCCCCATCTCCCCTCTGCTCACACTGTCTTCCCCCCTGCTCTCTCCCCCCTCTCACCTCATGACACTTCTTTGGCCTTGATTTGGAGGCAATTTGACTAAATAAAAAGCCACATGCAGCAAACTACTCTCAGCTTTAGCCGACCTGCTTGCTTGACATTTACCAACTCATTTAGAAACCATTTGCCTTTTTACACTGGAAAATAAAGATGGTTGGAATGCAAAGCTTTGCATATTGAGAATATAAATGTCTCAGGAAAGTTATCATGTACAAAAAAACTAAATCTGGTTTCTTATCTTTTTATCAGTTCACACACACACACACACACTGGCCTGCACTTAAATACATGCAGAATACACACCTGTAAAGCAGACGGGACACTTGAAGGTTCCTCCCATGCCCTCAAAGCTGTGCTCAATCAGGTGGCATTGAAGCTTCGCTGGTGAGTCGAATGACTGACTACAGAGCTTGCATTCATGGTTCAATCCTTCCTCTATAGAGAAGAAACACACACACAAAAAAACCCCACAAAATCATAAAAGGGAAAATAAGCAGAGTGTGAATAGCAGAGGTCTCACTCTTGTACTTTCTTTTCTTTTCTTTCATTTTTTTCTAAATTCAACAAATTAGTGGCAAGGACTCCTGCCTGCCATTTTCATGACTCAGACAGGAAATAATATGACGTGTGATATGCTCCCATCAGACATAAATTGGGTGACCAGCCAGGGTCCTAATCGCTCTCATTTTGAACATGGCGAGCGTCAGGGTTTCAAACATTAACATACATGCAAAATAAATTCTTTTTAGCGTCTTCAAATTAAAACAGATTTGAAAAAAGCTTAAATGAACGACCAGTCATTTGTGCCTTGCAGGAGATGAATCAAAAATATATATCAAGAATAGGCAAATAGACAAATTTAAAACAGGGCAGTGCGTAATTACTATTTCTGAGAGGACAAAAAAATGATTGAAAAATAGTTTTTCCAAATCATGTCATCATTTCATCAGTGTGCATAAACTGACTGTCAAGGCTGCCAAAACATTCTCTCCATTTCAACGTTCTCACATGTCAACATTTTTAATACAGCGATACGACAGTTATTTCAAGAGCAAGACAGAGTCCCAGTTTATCTGCTTGGCATTAGAATTCCCCACGCATCTATCTTGACATTAAACTACCTCAGCCATGGCCAGAGATAGCTTAAATAAATGTCGTTCAGACTGTGAA
Organism: Trachinotus anak; assembly: GCF_046630095.1. Classification (NCBI taxonomy): domain Eukaryota; kingdom Metazoa; phylum Chordata; class Actinopteri; order Carangiformes; family Carangidae; genus Trachinotus; species Trachinotus anak. Next base: position 14,692,160 of record NW_027273863.1, read on the forward strand.
CCTTCACGCTCATTTGCAGCACAATGATCTGCTGACTAAGACTTCCAGAGAACTGCCCATCTCCTGCGCGTCAATAAACGGCCCGTACACTCTGCTATGGGGCAGGACTAGTGCTCGATCAAGCTCCTGCCAAGCCCGACATTATGGCCAGCTATTGCAAGGGGGGTGGGGTGTATGCACCAGGGACTCATCTAGAGTTTATCCCAGGTCTCTACAGCCCAGTACCCACCACATAGGCCCTGGGTACCAAAAAGCACAAATTCACAATCCACCTAACCAGCTGTGCCCGGCTCGCGTCCAGGAGGAACCAAAGCAGAGGGTTAATCGAAGGTGCTTTAGGCAAATCTGGCAAAACAAGTGCAGTGGAAAACATTGCAAGACACCCCCTCCTCCTTATTCTTGTCTGCTCACTCACCAACAACTTTATTTTATATACATATATAAAATAAATATATATTTTGTAATTTCTTTTGCACCTGATATGAACCTAAATCACTGCATTATAAAATATTCTAAAATTTGACTTTATCAAGAACGTGATTTTTTTTGTTGTTGCTTATATTAATCATTATTTTATTTTTTAATTTGCCATATGGATGATGGGCTTTGTCACCTGATGAGAGGTATAAAAAATTGGCAGTACAGTATCTCACTTTCTACACCTACTGATACTGAGTAATAGTGACAAATGGAACCCAGTGACCTCTGATATTCTAGGAGGAGCAAGGAATGGAAACATATTCTGCAGTGCCAAAAGAAACAGCGTGGGTGTATACATATTGAACTTTTTACTGTAACATATCACCACGTGTCCTTTTACAAGCTTTTCTCAATAACATAAACATATGGCATGGTATATCACATAAAGTGGTGTCTCCAGTATAAAAAACAAACTTTGTCAAGCTCACAGACTACATTCCCTCACGACTGTCTGGCAAAAAAGTAAAGGCCGATCAAAGCAACTCATGGTCGTCTGAGAGGGAAAGACTTGACGGCGCGTTCTGCAATTGTGCATTCGACAGGTGAGATATTCTGTAGCCTACATGTGAGTCTGAGTGTAGCAGCAGGCATCAGTGAAAGAGGGGGAGGGGTACAGCACACACGCATCCATATAGCCGTGCAAGAGGATCACTGCCCTCTTTGATCACCATTCTGTTTGCTTATCTGTGTGAGGGTGTACACTAAGGTCAAGCTTGCTGCAGGGTTCACAGATCTGTTCCTCTGCCATATGTGCAGCCCTCATTTGACCCCAGTGCACAATGCTGTCCCTTTGGAGACCTGGCCTGCTTCATTATGCAGATAACTCTGCACCTGCCTGACTGACCTTGTGTGTGCGCGTGTGTGTGTTTATGTCTGTGAGCAGGTGCATCGGGGGAAAATGGCAAAAAGATATAAATATAGTGTGCTTCAAATTTGAAGAATAAGGCTAATGTTATTCTATATTTTTCTTAATGTCATCACCAAAACCAACAGTGTGTTAGTCTCTCTCTAAATACTGTGGCTCTTGGCTCCAAGCCCACTCATTCATATTGAAGATGCAAACCTTTAAAAAAAAGTTTAATTTAAAAAAGGCTTAATAATTTCCAAAAACAGCTAGGCATTGTTGTTTTTACCAATCACGACTAAAACATGTGTAAACTGCATATTTGTCGGGAACTACGTTTTGCAGATTAATACACATTTGGTGCTCTGGCAGGATGGTGCATGTGGCTAATTGATATGTTTCTGGGCAAAAACAGTCTGTTGTACAGAGGAATGAGCTACACTGACACTTGTTAGTCACATAAATTCAATGTTTTTAATGGGATTCATTGACAAAAGAATGGAATTGGAAAATATATAATCCTGGAGTAGTATATAGTATATAATTCAACTACATGCTTCTTATGTTTATATGCAACCCTAAACTAAAAGAGTGTTGTGTAACATATAAATAAATATAAACAGATGGAAAGAAAAAAGGTTTGACTCTGAGTCTATCATGAGCAGTCTGTGCAGGGCTTGGTTTCTATTCAGCAGTGTAACAGGGGTTGAATCAGGCTGGCAGCCTGTTTCTTAGTGAGAGCCAAGGGAGGAAGTCAGCTCGCTCGCCCCTACAGCTGCCTCATTGGGCTGAGGTCACTTCCTGTCGCTACCCCAGCCCTTCTCCTGGGCTGCCCAATCAGCATGGCCCTGCGTGAGCCCCCACCCCTCTCTATGCACTGAGCAGACTCTGGATATAGTTACAGGGCCACAGGGGACTGTCAGCTCTCTCTCTCTATCCTCATCTCCCTCTCTCTCTTTCTCTCCCTCCTCCCACTCTCTGTTTCCGAGTCTCCCGAGTGTTCTCCGCTGCCACCACCCTGTCCCCCTGCACTCCTAAGAAAATCCTTTAGATGAGAACTGCTCCTGTGCCTGCTCCCTCTAAGCATCCCTGACACCAGCAAAGTAAGCCCATCTGCATATCCACAGGGCCTCGCGTTCCTGTGGCTCATGGTTTATGTATTTCACAGCTCCTTAAAACACAAACGCCTAATATCTCTCCCATGTGGAGGACAGGAGAGGGAGAGAGGAAAAACTACTCTCAGAAAGAATGGTCTTTATTTCTCCGTGCTGTTTACTTCTTCATCCGGGCTGAAGTTCATGTGCCGTTGAAGGTTGTTTGGGACACTGGGGCTTACAGGTTTGTCTTGCATAGTTTAGTGAACTCTTTATGTAACAATGGCACAGCTGCAGCATATTGAATTCTGTCAGTTTGAGGTGGGGGTAAAGGTGTCAGTGAATTTGAGAGAGACGTCTTACTTTCCTTAAGAGTGTGGAAGACTGAAACTAAAGTAACTCAAGAAAGTCTAACTTTCTGATAAGTGTGCGTAGTTAAGTATAACGTAGGGCATTGCTTAATTAAAAACACTCCCTCAGCTTATTCTGTTCCAACACCACCACCCCCCCACCACCACCGCCACTGCCCCTTACTCTATTTAAACAATTCTGCTGAGGAGCAGTTTGAACTGGAGGGGAATTCAGGATCACTTGTAGCATTTGGCTTTGGAAGAGAAAAATCTGATACTTAGATTTACACTCCTCTCTGGGGCATAGTGAATGGTTCTCTGAAGCTCACTCCCATGCTGATTGTGTCGCCAAAGCAGCACACTCTAACAAATGATATTAAGGACATCAATCAAGGCTGTTCTTTGCTGAAAGTAATGAGTAAACAAGTGGGAGAACAAATTGAGAATATTTAGCAGGCAGGAATGGGTTGTTGCGGAAAAGCCACAGACAGGACAACCATAGTAATCTAGTCACATTAACAGGTCAATGAAATACTGAGTCTCTAAACTGCTAAACCCTGCCATAAAAATGGAAATGCTTGCTAGTAGTGAACCTCTTTATGATGAATTCCACCTTTAGCAGGAGTTTGCTTTCAGTTCTACCATCTGTCTCATACCTAATGTTTTAGTTGTATGTTAATAAACCAGGAAGATTTGGTTTTCAGCAGACTCACTGCTGTATATACAACCCACTACGGGATTGTGGATGGTAGCAGAGTAGACAGCTTCAGGCCTGTAAACAGTAGGTGGGTTTACTTCTCTCTTCTCTCCGCGGGAACTATCCATTAACAGATAATGGGGGGAAAATCAGAGTGATTAAGGCCCAGGGAATTATGGGTGAATACAAATTGACTCCACCTCCGTGCGGTGTGCTCTCTTGAGGTAGAAGCACTGCTCATAAGGAACAAACTCATTTCAGAGATACTACAAGGCCCATTAAAGGCCTGGAGAATGCAGAGGATGGGGCTAGCAAGGTGGTGGGTGGGAGCGCAAAGGGATGGACTCCCCCTGGACCAAAGCTGATTGGAGAACTGGTGCCTGGGGGGAAACATTACTAATATCTATTTCCTGCCTTTGCAGTTTGAGTAGGACAGAGTGAATCAAGTGCAAAATGTTGAAATTAAAGTACAAGATTTAATCACGGCACCTGGAAAATTCACCTCATTCTATCAAAGAGTTAATATATTACACGAACAGTGATTGAAATGTGTTTGACTCCTCGCCAATAAAATCAAAGAGATTGGAAAACTACCACAGCATGAAAGGATAAGCTTTACTCCAGTTTGCCTGTAGGGAAGTGGGCATGTAAAAGACGTATACCGTGTTTGAGAGATGAGCTAAGCGAAGTACCAAAGCCCTCATGTCAGGGTCCTGGGTTCGGTGCATGCCTGATGCTGTTTTCCAGCCTCCGCAGGGAGAAGGAGTGGTGAGGTGAGATTGTTGCCTGTGACATGTCAGTGGCGACGCCCTCGCACAGCAAGAGCAAAGGATTCTGGGGGAACACGTCTCTGGGAGAATGTCAGCTCTGATGCATGGCAGCTCGTTGGAGGTGCTAATCAGAGCAGGGCTAGGCTCCTGCTAGGATCAGCCACTCTGCGCCTACATTAACCGCCTCACAGCTCCCCTGGCTGCTGGGCCAGAGGTAGAAACACCAAACTGACAGGTTTTTGTGTCGAGATAAACATGCGTAACGCTTGAATGGATGTTACAAAAGGTTTAGTCGACTAGAACACCTTTTGGAGTTCACAAAACATGGGGGACAAAAACATAAGGACACTTCTCCTTCTCCTTAACATAAACGCACTGAGCAGACATTTCCAGTTGAGCTATTTGCCAAGAGTCCCTGTGCATGTGTTCAGCGATATTCAGATTTTTTTCTTTTTCACTGCGTAGCGGAAAATGCAGAGTCTAAAGCCAGTAGCCTTTATTGGAGCATTAAAAGGCATAAGAGACAAATGAAATGCATCATTATTACAGTATGTTAATTTCACACCAGAAGGCCTGAAGACGGACGTATGAATGACAGGGTCACACTAAATGAATGCACGTGCCTTCTTCCTACATGGAGTCTGGTATTTATGAAGAACCTGCTGTGCTTTGTGTTTATCTGTGTGTGGCTTACATTAGGCATATACATACTTTTTGTCTCAACTATCATATTGCAACATGGCAAACAGCCGCATAATATCACACAAAATTAGAGGAAAAATTCCATTTGTAAATTTGAGCCTTTACATTTGCTGTCGCCTGTTACATCTCATTTAATAATATTTATAAACGGTGCGTGGACATTTCTGTATTATGTAGTGTAGAATAAGTAAATGCACACAGTGGGTCTTAAATCTGCAGTGAAAGACAAAGAAAAACATTTTCAGTTAGAAGTTAGCCAGATTACTGTGTACAATTCAGATTTTGTGCACACATGTATTTTTAGATTTGAAAGTGCACTGAATGAACTGTATTACCCTCCTGACTGCCAAAAGGAAAGTAGCTAGTAAAGCCAGATGAAGCTGGTGTTTAAGCAGGATCTGGTGCTACCGTGCACTTTGAAGGATAGTCTACCATTCTGTGTTTTGCCTTCACCACTTTACCTGCTATTCTTACAGCTGAAGCCCACAATGGCTAAAACTCGGTCAAATGAACAGTGGGTAGGTCACAGAGGCAGAGGAAAAGAAAAAAAAAAGAGAAGGGAGAAATACACAACAACAAAGGCAAGAACTGAATACTTGTTAACGAATGATGTGTAGGCGCTGCAGCTGCAGGCAGGTATGGAGGTCCATTGGGGACAAACAGTGCAGGCTGCTGAGATGGATTGCATGGGAGCGCCGGACCCCCTGCAGCCACACAAACACCATTCTGCACTGAAGTGCTCTAATTTACTCTATACATGCCTATTCTAAACTGCTGGGCTTTTTCTTGTTCGAAGGAAATAAAGGTCAAGTGACTACGCCCTGACTTTCGAAGACTCTTGTGCTCGATGAAAGTTACTGTGCAAAAAAAACAAACAAAAAAAAAAAAAAAGCAAAGCAACAGTAAAATGGGCAAAGGAAAACTTTTTGGCAAGCAAAGAGAAGAGAAGAAATGAGGTGTGAATATAACCAGAATCTCTTTCAGGTCTCAAAAGAGTGAGTGGCCTGAATGTAAAAAGTTAATTACGGGCACATGCCCGGCTTTTTTCACTAGCCTCACTGTGGCATTGTCAGGCTGAGGTATGTGGCTCTGTGGAGTCTGTGGTCCACACAAAGGAGCAGGGAAAGAGAACGTTGCGGAGAGGCCCCTTGGCTGGGCTCGCGGCATGGAACACTGTACAATTAGCCAGCCCCTGCGTTCTGCCGGCTTATAATTATCAGTGCTTGCCTTAATTGACTCCCTTAGCCTGCTGCAGAGGGACCCCCCCCTCCCACCCCATCCCCCCTCCCCCCCTGCTCGACGCAGGCCGCCGAGCGCCACGCCGGGCTCTCCAAAGTCATTTAGAAAAGCGCTCATATTTTCGACACAAAAAAGGGGGAACATTTGGTGAGAGAGAATTCATCATCAGGTGTCTAGAGGTTTTCCTTAATAGAAAAGCTGAGTCCCACTGAGCGCACTCCGTGTAGCGGCCAGCCACGCATGCTCAGGACCAGCAAGCCGCCATTCGCAGCGGGCCACGAGACATTAGCATAATTTTATATAACACAGGCACCCGCATTGGAAATTTAATATATCTCAGCAAATACGAGACAGGCGTTTTGCATAATTTTTTTTCTCATTCTCCACCTAGCTGCGTCTAGCCCTCCTATCTCTCTGTCCTCACTCCATGTCTCTCTCCTGTCTTGTCTTCGTCTTGCTTCCCTCCCTCTCTCTTGCTACCACTCTCCTTTGCCCCCCCCCTCCCCACCTCCTACACAACCACCCCTCTCTCCTCGCCCCATGGTGCTGCTCTCACTAGGAGAGGGGAAGTTCATTACCTCAGCTAAATCAGAATTAGTCCCTTCATTTTGACGGGGCGAACTTCATTAGAAAGGCCCTTCCTTAATCCAGCAGGGAGAACTGATGAATCTACATGGGGGCAATAATTTGCTTCACACAGCACATTCAGCCACTTCCTCCACACTGTTTTCCCCTTCCTTTTCTCCGTCTATCTGGCTTTATGAATTCACGGTTACATTTTTATAAGATCTACAGCGCAAAACCTGAGAAAGGAAAACACCTGCATATAATTAACTAATGGCAGCGGAGAGGGTGTAAAGAATGAGTTATGCTGTTTGGAATGTCCCGTCTCCCCAACAGGCTTCAGGGCCTCTGGAGCAGCCATAGCTGACTTGGCCGACATTCAAACACAGGCTGAGTGAGCACGGCTGACGAGGCTGGGTCTCTGGGTCTGAGGTAACTATTCCAGATTATTTTACAATGCCATGATTATGCATTAGTGTTTTGGAAAAACAAATCTTTCCTGTGCATGTAGTTAGAGCGGGTAGAATGAAAAACAGACATGAGGATAGATAATTTGCCGTTATGAAAGGAAGAATGCTGCACCTTTTGTTTTGCTTTTCTTTTTCTGAAACCTTCACAACGCAGTTTTGCAAAGATCTCTAAAGAGACAGAGCTTCAGCAGTTGTTTAGACTCTTAGAGCAAACCAGGAAACGGAGAGATGTGAATCAGGACAGACAGCCCCTGACTGCCATACCACAGCGCCTGGTGTCAAACAGATGTGCAGCTTGGCAGCTAAGCTCCCCAGAAAACAGAGAGTCCACGGATTCCAGGGTGGTGTTGAGTCGTGCTGCTCTCCCTGCTCTCACCACTCCACCGTATACCAACAGTCCCAACTCCCCCACTCTCTGCCCCTGCAGTCTCTCTCCCTCATCATCTCCACACAGGGGTCCCCTGACTGGTAATCTTGTCCCTCGAATGTGAAATCTCCAACAGCGATGCCCCGCACTTTTACCCCCTACCTCTGTGGCTGATGGGTAAATTGGAATGGCGCACCCTGCTGGCGCTGAGAGCTCCGAACAGACAGCAGTACACACATGCTGAGGCACCTCTCGCAAGCTCCCGTCTAATATAGTGGACATGCACACTCTCTCGAAAGCTGCAATACCCATGCACAGACACATGTCCACGCACAGATGCACACAAGGGAAGAGGAAAACACACATACATACAGTCGCACACCCACAAAAGCTTCAGGTGAGTCGCGTACGCAGCCTCGTAAGCAGACACACACACACACAGATGCAAGGTAAGTGCTCCATGCATGATCTGTTCACCCTCATCTGCATAAAGATTGAATCTATGATAAATAAACAGGTACTAGGAACTGAGTCAATACATGTTCAAATTTAAATGTGCATCATCTGGAATGGCTCAGCTTGGGTCCTTTTACAGAAACGGCACCTGACTTCTGTTGCCAGATTATGTACCGTGTAGGACAAAACACACCTAACAGAAAAGCAACCGGGTGTTTTTCAATAAGCATACTGTACAACATTAATAAATACTATCAGAGCAGAGGCTATCTGTTTTTATTTATTTATTTATTTATTTAAAAATGCGGCCAGGCATCACAGTAGGATTTCCCAGAGGGCCGGTTTAGCTGTCCGAGGCTTCCACTCCATCGCTCTGTCTATTTTTCTCCTCAGTCAATGCTCTGAAGCATGCGTGAACGGTTGAGTCCACCCTCAAATCGCAGGGACGTCCTGAAATAGTCAATGGGACCTGAAGGGGCTAAAGATCACTGCAGAAGAAGCCACAGAGGCCTTCCTGTCAAAGGCAGTGCTTTCAGGGGGCCAGGGGTGAGGGGAAGCCAGAGGGAGAGAGCCAGAGACATGACATACATTTCATTACACTTAAACCAACTGTGGGTTCAACTCAGAGCCCTGGATTTCCAATGGCGTCTCAAAGGATGGAGTAAGTGGAGGTATAAGAGAATGGTTTTTACAAAGAACACAATGGGTAGGTGGACAAAGGCAGGGAGCTGGATTAATTGCTTGGGGGCTCATAGGAATATTTTTCTAAGTACTTCTGTTTAAAGCTCAATTTAGTGGTATATGTCACTCTGGCGAACACTAAATACCTAAAATGTATGTAAATCTCTAAACTCCAACTGCAATTAGTACAATTAGTAGAGTATTATGATTAAGATTCATATTTCACGACTTGATGTCTTAATATTTATGCCATAATTACAGATTATATTTCACGTTTCTACAGATTGTGTTATTTAAGTTAAACACAGCATCAAAAGATCCTCCTCTTCTTCTGTGTCTGCTCCCGTCTGACAGCTCCGTTTAATTTCTACCCATAAACACAACCTTAGACAAGAGAGAGGAGAAAACACTACTTATCCCAGACATGCCCAGAGTGGTCTTTTCAGCGAGAGCTCTCCTGGCCTTGTAGAGAGACTACTTGTCCATTAAGACTGTCAGAGGATGCTCTCAGAAATGAGAGGCCATATCTCTGAAGAGGTCTGCAGGGAGCATGCTCAGACAGGGGCTGGGGTTAAAGGAGAGTGAGCTGGATGGGTGTAGTGTGGTGGCCATTTCTGCACAGGGTTAAGGGAATCTGCAGCCTGACTCTGCCGTACAGTATCCTGTATCCTGTATGTTTTCTCCCTCTCTCTCTCTATGTGACATACTGTAAAGACAATTGCCATCATCACTGCAACATTATGGAAAATATAATTTACAGTCTAACCTACTTTGCTTTACAAAGAAATGTCTATTTAAAATTCCTTAGAGTATTATTAAAAGGGCTATATAATTACAAAACACTATTATTATTGCTCGCTTGGGGGGAGCCCTCGCTCATTAAGCTTCTAACACGTCGTGGGTTTTGATTATTCTATCAGCTTCATTCTCTTATTATAGTGACAAACTCCTGCTATTTTGTTGCCAATCTCCTTCCAGCTGTCATATCTTTTGAAAGATCACAAAAACCTTCAAACACACTTGTGATATGTCTTCAAATTCACCAGACATTGCTTGATTCCCCTATTGAATTTGCAGGATTAACTTGAGGAAGAGACGTCTCATATTTCTTAACTGGTTGCTATGTCTGACATCAGAGTGTATGAGATTCTAGCATACTGGTATTGTCCAGGGGAGGGAACCCTCACTCTAACCGTCAGCGCTTCTCCAAGTGGGACAGAGATGATTAAAACACACCATGGCTGTGACTGACAGACTCCCCCACTGCTTCTAGAAGATGACATGTCTCCAAGTCACACAGAAAAGCAACTCCTCTAATTTTAACTCTGACTACAATGCCGAGCCCCTCTGTCAAAACCTACAAAAAACAGCCATGCTGAGATTCTTAACCACAATAAAAGTGATAACAACTAAACAGAGAAATAAGTTTAAAAACAACAATAGGGAGGGAGGAGACAAAAGGGCTGAGAAGGCGCCATTTCCCTCTGGTGCACACAAACAGCAGGAACCTGTGAGCTTGTGACAACACCTTCAAACATTTCTGTTACTTTCACAGAAATATCTGATGCTGATGCTCCAATGTGATGCTTCCGCAGCAGTCTTGTCCCAGCGCACATTCGACTTGGCAAGCTCTTGGTTACCAAAAAGAAAAAAACACCCTCCTAACTGACTGTTTGACATTTGTCATGACAGGAATACAGTGAGAGGAGAGAAGAAAAGAGGAGTGAGAGGTGGGAGGGGAAGAGGAAAATGGAGGAGTGGCAGAGGGGTGATCAATGTGTGAAACTGTATGTGTGAAAAAAATAATTTGCCGTTCTCTGGGTTTGTTGCAATTCTCATTTTTTTCACGATAAGGAGGACAGAGGGGGGTTTCCTGTTATTGTCACGTTGTGTAGAGAGCTCAGGGTCGCGTACTAAATGATTCACAGAAAACGGAATCTTTTACATTGGCGTCAGCAATTCAGCCGGGCGCCCTTGTGGGGGAATTCTTTTTGTGTGTTTTTATTGAAGTCTGCACTGAGTGCGCCCAAAAGCTCTGACAGGGGGCCCCCGAGGGCGCTTGTCTTCACCTCCAAATCATAAGATGGAGAGACGAAGCTCCCTCTGTGCTCTCAATTATACCCCTCAACACCCCCTCTTGCACACAGACCCGCAACCCTGCCCCCCCCACCCAAAAAATAAAACAGGCAGAGAAGAAAAGCCTTCAGTAATACAGTCCCAGTGGAGGGCTCCACGATCGCTCTGCGCTGCTGGAACAGCTGACAGGCTCGACGCGGCGGGTCCATTCCCTGCGGTCTGTCAGAGTTGGTGCTACAGCATGACGGTTAGTACTTCTTCTCTGGGGACGTGGCTCCTTTGCCTGCCCCTACGTGCCCCTCACATGACAGGCCCCTCCTCTGACCCATGGAAGCTCTGTGGCGTTGCCCCAATTACTGCTGGTAGGTAGGTGGAACTCTAGGTTACTTGCCCCCTCATGCATCTTTACCTCCACCATTCTCCCCAGTGAGTGGGAGACCCATCTGAGACTCCTGGCACATTCAGATTAGGTTGGGGTGGGGGGCAGCAAAAAGGGGCAGAAGGAGTAATTTGATCGCAGGGCACAGCTGCATAAACAGGGGTATCGAGGAATTTCTGTCTGCTTGATGGAATTGACTTTGCATGAATGGCCCCTCTCTTCCCCCCAAAGTGGGCCATTTTCCACATGTCTCAATGAATATGACAACCTCTTCAGCAATATGAGTGTAGTAGTAGAACGGCAACACCAGCTCGAGGTAGTCTTTTCTTGAGCTGTGAAATTCTCCCTCTCCCTCTCTGGCTGCCTTGGCTAAAGACCTCATCCAAGTCCTGCTGCCTGACCTGTCAAAAGCAGCCCCATCCTCTCTAAAATGCCCAAACAAAATAAACCAACAACCGCTGGCAGGGTCAGAGGGCAGCTGCTCTGGGTGCCTGGACTCTGGCGAGCCCTCTGATTGGTGGAAAGGGCAGTGAGTAAAAGGGAATCTTTTCAAAGTGAAATCTCCAGCTGATGGCTTAGAGCTCCACACCCCACAGTTTGTTTCTCTTGCTGCTGTCAGGAGTTTTGCCCGAGCCATTTGGAAGGATTAGAAAAAGTGGGGGAAGAAAAAAAACTCAACTGGGCAGATCGTGTGTACTGTAGGGTCTGAGTGATGGCTCCAGGACCCCTCGGAGAGTGATAAACCTTTGACCTTGACAGCCCCCTGTGGTGACCCCTGACCTCTGGCTTTGTGCCACAGACACAGTGAGACAGGTGCAGGCAGGAAAGTGACCACACCCCCACTGCCCGGGCTAAAATCTCCCTCATCTGACCTATCTGTCCTGATGGTCTGGACTCAAACTCTGTCAGAAAGATGCCTATCTTTCACCAAGCAGAAGCACAGCAACTGATGTCACTGAGAAAATTACTATTTGCATGGAAAGAATGCAAATATTAGATTGTGACAAAAGTTCAGTAGCAGAATACAGTCATACTGTATTTTTAAAACCAATACTGCAAAATCTGCATCAATAGACTGTTAACATGTGAAACAACACCAATGAAACAGCTAAAATGTAAATGGGAGAGACGGAAAGCAACTCAGGTAGTGGCACAGAGGCTCTAAATGGAAGCTGAGAGTCACCAGTCTACAAATGGATTACATTCCATAAAAAAAAAAAACACTTTGTAAAATGATACACAATGGTGAGTAAGAAATACAAGCGTGGATAGTATCAAAGTAAAGGTGTGGTGAGTGGAGGCACGATGACACGTCACGCGGCCTCGTTTTCTGCTCCACAGCAGGCACTAGCTCCAAGGTCGTGCCAGTCCGCGCCAGTCTTTCTGCAGATCCATTTCCTCTCCCTAGGCACTTCCCTCATGTTGTTGGCCCAGTGATTCAATGCCTTGCATTAAGAGCAATTCACCTGCCTCCGGCGTCCCAGCGGCACAGGTCCCCTGGGGAAACCAGGTGGAGCATAAAAAAGTTCCACATATGGTAAAGTCAAGCTGCTCGGAGGCTGCCGAGTGTCTGCTGTGGGGATAGAGGCTCCTAAAAGGCCCAGCTGGTACTTGGAAAAGGGCTTCTGCATTACTACACCTCAGTGTCTGTTTGGGCTCCCCTTTGGAAAGTGTTGGCCGGCGCACATGACCAGCCATTTTAGATTTCTCCCTCTACCCCGCCTCATCCCTCGCTCCCTCCCGCCTTCCAACTGGTTCTGTATCCAATTGAACATTTGGTCCTCCACTGCTGGTTAATCAAATTCCTCCATCTGGCCCCCCTATCCCTGTGGAACACAAAAGGTGCAGCCTGAGCTCGGGTCCAAGTGCATATTGGGAGGGAGGAGGGGGATGGAGACAGGGACTGCCTACCTAACTTACACAGCCCAGTCAACTAGATCAGGTAGAGAGCACGAGGCCAGGCCTGATCGTTTTGGGCAAACAGGAACAGCTTGGGACTAAGTATCAGAGCCCTGCTGTTCATATAGAGCTCAGGGACGGCAGCGGGTTCATATGACAGTAGGAGGGTTTTATGAGCTAATACCTCCACATACACTGTAGAATACAGAATAGAGTGGAGCCTAAGTACTACTGGCTACAACAGAAGGGAAGCACTGCCCTGAGACTGTGATGTTGTTCAGTCTCCGTGGCAGTAGAGGGCACTGCTCTTGAAAAACACTGCCCAGGAACAAAGAGAAAGAGAAGAAAGGGGAATAAAGACATTTCTGTTAAAACTGCAAACTTGCTTGTTGTCTTCGTACACTGCTTCCTTAAGTTCAAAGTAGCAGTGTGTCAGTAACTAAGCAGTGTGTAAGCCTGTGCTCTGATCAAAAAGAGCTATCTTAAGATATCACACAAAGCCAGCAGTGATCTTTTAATCCCCCAGAGAGACTGTGGAACCTTCACAAAATATCTCCTTTAACTACATATTTATTAGAAGAGACCTTTCAAAAAGCAGTCCTGCCGCACAAAGTTAAACAGGTTTTAAAGTGCAGTCACTTCCACAAAATGCTTCCCTTACAACTATGACATATCCAGCTGATCACGACTGCTCTGTGCTCCGCTTCAGCAGGAGATCTGAGGCGAGGTGAAGACGGGGACATAAACTGAGTCACAGATACAGAAACACATGGCATCTCAAGTGCTAGCTCTACCCATCCATAATATCTATTGTATGATTTCTATTCATGTCCAACCATCCTTTCCCCTGCCAGGTGGCAAAACATGTGTCAATAATTAAACTGCTTTTACATAACAGGATACAGGAACACAATGCAATTTGCTCCCCATATTTCATTGGGCCTTTATGAAAACACATGAGAGAGTGTAATTAATCAAACCACTGGAATATGTGAACGGCAATTTCCACTTAATGGCACTTACAGGGATTGGGTCCCTTAAGCACCACGTTCTGTCTACCAAACGAGCGGGATTCATTTTCATCTTCATAGTTCAGACATTAAAATCTGGTGTGGGTGTTAAACAAAACCCATTTGACATCAGGAAGTCTGAAAACAACATCAGATTTGGTCCGTGTGGCCTAGTCTCATGGTTTTGGACATGCTTATTGCTCGAGTCAGTCATGGATGGTACAGTTACATGTGTGATTGTCATGCCTGGGCCTCAGAAATTAATATTCTTTTTAATGATCTTGCTTTGACCTCAAACCTGAGCGTATGTTCCGTATTCACCTAACCACAGGAGGCTAACCACCTCCCAGCCAGGGACAGGAAGAGGATCATTCACTGCTTTTAGTGGCTTTCTGTGAGAAGATGGTCCTAGTCTAAATGGCACCCATGTCCCTAAAAGTGTTTGTCTCTCCCCCACCTCTCTCTCTCTCTCTCTCCCTCTGCCTCTCCAAAGACTCCTCTAAGTGCAGCATCTTGTTTCAGTAATTCAGCCAGGGCAGAGACAGTCGAGAGAGGAAAGTAATCGATTTCTCTCTCATTTGGTTCCTCCTAGACTTGCTGTAAGGCCTCTTAAGGGAGTTCTGGACTATTGGACAGGACAATGTTATGGGAAAGAGTGTCATTGCGTTTAAGGTCATCGTTACACCAAGGTTTCATTTTGAGTGTATTTTTATTGGTGTACGGAACAAAGTAGACAAACAAACAATGCTGCCGCTATTTCCAGGATGGCAGACATCAAGATGTGCCGTCCCTGTTCATAACGGCATTGCCATTCTGAATGATAGAGGGAAATATCACGCGCTACAGCAATATGATCCACCGCAGAGATACACTCAGAAAACTGCTGCTAAGTACCAAGCTTTTAGTAAGGACCATAGGTAAAACCTTGTGTCTATAAAAAGATGCCATAACTAAATAATTTAGAAGAAATGTATGATTACTATTTCTGCTTCACGCTTCATATCATCTTTCCAAAAGAAGGAATAAAGAAAAAGGGAGACAGAAACAGCCAAATGACACGGAAGATTGGGGGGTTGGAACAACATTGTGCTTTCATACTGTAGATCTGAGGAGTTTCACTGCGATATCAGACACCCACCTATTTTATCTCCCATATTTAATATTGGCATCAAGGTTCAGCACTTCATGCATTACTGTTGAGTTTAATACTGTAACATAGCTGCTCATTTTTCAAGGATAGCGTTCATATTTTTCAAGTGTTTCCTAATGAAGTTCATATGGTGAATTTCAAAAAGTATATCTTGTATTTTAGATAAAGTGTATGTATAATGTAAGTAAAACACATTGGAGGGATTGTGAGTCATTCTGTTGGCTAATACCTTATGGCATGTACGGAGCATTTAGCATTATTGGGCAGAGAAGTCTTCCCAACCTTTCAACCTCACAACCTGGCCTCATCAACAGGTTTGTGGTTGGTTCTGTCTCCAGTTTACATCTCCTCTGTATTCGGGGCCCTTTATGGTCTCTAATCATTCATTCTGTGTTTCAGCTCCATGCCAGCCTGCTAAATTCTTAATAACAGTCAGTAACTCTCAGGTTGAGCTTCCATTCATTTACATCTGATTGAGATATTCTTGCACAAACCAATTAAAAATGCAATACAACTACCTGCAGATCTTGGCATGTATTATTTCCAAAATAGACACCAATCTCGCGTGTCATTAAGAGTGCGGCAGCTGCAATACAAACAAGACAAATCTATCTATTGTTTATTACCTCCTCAGGCTTTTTACCCAGAGGGCAGAATAAGAGAGGGAGGGGCAGAGGTCAGCGTAATTACCATTCACTCCTTCCTTAGAGTCAGACAGTGCTAAGACATGCATTGGCAAATTCCATGGCAGCATCGTATATCACATTACCATAAAGCCCCAAAGAGCTAACCTTTGTTCAATTCCATTTGATTCTGAGAGAAGAAAACAGTCTTACTGACAGCCTCATCCAGCCTCAGTGTTTCAAGAGTTCAGGTGTTTGTCTTTCAGTCTTGTGACTGCTCTTGCTAAAGATGTGCTATTCCAAAAATAAAGTGTCAGGGGATGTGGGGGATCATTGAATCATCCTGGGTAGAATATCACATCATCTGGAGAGCTTCAAGGTTCAGTCTCAAACTATGCCTGAGAAAAAAAACGCAGTCTGTCGTGAAAATAGTACACAGTGTTTAGCTCCAAGCCACTCCATATACAGAGTCTAATTCAATAATAATGCATGTCTGTGGTTGCTCACATGCTGATTAACAATTACATTGATTTATATTTTTATTTGTGACACTTAATAGCATGCCCCTGGTATTACAGCCAAGAATTCACCTGGAAGCACATGCCATTTTGGCTTCTGTTGACAAACAACAAAGTGCTAGCATTTGCAGCATCAGTACTCTCTAATATGCCTGTTGACTGAATATGAGAGCACCAGTGCTGACAGAATGTGAAATACTGTTGCTGAGAGAGGAAGCTTAGTGGTGATGTCTTCAGTCATGCTTAAAACCAATGGCTTCAGCTCTCCGTGGCAATCTTAAGGCGGCACGGAAGGACAAATGTTGCCGTGGAGGATGAAAGACACGTAAAGATGAGAGGGGGCAAGTAGTGAGCAGACACAGAGAGCAAGAGACACATGCAGTGGAAGAGAGAAATGCAGACAACATAAACCAAAGACGTAAAAACACAGGAGTAGGCAAAGAGCGCAAAGAGAGGGAAAGTGGAACGACAGAAAAATAAAGGAAGACAGCAAGAAAGAAAGAAAGAAAGAAAGAGAGAAAAAGAGATCTGTGAATTTCCCCTTCCTCCCCTGAGACCTCCCTTGATGCCAAGCATTCATCATCCAGCCTCTAATATCAGTTATTCTGTGGCTCCTCTGCTTACAGCAGAATTAATTTCTGCTTTAATTACTCTCATCGGCGGAATGCTGATGAAGGAGAGGGACGAGGCATTCTGGGACTCGGGCCTCATTCCACCACTTTAATTTGAATGAATTCCACCCGGAGACGCTGGCAAACAACTGGCAGCCGAGCCCCGGGAGCCACTCTGGGACTGCGCAGAAGAGCTGCAGCCATGGCCCCCACCAACCTAGCTACCTTGTGTGTGTGTGTGTGTGTGTGTGTGTGCCTCTGTGTGTTTCCAAGCTTGTGTGTATTATGTGGAGCATGTTGATTGCGCGCGAGGCTGAGCGTTAAAGTGAAAAAGGTAGGGAGAAGGAACACACAAGGAGAGGGGAAGAGAAAAAAAAGAGGATTGATGAGTGCGCGTACAGTAAACGAGCGTGTTTACTGTGTTTACAGTGTTGGTGTGTGAGCGTGCATGTGTCTTGGTGCGCCGTGTGCACGTGTTTGCTTTGACATAAATGTACTCAGGGATATGGGCTGTGAAAGTAGAATGTCTATAGAAACAAACTGTAAATGATTTCACAGAGCCAGAGATGGTGAGAACAGATCCATACAGAGACAAAATATATGAAATATGAACAGCATCACTGACTGCAGTCCACTGTGTAACACAAGTGTTAGTTGGAGAGTAAAAATCATTAATAGTTAATTTGATTATTCCAGATATGGCACATCATACTCCCCAACAAAACCCCCAGTCCATGTATCATACAAAAACTAGCAGTATAATAAAAAGGAAAAATAGGAAATAGCTGTATGAATAGGGGAAGGGCTGTATGTGTGAGATGCACACATTCCATGTTTGCATAATGAAAACAACAGCAGAAACAGTATAATATCACAACCATGGCAGAGGAGCAGAGAGAGGGGCCATAATTGACTTTTCTCCAAGCCAGCTTGGTAGTTACAGAACGTAGCATATTGGATAAGGATTGTGATTGATTATGTGGGTCTGCCATACCGATTTTGATTAAATGTAACCATGGGTTTCTTTTCCAAGCCCTAATGAAGCAGCAATTTGAAACTGAGAGCCAGGCTGCCTTCAGCCCCACACCATGTATCTGAGTGTAAATGATGCTTCAAAACAGGCATCATCACACAACATCCTGCCGCTGTCCCTCTGCTATGACGGAAGAACGTATAGATTTTGCCAATGTCTGTTTTTGGCTAATTAACACAATTAAAGAAGCTAAATAACTTATATACAAAAGTCTGATTTAATGCAAAAAAAATAGTATTCGCGCTCTGTTGCTACAGCATTGAAATTCAATGAATAATTAGGTGGCGTGAATCTCTGCAGGGAAAACATAAATTTCCCCTTACAGCGGAGTAACATAACTATAATTAATATGTATGCTGACATTAGAGGAAGATGCTTACAACCCCTTGAATTCATTCAGTCGCACTTTTTAACTTCACTCCACAACACATAGCACAATTCATCTCCTCCAATTTCATGTTCTGAGCCATCCCTCCTCCAGTTCAGCAGAGGGCAGGGAGGTAGGTAGGTGTGACCTCCACCGACCCTGAAACCTCTGGACAGGTGGGCGGTGGCCTACGTGCACTGTCCGTTTGGCAGCAGCTCTCCTCCCCTCCCCGGCAGGGAACTCAGGCCATGATGAGCAGCTGGGTCGCAAACACTAAGCACATTAATATCTTCTTAATGATAATAATCATTATGGCATAAGCACCTTCCCCAAAGTGGGAAAGCTCACGAAATGTGCCAGGGAAGCATCGTCGTTAAGGTAAAAAAACTGAGATGAAATGACTCTTTTAATGGGCAGCAACTTACAGCCACCAGGATAATGCAGACACTAATGTAATAATGTGATAATGAGATACACCAAAGACATGAGGGAGACCAAAAACTCAATGAAATCAGTGTGAACAAATAAATAAAACCTGACAGAGTTACCACTGCAGATAAGCATTGTATCATACATACTGCATGCTACTACAGACTTTCCTGTATCACAGAAATCTGCTCTAAGCAGCACAGACTATCACTACGTTTTGCTCCTGCTCTAAGGCCTTTCTGGAGTTAGTGGAGTACTTCACCACCTTGTCTCCCTGTGCCTTTGAATCCATGAAGTGCCACTCGCACACAGCATTTCCCATATACTCGCCTCATTTAATATAACTGTCAGTATTCACCTATCATAGGCCATTATCTGTCTCATCCGCATTCATTATTGAAGCTAATGATCTGTTGTCCTCTCTGCTCCCCATTGAAGGAGGACTACATTAAAAGTCTCTTACTAACTTAATTAGTAATTATAAATGTTAAAGATTAATCAGAGAGTGAGTGGCTTAAGGTTTACGTCTCTAGGCAGTGGTGGGACAAATGGAGAGACAAAGAGGCCATGTCGCTTCAGTGTTCACACTCCACTGTCATGCTGGAAATGGAACAAGACGTATGTAAAGAGTGGAAGTGTGACCATTTTACCTCTAATGACTATCACTTGTGTTTTTATCAGTGTGTTTGCATATGAAAAGATGGAAACAAAATGTTATTTGAAATAAAAATGTATTTCTATGTAAAGGGAGAGCGTGTGTGCTTAAAGCTACCTGCCAGCTAAATACAGCATGTTTCTATTCTATAATCTATTTGCACTACTCTAGTGAATATAATGCTGTTACATGAAGCGGCATTTAATATAGTAACCTATGATGCATGCAGTATCCACATTATCTCTTTCTAACAAGATGGAAATAGATCCCCTTAATTAAATCCTGGGTGTACACTAATTCCTTACTAGATCTGCACCTCTTTGACAATTCTACATCAGCAGCACCGTGCACTCCAGTAAACATATAAGCACTGATATCAACATTAAACCTTAATAACTAATAAAGCTTTCATCCAGGGAGTTCCTGTGTGATTTCCATTAATGTGAGGGGGAATCGCCCAGGACCATCTCCCTGTTTTCCGGAGCACATTGATGCTAAAGCCGTCGGGGTGGGTACTCTCGGTGCAGAGGAGGAAAACAAGGAGGAACTTTATCTGTGCTGAGTTGTGGGATGGTAGAGATGTAAATTGCATTTCTGCCTAAACTTCGACCACATGTGTGAGAGAAACTGCTACGCTCTTATTTCACCAGCCATTAAATGTCAGTTAAAGGATAGGAACGAGGTTCAGTGTGATAAATAACAACTGACTACTGTAAAGACAAGCAAAGATTTCACAGTAAACGGCGAGTATCCATTTGGTAGATCTGCCCTCTCTCTTTTAGAGGAGAAATGGCGGTGCTTTGACTGTTGAGCAGGGAGTCCTATCACACAAGACACACAGAGTGGGGTGATGGTGGGGGGGCTGGCCGGTGGCCCGCAGCACCTGAAACCTATTAGAGAGCTTTGGAACATTCCACAGGGTTCTTCCACTTTGGCCAGAGGGCATCGTAAAGGTCCTCACAGAGAGGGTCGGTAAGACTCAGACACAGACAAACAGCCAGCAAGGTGAAACACTAAAACTAGAGTAGGATATGGAAGAGCACGACATGTGAGTATACTTATACTACAAATGGCAGCACTGTTTGTATTGTGGTAAGGAATAAGCTTCCACCAGGTTCCCTATCTGGCCTGTGGTCCCTGCTGAAATGTAAAATGTGGTCTAAAGGCTAAGATTACATTTTCTGCACTTAGTTTGTCTTCATAAAGGAACTATGATTAAAACATTTACCGTTGGCAAGCCATGCAAAACTTTTATCAACTTTTTATCAAATGGTTTGCCATCTGGACTTAAAACAGTAGGGGCCCAATAGTGCACTGACACTAAAAACAAACATGCATAAACACACACAACCTGCTGCCAAATTTCTTGGAGATAGCCCTATCTTCTCCGCTATGTGTGTGTATATATGTGTTTTAGTGGTACCAAGGCCCATCTCTTTGGCTGGATCTGTGTCCATGCCTCAGTGTTATGCTCACTGGGTTTAGCTCTGTGGGTGTCTGTGGCCTCTCCTCTGGCCGCCCGTGTCCATTTGCTCTGCGGGTATGGCAGGCCTGAGCTGACAGATGGCCGCCCCTCTCCATTCCGCTCCAGAGTAACACAGTAACTGGTTTTTCCTCCGCCGTTGACCTTGCCACAGCCAGCCAGCAATCCAGGCTGGCACTCGGCCTGTCGAACAGGAGGGTAATGAAGTCCAGCGCTGCTCACATGATTATTAAGGCTTTGACGCTGGGGGGCCTTTCAGAACCCTATCCCCCTCCCCTCTCCTCCCCTGTCTGCCATTCACACAGCCAAAGTTCGATGAGGATGGTCATTCGTTACATGGTACTTTGGAAAACCACCATTGTGCACCATAAAGAGAGCTGAAACTTTTTGCTGTACTCTTGGAGTATTCTAACACAAACCTCTTTACACCTATGAAGTGTACTTAACAACAATTTTGAGAACAACATTGAAACTCTTTCCTATTCAGTAGCGTATGGTAGCTACTGCTGTCCTAACGTGCCTGTCATTCCAAAAACACACCAAGTCAGAGCCACTACACAATCTGTCGCACAACCATTGGTGCTGACAACCACTAAAAGCAATGCAGTTCAGAAGTAGAGCGCCACTTCACTCTCACTGCAATTCTCCCTTACCACAAGCATCTCTAGGCACGCTTGGAACCCCGGTCCCATCAGGGCCAGACTGGGATTTGAGAGGTGTAGGTTGCAGCTCTGACCTTTACTAAGGCAGGACTGTCTGTTTGCACTTCTCCCATAAGCCCCCCTCCAGTCAGACTGCTAAGCAACCCCATCAGACCAGGGGTGCGCATGCACCTACGGCCTTGGTGACATCTCAGAGACCATGGGGAGGTGGAGTAATGCAGAGGTTAATTCTGATCATCCAGTATTTATGGGATTCACTTCAGAACAAGGGTTGGCATTAACACTCTAAAGGAGACATCCCTCCTGTATATCAATAAAACATAGCCAGAAGCGCAGGAAGAGCCTACCTTTATTCAGGTCGCTCAAGTTCCTGACTAGACTTGCATAGAGGATTGGAAAAGCACACCAGTGAATCATTCACCAGATGATGTCTCTAAATTCAAAGAAATGTGTAGGATTTATACCTAAATCTGTATTATTGCATTTTGCAGTTTGTAATTTATGCTTCCAAATGATTAACTCAGCAAACGAGCACAGTTTAACCAGTCACTGAAAGGAATTTGCCCCAAATCACCATGGTGACACCAACCTACCCATTGCAATGCAGTAAGGGGCAGCCAGTGCTCGCTCAGAGTTTGTACAAACAGGCTGTATGAACTGAGAGCATCAGATATTTTCTCACATGTTGGCCTAGTCTGTGAGGTGTGGGGAAATGTCAGGAAAATCAATAGATAAGGACCACATCAGACTGAGCTTGTCTGGCCTAGCAACAGAGCATCCCCATGGTGATGTCAATTACCTCTGCTTTACAACAAAAACACCAGGAAGAGCAAAACAGTCTCTGCAATGCTGTAAAACTTTTAATGCAGTCTCCTGGTTACATTGAGGAATTTATAAGAAACTTCTTTTTTTGTTTTCCATCCAGACAGGTAGGTAACACTGTGAATGTGAGAATCTTATTGATAGCTCTTTTTTGCGGCTCACTCTGTTTTCCATTCTCCTCATGGACGCCACATTAGTCAGGGAGAGGTATAATGTAACGAGCAGTAAGGTGCGCATAATTGCATATTAGCAGCAACACACTTGGCTGCACGGGAGGTGACTGCGCTAACGAAGAGAAAGGTGTTATTAATCACCAATTAATAAAAGCAGGCAGATATCACACTCGGTATATGGCACGCATGGTTTCCTTTGTTTCCACTGGCTGGTCCAAGCCTGTTCTCTTACTTATTTCATAAGATTGATCCTGTTCCTGTGCCGTGTTGTCTATTGAGTTCTGACTCTGATCCAGCCCCCTAGGAGTCAAATGGGGAGTGTTTGGCCATGTTTGTTAGCAGATTACATGTGTATGTGCTCTATGAATGAGTCCCAGAAACTGAGGGAACACCATCAGACATACCTAATCAAAGAGGATTATAGGAAAAGAAACAAAGAATGAAAATACCATATTCTGTTTGTGCACCAGGAGAAAAAAAAAGCTTAATGGGGTAGTGAATGTGTTGCCACCAGGGCAGAGACAGTGATGGAGACCATGTAATCAACATACACCGGCCAAGTTGCTCTTGGGGCCCAAGACAAGAGGATATGTGTCAAGGATAATTTGCGGCCCTTAGCAAGAAACAAAACAAGGCTTTCAGCTTCAAATACTGTTACAGTGTGCCTCCTGTCTGTTCCCCCCATGAAGAGCCAACACAGTATGTTTTTTGCCAGGTTGGAGCTCAGTTAATATAAAAATGTGAGCCCTAGATAGTGAGACAGAGGAAAATGGAGAGATAGTGGACAAAGAGGGGGCAGGAGGAGAAAGAGAGAACAGAGAGGAGGAGGAGAAACTAGGGGAGAGCTAAAGGCCTCTCACTCGCTCTCCTCTCCAGCTCTGTAACGGCCCACAGTGCCTGCTTCACACAGAGCGGCCAGCTGTACAGCAAATGTGCCTTTCCCTCTCCGCCCCCGAACCTTTCCACCCCTCCAGTGCCCCCCTCTGCCTGGGCCGTCCAGGCCACCGGCTCCTCTCTGTGAGAGAAGGCTCCTCCCTGACTTGGCTTCAAGCTCTATGTTGTCACCAACCCAAAAAATCCGTAGAGGTGACCCCAAAAACACTTTTCTGGGATGTGGTTTGGTTTGCTTGTTTACAGTTGTCCTTCTGAGCACTGCCACCTTGGCAGTAGCTGCTTGGAATGGACAGGAGTGAGATGAAATTGGATTGAAAGCAGATTCAACAGAAAAGCAAAAACCCTTCTCACCTTTAAAACCCTTTAAGACAGAGTCTGTGCTTCAAAACATGTCAGGGCTCTGAAAATCCACACAGGGACATTTGAAACAGTGCGATAAATAGGCCAAACGTGCCCCCCCATGAGGCTCCAAATGTCATAGTTTACAGTGGGGTCAAAGTGAAGCAATGGGGTGGCATGATGGCATGCTGATAAAACCAAACAGGCTTTTGTGTCAATGAAAGACCTTCAAAGGTCCTCTCAAAAAAAAAAAACAGACGACTTTGTGAAAGCACTGTGATTTTAAATATTTTTTTCCAATACGATTACAACAGATGAACATGGCAAGTTGAACTGATGGTCAGATTTGTTTTCTAATCTCAAAGAAAAATAGCAGTAAAAGGTTTGATAGTGACTGCAGCAGCTGAAAGCTGTATAAATCTGTGTGTCTCTGGAGAAAAATCGGACACCCTCAATTCTGTAAGTGTGCCATGCCAAAAAAACTCTAAACTAAAGAGTGGCCAGCTGTCTTCTGGCCTGCTATTAAATTGCTCCTTGGATGGTGGCGATATCATTTTTTTCTCCATAGGAGTATCACACCAGGTCCCCAAACAGAGCGACCAGCTGTACAGCAAATGTGTACTGATCCATCTGGGCCCTAGCAGGCTGCGGCCTCCATCTTAAGACACGTGGGGCCGTTCATAGGCTTGGCTGGGGTTGGTCTGCAACACACCCTTCTGAATCCATGGCCACCTCCTTCCCTTTCATTCACCCCCATTATCATAGTAAATGTTGAGTAGCTGTGCACCAGAGCTACGCTTTATATCTGAACTAGGACGTCATCATCTGAGTGTAATATCCATGCATCAAAATGTGCTGGCAGTTACACAGAAGAGGCAGCCACGAGCACTTCGGCCCGATGGGAGGAGATGAGGGTGGAGGCTGAGTGCACTTAGTTTAGGGAGACTATTGTATTACAAAGGCAGCTAATATGGACTTGTCTGGGTGAGACAGGCTCAGGTTTTGTTGTTCCATACACTTAGCACTATGGTTATGTCACGGCTCACCACTATATATAGAGTTATCAGTGTGAACTGACACCATGGAGCGGGGCATGGATGAAAACAACACCCCTATGAATCCAGCGTCTGCTCCATTACCTACGCTAATAACGCTGACAGCTGAGCGGAGATGACCCCAGCCCCCTGTTTCCCCTCTCCTGTGCAGATGGCCATTAAAAGGAGAAAGTGTCCCTTTTTTCAGTAGAGAAGGTATTTAGAGCTTTTCCAAATGAGTATTTTTTTTTGTGTTTTTGGCCCAAATTGGCTTTGCAGTGATTATACGCTGGATTGAATTTAACCCCGCTATACATTAAAACAGGATTATTCAGGAGCCATATCAAAACATTAGATCAATATTAGTTTTGTGACACAACTAAGCTGATGTTTATATCTATAACTTTTCAGTTAAACATATTTTCTTTATTTTTACTTATCCAATTCCCTTTTTGTTTGTTTGTTTGTCAATATGCAGTCACGACTTGACAACTTCATCTTTTGACCAAATTTTCATTACGACGACTTCTGTTTCCCCCATATTTTACAGATCACAAAACAAATGCATCTAACAGAAACCCTTTTGAGGACTCTGATGAAAACCATGATCATGTTGAATACAAAGCAATGGCATATCAGAGAAGTAAGACATCAGACAATAACCCAATCACCTATCCTCCTGTTATCTTAAGCTGTCTGAATTCCACTATTATGGGGGAACTGTGTGCTTGTGCTGCTGAAAGACATAAAATAACCAGTAGGGGGGTTTGTTTTCTACCCTCCCAGTGTGCTCCGTGCCTGCCTTCGCGAGAGAAAGGACTAATGCTGGCATGGTACTGTATTAGGCACCCCCAGTAGAATAGTGGGTGAGCAGATCGCAAAGATGAATACAAAATACACACCTACACACTCTCAGCTCGTCTCTCTCCTTTGCAAATACACCGCAGCATCAAAATCACAAATCACATGCTTCTGATTGTTTATGCACAAACAGTGGGTCCCTGATAGAATTGCCTACCGGTCCTGATAGAATTGCCCACCGTGTTTAAATTCACCTGCGCCTAGAAGCGTGTCCCAAACAGAGAGGCGGTTTGGTTCCAGATCAATGAGTCTCTCTCCCACTGAAGACAACAGATAATGCAGTGTAATGAAAGAGCCGCCAAACGAGCTGAATAAATGAATGAATAAAGGAACGTGAGACCGGAATTCAGACGCCTACTTACTGCAGGCAAGAAAACCTGTTTTCCAATTGTCTGTTCTCTACAAATTATTCTGCCTGCATACAAATGACAACCAAAAGTAAAGACATTTCGAGAATGTGGAGGTTAGTGTTACACCAGCACTCTTAGTTTAGGAATCTTGCGACAGGAAATGAGAAATTTGGAATAATTTTGTGAGACACAATGTAATAAAATCAAAAATCCATTTTTTCAGTTGATTTGACGTCATTAAATGCTGAGAGCATGAAAGTATGTTACCACATGTTGTATTCAGATCTCAGTCATCTGAACAGAGTACTTAAGTGAAGAGACACAATAAACAAGCAAAAAAAGAAAAAGAACAAGAAAAAAGTACAGCAGCAATGTGAAGATTTTTTTTTGAAAACTGCAATAATATTTGAAATGTAAACAGTTTGAATAAAATCTGTTTTGGTATTTGAATATTTCAGTAATCCATACAGTACGTTTCCACTACTTCAAACTACCTTTATAACAGAGTGGTTTGAAGTGGAGAGATTCTGCTCCACAAGCATGCACACGTACTATATTATACCATTCACATGCATGGGGAAATGAAGATGATGGGCACAACACTGGGGATGCATTTGATGGTCAAAATATTAAAATAATTCCACCTATTTGGTGATGTGATCCAGATACTTGTGAGCCTGAATGAGACAGGGTCAAATATTTTATTACATATATCACATCAATTCTTGATATGTGATTCATCTTTTTAAAAAGTATAGAAAAGACTATATCTGGAATTTATTTAAAATGATCAAATATTTGTGGTGAATTTTTGGTGAATTTACCTTAATGATTTGCATATTATATTGATGACGGTCACACAAAATCATTCCCTCTAACATTTAAATCACACACATAAAAGCCCCATTGATTAAATTGATGCTACATTGTAGAAATACTTTGGGAAATGTAGAAAAACACATTTACAAAGATACTACACAAGCACAGTTTTTTCTTATGAATTTGTTGTAGGAGTGCAACAAAGACCATAATGAATGAAGCAAAAAGAGTTATCTCCTACCCAGCATATGGTTGGCCACATGAACTTGGATGTCCCATTCACTGTAGAACACCATTTGACATTTGATGCACTGGTATGTCTTCTTCTGTAAATAAGATTGAGAGAAAAGGAATTATTATAGTCAACTTTGAATAAAAGCTAATATTACAAATTAGAAATCAGTTTAGTTTTACCAATTCAACATAACAATACAAAACAATTTGTGAACCTCAGCATGTTCTTATGAGCTACTCAGCCACATTCAATACAACACTAATTAACAATACCTCTTCAGTTTGTGAGGGACTGGTTCTAGGCATGGGGGACACCTGGGGGGTCTTGAGCTGCCCACTGTTGCTATCCCCAGCCTGTTCCCGGTGCACTGTCTGGATGTGGTTTTGCAACTCTGCTTCTGACTCAAACTTCACATTGCAGCTAGAGCATCGTGTCTTGGCAGCAGATGATGAGGATATGGAAGAGGATGAAGATGATGAAGAGACGGCTTTGCCTTTCCCGTCTCCAGGGCTGAGACTCTCCCCCTGGACCCATGCACCAGTAGTTGTTGCGGGAGTGGTGGCTCCACCTTGCTGTTGTTGCCTTCCTCCATTAACTGTTGGGCTAGAGCTCTTTGAACCAGCTGCTGTCACACAGGACGCACAGAGTCCGTAAGGCAGGCCATTGATGTCCAGCTTCACAAGGTCTTGTTTAGACCGAAAATCTTTCAGGCAAGAGGCGCACTTGAAAAGTTTCTGAGCATGTTGTTGCTGCTGGTTATGAGAAATGGCATTGCTGCGGCCCATCGGTTGGTTGCCGGACATGGTACCTGTTTTTTGCATGTGGAAGGTACCATGGATCTTTAGCTCCAATGTGGAGGTGACTGTCTGCATGCAGACCACACAGCGAAAACCTGTCAGGGAGTTCCTTAGGTCGGGGTGCATCTGGCAATGCTCCAGGAAGTCTTCCTCACACTGCAGTGGCATCTTACAAATGCGGCAGCTTCCTGTGTCCAGACTTTTGCTATGGGTGACCTTGTGCTCAGTCAGGGTGAGTAAGGAAGGGAAGCGCTCCCCACAGATGGGACACATGTAGTGTTTGACAGGCCCAAGGTGGGTCTGCATATGTTCCCTCAGCCCAGCCTCAGAGAAGAAGGTGCGGGAGCAGACATTGCACTTGTGGTTGCCCTTGATCATTTCAGCTTTCCTTTTCATCATGGCACTCTCACCAGGGCGAATATTGTGGTCTCTCAACTGGTGGTTAGTGAGGAGTGACTCCATGGTGTAGGATGCCCCACAGATGTCACACCCATACATGGGCTCTGCTGTGTCCACCTCTTCCTCACTTCCATCATGGCTGTTCTGGGACTCCACAACAGATCCTCCTGCTGGCCCTGGACCATGGCTGTTAGTTAGGAGACCTTGTAGCTCAGCATCTTCTTTAGGCTGTCCATCCCCACCACTTACAGTAGAGCCATTAGCACCACAGTTCTGTGCCTTACCCTCAAACACACAGTGTTTCTCCCTCAAATGCTTCTCCAAAAGGACGATGGCATGGAAGGCCTTACTGCAGAAGCGACAGTTATACTTCTTACTGTGGGTGGTGATGTGGCACTGCAGCTCAACCTCTGTGCCAAAGGACTCGCCACAAAAAATGCAGCGATGGGCACGGCCCTGGTTTTCCAGATGGCTATGTTTGACATGTAGCTGTAGGTCAGTCTCATGCCTGAAGTCCCAGTTACAGGAGGTGCAGCGATACACCTTCTTCTCATTGCTGTGCTTTACAGCCAGGTGGAGCTGGGTGGAAACCTTTGAGTCAAACACCTCCTGGCACAGAGTGCAACGAAAGAAGACAAAGGTATGCATGTCGAGTAGGTGCTTCTGCAGGTCATCCACCGAAGTGAATTGCTTGTCACAGCTCTCACAGATGTAATAAGTGGATGTAATAGTGAAGTGAATTGTCACATGCTTTAACAGGGACTCTTGGTTGGGGAACTCTTTGTTGCACTGTGGACAGGTCAGCTGAGGCTGCAGGCCATCCAGGTGAGTTTTTAGGTGAGTCTGAAAAAGGTCTAAGCTTGTATACTTAGCTCCACACTGGTTACATATGAACTCACTTGCAGTGCGTGAGGCTGAGCTGCCCTGTTTCAGCATGGTTGGTTCCACAGATATTGGAGAAGAGGGGCTGAGAGTGCGCAGGGCTTTCTTTCCATTGTTGATGTAGTTCAGTGCCAGTGGAATGTTCTTGTGATTCTCCTTGATGTGCTTGTTGAGCTTCAGAACACTGTTGAATATGGGGGAATTGGTGCAATACGAACAGGAGTACACTTCTACTATAGGCTCCTTGGGAGTTACAGCCAAAGGGGAGTCAAAGCGCAGGCTTCCCCCATCACAGTGAGTCTGACGAACATGTTCTTCCAAGGTAGCCTCTGTCAAGAACCCCATGAAGCACTGGGGGCAGAAGAAGGCATTGCTCTCCTTGGCCACAGGACTAGGAAAGCCATGAGAGCAGCGGATGTGTTCCTGGAGTGCATTGAGGTCACTCAACACCTCAGGGCAGAAGTTACACTGCAGGAGGGCATCAGGCAAGCTGGCTAATAGGGCAGCATGGTCTTCTGCATTGTGGACCTGCTTAAGATGTTCATTTAGATTTAGTAAAGAGGGCAGAACTTCCAAACAAAACTGGCAAGTATGAGCCTGTTCTGGCTTGTCAAGATGCATGGTTCGTAGGTGAATTTGAAGCACAGCCAGACTGGAGAATACTTGTTTGTTGCAATAGATGCAACTGTAGGAGACTTTAGGCTGTTTGGAGGAACGCCCGCCTATGTCTGATGTGTTCTGAGCAGCCCTCTTTCTCCTGCCCCTTGTCTTGGGCACAGGTGGTGCTGTCTCCACCATTGTGGAGCTGTCAACAGAAAGGTTGGAGTCTGGAGTGGTGCTAGAGACAGAGGTGTAGCCCACTGTTAGCAAGGAAGGGCTGTTACTGTGATTACTTGATTCAGGGAGCTGGTGGATGTCCATGTGAGCATAGAGGTCCTCAACAGACAAAAAGTGCTCAGAGCAGATAGCACAGGTGTGGCCCTTCCTGTCTCGGCTGTGAGCTTGGTCAATGTGAGTCAGCAGGGTGCCCTCATCACTGAAGGGCTCATGGCAGTAGATGCACTGCAGGGTGGCACCCAGGCCTCCATCCTCTGATGGTGAGCACTCTGGGTGGCACTCAGCGATGTGCCTCTGGAGCTCTTCTGGGATATCAAAGCCCTCCTCACAACGGCTGCATTTACGTGTTTCTTTCAGCTTCCAATCATCAGCTCTAGAAAGGCTGGAGCTGCTGCCGTCTTTGCCCCTTTCATGTACTTGCATGTGGCCATGGAGAGAGCTGGAGGAAAGGAAGCCTCGGCGGCACACAGGGCACTTGTGGGGTTTGTTGGAGGCGTGAGTTTTCATGTGGATTTTGAGGTGATCACTGCGGGAGAAGGCAGAATCACACTCTCCACAGTGGTACTTCTTATCGCCGGTGTGGAGCTTCACGTGTCGATCTCGGCTGCGCTTGTGCTTAAACAGGCGACTGCAAAAGGTACAGCTGAAGGGGAGTTTATCACCGTGACTCTGTTCGTGACGCTTGAGGAAACTTAAGCGACTGAAGGACTTGTCACAAAACTGGCATGGGTATGGCAGGCCAGGGCCCCCTTCCTCCTCGCCAAAATCATAGTCCTCGCAGTGTCCTGGAGAAGTCTGATCCTTACTGGAGGGAGATGATGCTGGCCAAGAACATGATGGGTCATCCTCAAGATCAGCAGCGTCTGGAGAGGAAGACAGAAAGAGAGAAAAGAGGGTATCAAGGGCAAGTCAGAGCAAAAAAGATGGAGAGAGAAGGAGAGAGTGTGTAAAATAGTTGTTTTGTAAGACTGTATTAGCAACTCATTTGTCTCACTCTTTGAAATAGAAAAGGTGGGCCACCGTGGTGTTATTTGTCATTGTAATTATTAGGCTGTGGTGTATGAATTTAGAAATCTTTGTAACTTAGACCATTTTTTCTTCAGTGGAAACAATACCTCTCCTTAGGTGTTATCTAAAAAGTTACATTTAAATATGCACTTTTAAGTGTAATTGGAGAACAGAATAAGTGGAAATACTTTTACTACAATTAACCTTGTATGTGGCCGTGTAATTGCTTAGCCCACTGTGACTCAAAACACAATCTCTGACATTTAAAGCCAACACAAGACAATGGCTGTACTTTAGGATGTAAGCTTGGCATGAGGTAAATGAGAACATTTCCATTATTCCTGAAAAATAACTAGAATATTTTTTGAAAAACAAAAGTCCTTGAAATGACCTTAAGACAAGAGAAAAAAAAAGCAGGGAAAAGCAGCTCTCAAGAGTGAAAGAGAAGATTAAATGTGCAATTTAGACTACAGCTATGCATAGCCTTTAGGAACCCTCCACTGGAAAATAGATGATTTTCATGAAACATGGGCCTTTCAGAACATCAGTCAATAGATATCAGATTATAGAATATGAATTATTATCATATTTTGACTGTGTGGTTTGTGCTAAGCCGTGAGGCAACTGATAGCCGACTGGATGGATGAATGTGCCATGTGCTGATGCAGGGGGAGTGGGTGGGGGACACAAGTGTACAGGGAAACGGATAGGGGAAGACGACAACCAAGTGACTAACAATCTCACTCAAGGACAAGCAGGTGCAGAAAATGACCAGGGAACACCAGTCAACTGACAATACAGCCCCCGTTCATTTTACAGTTACTTTAATGTGTCCCTATTCAAATCGTTTTGTTGCCGACATTCCTTTCCACTGGTTCACTGTATGGTGATATGAATGGAAAACACAGAACACCACTTTCCACAAGTTCAAAAGGTTACAGACCACTTCTTCCCGCTGCCGAATTCTAAGTGCTGTGAACTTCCTTACCTAAATAAAACAACGTAATCCCAACCCCTTCAGAAAAAAACTGTGTCAAAAGGCCAAAACTTGGAATGGGAAAAACAAGAGGAAACTGCAAAGATTTATGAGAGGGACGAAGGAAAGGCATGAGCTCTTTCCAGGATCTAACCTCTGTACTCTCCTTCAGCTGACAAATCTAAGTCTCTCTCTCTCTCTCTCTCTCTCTCTCTCTCTCTCTCTCCCCCCCTTTCTGTTGTTTTTGCTGGGAGATCTGCCCTTTGTCAGGATATCATGCCCTCTCTGAGCACTTACCCCCATCAGGGCCTATCTTCAGGAAACAGATGGGGTCGGAGGCCATTCCCTTGCCCCTCCAAACTGCTGAAAGCGGCACATTGAGAGCCCACCTCCACACCGTGGCCCTCCCGGAAACCTCCCACCCCTGGCAAGGTGCCCACTCTGCACACACATCTCACTCAAGGAGCAAACCTTGCCTGATTTACTTGCTTTATCTCTCATACATGTCTCAATGTTTTGTTTTCTCTCTCTCTCTGGTTTGAGGGAGGATGGGTGACTCAGTGCTATGCCCTCCTCCACAGAGGGGGCGGATCTGCCCTCTCTCATACTGCCTCCCAGGGTATAGGAGAAGAAGACAGTGCAAGAAGAATGACCCCAGCCAATGCCTTACAGTCATACATATTGGCTTTGAGACAATAGCATAAAACAAACAAATAAATGGGCCTGTATACAAGGCTAAATGAAATTCTACTGTCTTAAATGAGGATGTCTTTGCCTTGAGACATTACTAAGCTGTCAGGACACCTCATTCCATTTTTTTTTGTTTTGTTGTTGTTTACTTGATTTATATTATTTATTTAGTGTCTTTACTCCAATACCACGCACACATGAAGTCATATCTGTGGGGGACATGTGGGAGTCACAAACATTGCTTTAGTTCAACTCCCAGAATGGATGTTTAGATGGCCAAACAGCCATGGTAATGTTAGGTTTGTGAAATATTAGAGAAGCTGCTCTATGATAAGATACCAATATATCAATATTACATAGTACATAGCAATGGTGTGATTAATTTTAGTTTGAGATGCACCTATTGGTCTATCATCATGCCAATCTGACTTAAATATGCTGTATATGTGCTGGAGCAAAAACTCCAATTTCCAAAATTTTCATTTCAAGTACAGTTGTCCCCCACAGTGTGACTTATCACAGTTTTACTCTCTCTCTCTCACACACATACACACACACACTCTCAGTAACATACACACAAGAGATCATGAGCGCACATACTGCACATTCACTCACAGTAACAAACATATATATATGAGCACACATACATGTACACATAGAAGACACAGATACAAGCGCAATGGCCAAAACAAGTGTGTGAACAACTGTAGATGAAAGAGCAATCTTCCTCAGGAGACCGCAAGAGGAAAGCAAGAGAGAGGGACTTGTTTTTTTCCTTCTTCACCCAGACAAGAAATGCCCAGGCCTCAGCAGCAGCCTGAGTAAATAAAAGAACGGGCCTTACTTCCCTGTCTCTCGGGCCGGGGGCCTGTGCACGCCAGCACTCTCTGTGCTGCTGCCAAAGGGGATGCTGGGGCCTGAAAAACTACACCCTGCAGCTGAAGGGCTGTCTTTGTTGGTCTGCCAAGGCCTTCCTGAGCATCCTCCAGCCAACAGCCTGTCACGTCCTGGGAGGAAGACCTCCATCTTAAGGCCTGTCCCTCTCTGGGAGTTCTGTCCCTACCCCCGCCTCTTCTCTCTTTTAAATGTCTCCTATATGGAACAAAACAACCTCATTTGGAGCGCAGCTATAGGGGATGGCATAAAGTGTCTCACAGCCATTTACTGGTATCATATAAATTCAACCCTAAGTTACAGCACACTAAAACTTTTTAAAAAATAATAAAAAAAAAGAAAGCTTAGCCTGATAAGTTCAAGGAATCCATTTATGTAAGGTTAATAAAGACATTTGCAATAGCTCTATATAAATTAGTGTTTCTTTTTTCTTGTGCTGCAAAAGTAACCACTAAAAATTCCCCTACCACACGCAAGTCTCAGTTTCCTCTAAGTCAGTCTGAACTACTCTTTGTGCACCACTTCCTCTATGTTCATTTATAGCACCCTTTCCCAGAGTAAATACTCCTGTTCAAATAAGATCCTTAATACTGGGAACAGGTAAGGTTGCCGTTTCTGTACAAAGCAGCATAGCTTTCAAAACCCCTGAAGTATTTTTGATTCATGCAATTAATGAATTTGAGAATTAGCAAGATATATGAATATATTTTTAAGAGAGCAAGTCATTAATTTTCCTGATGACATAGTTTCCCTTTGGACTGTATAGCACATATGGTGGTAAATGTTTTGTCTGTTTTTTTAATACTTAATGATACTCACAATTTGAAATGAATTACAGCAACTGAATTCTTTGCAGATACCACTCTGTCGTAGTGGGAGCTGAAAGCAAGATCAGAAGGAAGGCGACGTGATTTTCGGATTGCTAATACTTCAAATATATTAATGGCTGGTGTGCTCAGCAGTAGCACAATCAATAAAATATACGTACAAAGTTATCCATATTCAAAGCCAGTAAAATCCCCTTCCAGTTGTATATGTGAAAGTGTGGTTGGTAGAACAATTTAATTGATATGATGGAATTTGAGAAAACTTTAATGCCTAACACGTATGAGTGCCAAAAAAGAATCAGAGAAAAAAGGCATTATCAGTTCTCATGTTAAATATATTGAGGCTAAAGCTAAGATACTCAGTTTAACATCTGGTGTAAATACTGTAAGAAATCCTTCAAACAGAAATGACCTTTTGCCAAAATACCATAAAAATCTGTTCGCACAGTGCTCATCAAAGGTGTTCTTTTGCTCTCAAACCCAGACACATGCGTGTCTTGCCATTTTAAAATGCTGTGAAATGTCTTTTGACAACCATCAGCACCACGCTGATGTCTGTTCAGCCGACAGACTTACGTTCTCTGATGTTTTTATTTCAGCTGGGTGAAAATAATGCTGACCATCCCTGGACTGAACTGGCCTTTTCAGTATTATGAAACACTTTGTAAACCATATTTTGAAAAGTTCAAAAAATAAAGTAAAAAATAAAGAATTTTTTTCTTACGTAATTACCTACCTACTTAGAATTTGACATTTGATCGCAGACTTTGCCCAAAGCTAACTCTCGATAAACAGGCATGTGTGATTTCATTGTTTTTTTTCCACAGTTATACTCCCTTCTGAAACCTTTCAGGGACCCTGGTTTGGGAATAACTCACTGCTTCGTGTCTGAGGTCCTGGAAGGAGTTCAAAATTGCTTATCGCTGCCTGACAGCAACAGAATACATCTCTTCTATTTAGGAAGCCAAACTCTTATCCAGGTCCAGGACCTTATCTTATCAGAAAAGTGTTTTTGCTATCACTCATCTTCCACTTCTATAGCAAGCTAGACTTTGTTCAAAAGCCATTCCAGTGAAGCAAAGCATGCCCGTGCTTTCAGCCGCCAAACCTTGTCTTCCTGTGTGTTGTACCAGAGATCTGTACATAGTGGTTGTCATAAGAGATGTGTTTGTGTGAGTGTATTTGTGGCACATTGGGGATTAGGGATTCATTGAATAAACAAAAAGCTGACAACTTGTCTGATGTAACACCATGACCCCACTTCATATTCAGAGAGGGGATCTTTTTACAGTTACTGGGAAAAGTAGTGAGCCTTTCCCGTGAGACAATGCATGTGTCATCTCAACGCTTTTCCTGTTCTGATGCCCAAATAGCAACGTGTGTCTGAACAACACACTATCATGTACGGCCCTGTTTGTGACACAACCACTTAAGATCTAATAGAGGAGATGGGGAGAGAAATTTTTACATTAGCTAAGACTCCAATCTCCCCGACTGAGAGAGCGAGGGGAGGGAGGATGTCGAATTTCTGGGACTAATTCCAGTCAGATGAACGAATCACTCAGTTGATTCAGGACTGAGAGCTCAGAGGACACAGAGCTATTGGAAGAGGCCTAGTGCTCGGCTTTACTCACAGTAGTCCTGCTACATCCCTGTTTTAAGACATCAAATCCAGTCAAAATGAAACACTGATAATTCCCAGTAGCTGTCAACAAAAGTGCCAGGTGGCTAGACATGGCTTTTTGCATCACGCAGCTGATTAACACACTCACACAAACACACACAGAAATAAGCACAAGTAGAAGTATTTAAAGTAGCTGCTATTTATCATTACATTCTCAGCCTCAGATATAGCATTGTGTGTGAGTGTGTGTGTGTGTGTGTTGTGTATACTCAGCTTGTCTCTCTCTCGTCCTCTTTTTTTTTCTTCTTAGCAAACACAATATGTTTTTTACACATCACTGAGAAATGTCAGGTCCCTCTCCCCCCTTGCTACAGATCAATCAAATCCACTATGCTGCAGGATGAGAATGAGGGGTTGTGTGAGACGACTGGAGGAGCAGAGAACAAGGGTGCTATCTTTTACTGGACGAGGTAGAAAAACAGTGGATGAAATGAGGATTCACTTCCCGCGGTTTCATCAGTGCCGTAGCAGTGAGTTACTCCAGCCTAACATCATGTACACGCACCACAAAACACATATCCACTACACACACTTGGAAGAGAAATGCACACACACACACACACACACACACACACACACACACACACATACACACACACATACACACACCCAAACTGCAGTCAAGGGGGATTTTTTCACACGGGGCCCCGACACAAAGAGCTGGAACATCAAGCGCTGTCCTGACTCTGTGGTCTGGGTGTCCATTATTCTGGCCCTCATGGCTCTGTCTCTCAACCATGGGGAAGCGGCAAACTGTCAACTACTTTGTCCACATTACCCACGTCCCCCAGCTCAGACAGGAGCACTTGGTCACTGTCCCAGAAATCACAGTGCCCCAGTGGCGTCCCAGGAAAGTTAGACAAATGGAAGGCCAGAGGAGGAAAAGTAGGGCGCCAGTCATCCTTTACTAGGCTTTTTCTTTCCATGATAGTGAGACACAGTGAAAAGTGGAATTCCATTACTTATCACAGAGATGTGTCCCTGCTACACTGATGTCTTTCCGCTCAACATGAACAACCTGAAATCAATACTTAAGATTTTAATCAATCAATAACATTTCTTAAAATAACGACAAGGCTCTAAAATGAAAGAGGATGTTTGTGCTGTGTGCAGGATCTGCCTCATTATGTTTCCTGTGAAAATTAGCATCACATAACAATCCATAACCACAATGTTTGAACTCTGAAAGCACGGCAGAGATGACTTAATGATGGGTAACACATTTCTTATCCTCCATAACAACTGCATGCTATTACATTGAGGTCACTGAGGTCAGCAACACACTTTAACACATACTGTAACATGAGTGCCAGATAGGGTTGAAAAGGCCTGTAAAGAATTACTGTATATATTTAACTGTTTGATAAATCAACATTTCACTTGAACAAAGGCTTACAATAAAAGTAGCCATCTATATAGTAGAGAAGGTTGTCTTGTATTATCATGTTCGGTCCTGCCTGTGTTCCTCTGTATATTTTTCTGTGAGAGAAGCAAGTGTTACACCAGGGCAGGGCAAAGTCAGGGTTAACAAGAAATTAAATTGTCAGGAGCGCTTCATTTTGCTGCTTTCAAAATTAAGTCTTTTTTTTCAAAAAGAGAAAAAAGAAATTAATGAGATGAGAAAAAAAATTGAGACATTTAATTACAATATTATTCAAGAAAGGTGAATTTGGGGTTCATAATAGATTACTATTCAGAGTGCAGTGGCTGAGCTTGTGGGCTAATGTTGATGTTCTATTGTTTTGGTTGAATTTTCCTCATGTTTGAATTATTAAACACAAATCATACCGGGACCAAAATACACAGCATGCATGTCATTACCTGAAATGTACTGTAATAGTGTTTTAATCGATGGAGTGTTTTTAATAAATTATTAATAAATGTGTATTAATTGCAGAGATACTATCACTATAACAAAACTACATCACTGTAAATGCTCAGTATATACATTGGAGTATTTATTCATAATTTTATAAAAAGAAGCCTTATTAGGCTTTGGCAGAGATAAGACCTAAAGGTGCTGCAAAGCAAGACGGTTGGAGCTATGTAATGTAGGTGGAGCAGTCTGTGTGTGGGAGAAGGATGGTGGCAGTGGTGTCATCTCCTGTAGAACGGCTGGTGGTGTGGAGAGGAAGGACAGTTGACCACTTCAGGTAGGCCACAGCACAAACAGGAAGGAGGCTGTTCCCCAGGCCTTGGCTGGACCAGTAGCCACAGTGAGCCTCCCAGGGGGAGAAAGGAGGATGACAATCTGTCCCCCAGCATGCCCCTTCACCGCCTGCCTCACTGCACTGGCTCTAAGGGAGTGCTGGGCCAGGCGGGACTGGGCTGGGCTGGGCTTCAATAGGCAGGGGAGCCTCTGTGTGTTATGTGTGTGTGTGCTGTTCCCTCAACACTGCGGCAGGCCAGGCGCAGGACCCAGTGGACAGTCCGCTAGCCAGTCAGCCAGTCAGCCACTGTGAGAGCTGCTGCGGCGCTGTGCTGTACTGTGCTACATACTCTGCTTATATTTCCTTACAGCACAAGAGTTTAGTTGGATGCCCTTTTATTTTTCTCCACTCTTGGTTACTAATGGAAATGTGATTTATGTGATCTATTGGAAAGAAAAAATTGCATGTGCATATAGGAATATGCTGAGTTACCCTATGGTTGCTTCATTAAAATAGGGTTTACTCTGCAAGTTTCAAGAGACACTATCCATTACGTAAAACCAAGCACAGCACCCAGTGCATTTAGAAAATAGGGTCTAATTCTTTTTAATCAAACTACCTCATAGTGACCCATAAAACTTGGGCTTGTCTTCAACTAAGAGTTATTTCACTTTTTGAGGATAACTTCAGACACTTGGATCTATGTTTCAGCACACTGGGAATAATTTTAAAAAGGGCAGTCTGTCTGCCAAATGCCCATAAAAAAAGTCTTGTATCAACACCTCTTTTTTTTCTGATTCCAAAGGATGAAAAAAAAAAAAATCACATGCATATGGACAAACAACCCTGGCAATGGACTCCTGTGTTAGCTTTAGCATTAGCATTTATCAGAAAAACCTGACCCTGCCTCCTGACCCATGACCCTCAGTTCCCCTGATTAATACACTGTGGCTCTATTTGATACTTCCTCAACGCCATCCCAGCTTGTCAGTGGTAAAACAACTGGAGACAGCCCAGGAGGGAGAAGAAAACATGCATCTCGGAGAGGAGAGCGGGAGGGGAAGAAAAACAAGCATCAACTCAAGCAAGACGATGTATTTTCATGCATCCCTGTCTTAAATGTCAAGATTTCTTAACCCTCAGTGACTGCAGCACTGACACCTCTCCAAGGTTCAACAGAAACCGCATTCATTAATAATTAGCTTAGCCGCGAGGACAGGGAGAGAGACTGAGAATGAGAGAGTGAGCCGGCTAAAATCTAAACTTCTGTCCTTTCCCGAGAGAATCGAATTTCACTACAAGTTTTTTCATTCTTCTTCATTTCTTGATTTCCTGGTGTGTTGGCCAGAATCCCGCAGGCGGCCCACGAACGAGCGATGCAGACGTCGCATCAGCCTTACTACTCCCTCCTCTCCTTAATCATGGCTCTAATACCCTCCAGATGAATAAACATCTTCATCCCCTCTCTGTTAAAGCCAGAAGGCTCCTCCACTCTCGAATCCAAGAAAGGGAGAAAGAAAGAGAGAAAGAAATGGAGAGTTGAAGAAGGAGCACAGGAAAAGGATGACAGATGGAAGGGTGGATCAATGTCGAACTGAACCAACAGCAAAGTAACAAAGCCACGGCAAGATTTCCTGGTTCTTCCCGTAATGCGTCTGATGTATTTCCCCCCTGACACAATTATCACAGTCCTCCTAATTATTTTTTCTTCTTAAACAGATTTCTAATGGCAGGCTGTGTTTTTTTATGATCATGTTTGTAAAGTGGAGGTTTTGTGAGCTGTTGTGCAACCTTGTCGCCTCAGACTGTGTCCACAGACTG
This sequence comes from Trachinotus anak, assembly GCF_046630095.1. Taxonomy (NCBI): domain Eukaryota; kingdom Metazoa; phylum Chordata; class Actinopteri; order Carangiformes; family Carangidae; genus Trachinotus; species Trachinotus anak. Next base: position 14,732,261 of record NW_027273863.1, read on the forward strand.
CACAGGAAGGGGGAAGGGGGCGGAGAGGGAGGAGGCAGCGGGGGGCGGGAGGGGGGTTTGTCTCTGGAGAATGGGCCAGGCCCCAGACCAGCACTTCCCTGGCCCAGTAACTGTGCCAGAATACTCATGACATGTGTGTACAGTATGTGAGCGCAAATGGCAGACAGATTTAGGGGTTTGCTTTGTTTCCCCTTCTATTGCTTTCTGCTGGTATCCAAGCAGCTCATCATCATATCTTAATACTGCTAAGTATTATGAAAACACACACGTGCACACACTAATACACACACGCAAGCGCCTCACCAAATGAATCAGTTCCTTCGTTGCCCTCAACCTCATCTTCATTTGCAGAACAGGGCTGGAATATGAGGCCTGAATACAACCAGACAAATGACTACAGGGCATTTTACTTATTCATCCATCACTTCACATTGATTTATTCCTGTTTATCTATTTATCAGCTGAAAAAAAAAAACTTTTCCCCTGGATTGTTTTGCTGAAAGTTTGCATGTTGACGTACTTAGTGGAAAACTTTCAGGGTCACTGTAGAAAAATCCCTAAAAGAGATTATTGAGGTTCATCTTACCCTTGAACCACCCTCCTCTCACTCCAGCACCTCAACGGATACTTCTTCTTGCCCTATTTACATAGACCCAGCACTCCTTGGCTTAGTAACCATTTACTTAGTTACACACCACCACCTGGGAGGCTATTTATGTCTCTCTCAGGAGAGGAACTTGCTTTGACTGCCAACCAACACTCCCATATGAATTATCATCCCTTTAATACAAATAAACTTGAGGAAAATCTTGAACGCCTAGTATGACTTTACATTAAAATGTGCTTTACAAACAACATAATGTGAATAAATCAAATATGAGAGATGAATCATTTCATAAAAAAGAAAGATAGGACAAGTGGATATTGTGACAATTTTGTAAGTTTTCCTTCTAATATGTGGAGATCTCACTTCTATCTGAGAGTGCAGCTTACTGTGATGAAGCCATTTCAAGGATCATCATTCAGGAGAGTGAATGTAATAGTCCCCCAATATCAGTTATCACTGACAGTAACATCCATATCAGCTAATTACTTTTCATTGCACTGTTGTAGACGAGAGGACATCAGCTTTTATCGATATATGAAAGGAGCGGCCATTACTATTACATGCTCTCGCTGTGGAAAAGCCAGTGTTACTGTACCACTAATATAGAAACGGAAGACAATGAGATCTTACTTGGCTATTTTAAATATCAAGAGAATATTACCAGTAAGGTGACCTTTAATTAAATTTGGCATGCAAATAAGTTGACGAGTCAGGAAGAGAGTGAGAGAAAGAGATGTTCTAAGATTACCATTGAAGTTGTGATGACACACACATAACACATAGAGCCCTACCCGTCTGGTAACAGGATCCATGCTGTTTTTTCTTTAACTAGTATACATCCAGCACAAACAGAGGCAGCCAGGAGGTCAGAGCACTGCTTTCTCCCTTTCTTAATTTGTATTTTCCTTGGCGTTCTTGGGTTAGTGAGGTGACTGTCATCTCTGTGGCTGTTCATTGTCTGAGGGAGGAGTTGGCGTTGGGGAATATAATCCCACGCTCTATGCATACAGCAGGGAGGAAATATGGGCACAGAGGTGGTGCATGGCCCCCTGGGTAATTTGTAAAACATGAGCCATGGCACCCGTGCGCCATGCTGAAGCTGGGGTCAGGTGACTCAGTCACAGGTGCACCATGGGAAGATCTCTGGTGAGGAGGCACACCTCCCACCAGAGATCATGGTGGGCGAAACAATGTCTTCTAAACATGGAACTCCAGAAAATTGCCTCAGTCTTTTTTTTGTTGTTTTTTTTTTAAGAATGTGTTGAACGCTAAAAATGTTGTAGAGGTGGTAGCTAAAGTGTTGAGAACTCTCTGCTTGGATTCAGCTAGCATCTGCAACTGAAGATGAAGGGCCAAAGAGGTTATTGCCTTTCTTCAGAAATGGTGTAACTTCTTTTCATCAATGCCCCCCTGGGACACACAGATTTTGGAACATAATAATGCAAACATACCAAGCATATTACACATGCCTGAGCCCACACATGTCGCTTCAACAAGAAGTCTTGATTAGGATTCGGCAGACATAACATCCCGCATGTATGCACGGTCTCTGCTTTGCCAGGCCTCAGATAACCTTTATCCTATAGGGTTTAATTAATGTCAGCCAGTCTACTCTGCCTTTCAGAAGGAAACGACTTATTCCTCTGCCCTCATGAAGCCCAAATCCCTCTGTTTCACTGGTGAGGCTTGCTGCCTTGTTTATCCCAACTACAGGTACTGCTCCCTATTAAGGCCAGCACTTGTTACAGGGAAAAGGTTGAATTATTTACCAACAGTAGAGGGGGAGGAAGAGAGAGGAAGAAAGAAACAGAGAGAGAGAGAGAGAGAGGCATTTCATACACAGGATGAGATTTTTATGTTGTTTTTTTGAGGTTATGAACAAGGCAAGATTAATGATCCATGGACTTCAGATACAGGTGCTGATTACCAAGGAAAAGGGCATCCTGGCATATAGTAAGCAGAAAATAAGGCCATACAGAGGGATGAGTAAATTACCCCCAAAACATAATACATTAAATCTCTTTGATGAGAAACACCTCATACCCTGTGCTTAAAAAGTAGAGTTTTATACATTTGGTCATGTGCAAATAGATGAATGTGTTTTGTTAAACAGACACCGAGGGTGCTTGTGCGCACTCTTCACCCAGGGCAAACTGTCTGCATTCTATCTGCATCTCAGTCTCTCTGCACAATACAACAAAACATACAGAAAACAAAAGGGAGCACAGAGGGGGAGAACGAAGAGACAGACCAAACAATAAACTCAACCACAAGAGACAGAGTTTGACTTTGTGTGTGTCTGTGTAGTGTGTGCATGTGTATCGAAGAGCGAGACAGAAAGCGAGAGGAGGACGAGGGAGATGAAGACAAATGCAGAAAGGGAAGAGAGACAGAGGGCGGCAGAGAAAACGAAAGACAGAGGGAGAAATCAAATTTGCAAGAACATAACAAAAAGCTGTATCTCTGACAAAAGAGAACACACAAGGGTATTTGTCTAGCTGTCTGCACCAGCAGGATCCTCTGAAAGTTTATTAAACTAGAACCCTTCAAGAGAAGGCAGAGAGTAGTAAACTATACTACTGGGGAGGAAAAGAGAGAGGGAGAGGGAACGGGGGGGGGTTGAAAAAGAAAAAAGCTAGCTTTTCAGCCTCTGTCTCTCAGAAATTCTTTTATTTCAGCCATGCATTAAGTAACCTCCCCACTGAGTTCTGCTCCCCTTCCTGGTGTGGATAAAGCCGTCCCTCGGGGGAGCCGCTGGTAATTTCCAGCTTCGCCAGAAACTCAGGTATTAGAAAAGACCGCTTGGGGACCTGCCACAATATACCTTCACAATTTCATACGCTCTGAAAAAGAGGGAGCCCCTCCCTCGCAGCCTACCCCCACCCTCCCAGTAAACCCCCCCGAGGGTCCCCAGTTCAAATTTCTGAAGTGCAGACAACGGGTGTATGTGTGGGGGGGAGGGGAGGGTGGTGGTGGGGGGCCCGTGGGACTGAGCACCAGCAATAGAAAATCCACTGCATAGAGGAGAAAAAAGCATTTCCTCTCTGGTCTGGCAGGAGTGCCTTTTTTCCCCTGGCTCCCACCAGAGGCTTTTTACAAAACATGTGTTGCTGACATGTTGACAGATTGCTCAGTGAAGTGTTAGGCGCATGCACACGGCTGGCCATTTAGGGGGACATGGCTTCCTACCCAACATCCTCTACCTGAGGCACCATGTTTTATACATCATCCCCCAAAGAAAAAAAGGAAACAATAAAAGGTAAGGGAGTTGCTTCCTTTGTGAGGAAAGCAGAATATCAGAGAGCAGAGAGAGACTGCGTATAATGCTGCCTTAGCTGAACTGCGGCGATTGGGAGGAGCAACGGAAGTGAGAATAAGGGAGGGAAATGGTTTCAGGCATGAAAGACAAAGATAAAGCAGAGAGGTGGGAAAAAGAGCTTGAGGATGGATGCATGGTATGCTTATGTACAGCAGGTGAGCTTGTCAAACCAATAAAAAGCCCACAAGACCTCTTTGTCTTCCTGTGCTGAAGCCACCAATCGCAGGCAGGAGGATGGAATCTGATCAAAGGCCAGCTTCCAGATCCAACTTCTGCTCCTATCAGGGTATCGACAGCACACGTCTTAATCGCCCTGCGGCTCTAAAAGTGCTGCCGTGGCAACAGGATGGAAATGGGGATCATAATGTATTCATGGTGCCGGCGACCTGGGGGCTGCAGAGCGCGCTCTCTGGGGACCGCACTTTACCCAGAGCCAGACGTGTCTGGGCAAAATCACTCCACACAAGACAGCAGCAGAATACTGAGGAGCCATGACAGGATGGAGGGAGGGAGGGAGAGAGAAAGAAAGAGAAAGAGGGGAGGCAGCAGAGAGAGCTATGGATAGAAATGGAAGATGATAATAGAACACAAAGACTAAGAAGGGTTAGGACACAGGGGGTAAACAGCGGCTGGTGTGTGGTGTCAGTACAGTAAGAGAATGAGGAAAGGTGGCATTACTCCAGTACTGAAATGAAACTTCAAAACACAAAAGACAAAAGATCTGAGGCTTGAGGAGGAAAAAAACAGGATGTGATTGGTGGGAAGGGGCTTGCTGGGATGAGTGGCTCTACCTTGAGAAGCCTGATGCTGCTTGACCAGGTGGGTGGTTGGCTGGGAAATAAATTGCAGAGGAAATTGGTCCAGATTATCAGGGCCACAAAGAGACATGGCCCTTTGGCCATGGGCAAGGATGGATAAATGGCTGGATGAGTAAATGAACAGAGGGATAGAGAGGGGGAAGATTGATGGCTGAGCAGATGGATGGTTCAGTTGGACTGAGAGTCCAGTTACCCACCATCCCCATACCTGCACATCCTATCTGCTCCTGAAAAATAAATGCTTACATTGGAGATACGTCTTGTGTTTTTCCTGGCTGAATGTAATGTGCTCTCTGACCCTTTCCATCCTAATGATCTCCTGCTCCTCCTCATACACATACTGCACACATATACATACAGAAACACATACGCATACACACACACTCATACACACCCCCAAAAATGCTCACATGCACAAACAAACAAACACAAAGCTATAGCCTGACCTGCTTTTCCTCAACGGGAGGGCAGCTACAACAGGCACCATGCCAGGTAAACATCCTCAAGCCTTGTGCACTCACTGCAGAGGGTAAAGCTCAATGCTGGAAACACACTCTAAAATACAAGGAATAGTCAATTATGTTTAAGACTGGGAAGACATTCTTAGAATATATATTCCTTTTACATGGCCCTCCTGCTGTATTTAGAAATAAAAAAATAAAGTAAGACACAACTTTTGCTGCATTTTATATCAAGGTTCCTTCTGAAACAGAAAGTCATAACACTACCCCCTAGAGGTGATGATTCAAATGCATTAAGTCTCCCAAAATGAGAGGATTCACCTGCAGACTGTGGTGCGTCCTTCTGCACTAACTATCCTCCACACGTAGTACACCCTCAGGCATTCAACCTAAGGCCACAGACTACTCCCCTGTTTGTCTTTCCTTCTTCCCTTTAGCTGACAGGTTCTTCGACTGCTAAGCTCCAACACGGACCTCTGTGTTTGTGATGACTGTGCACAGCAATCAAGGAAGAGAAGGGAAGAAAGGAAGGAATGATGACGAGGGGCGAGAGAAGGAGTGTGGGCGAAGAAGAGCTAGAGAGAGAAACAAGGACATCAACAACGTGTTCTCACAGAGAGATGACCCCTGGCCATCCCGAGGCATCTGGTTTATCTGGCTGTCTGGGTAAGCCACGCACACACCTAATGACTCCAGCCTGGTCCATGTCCCATAGGTTTTTTTTATCCCGGATTACGGATGGGGAATGACAATGGGCTGGTAAACTACTGTGCCTCACGTCTAAGAGCTCATATCAGACAAGGGGTACTGCATGATGAAAAGACTGGGGCGAGTTGAGAACAAGGTTCAAAGTTACTGAGAAGTTATGGCAGTAGTTTCTGCATTATATTCAGAAAATGATGCAAGATTAATGGGTCATTTCAAAAATGTGTGCAATATGTGTTTAAGACACTTAATGCTCCTGTATTGCTGATTTGTATGCATCATAAACAGCATATTACATCTCAAAGTGAAGGTCAAATATACCCATAACTCTGTTGGGGGCCAATATGGAGATCTAGTTTGGACTCTAACCTCCCTCTGTTTTTTCCTCATGTTGCATGGGGCTGCTGTACAGACCTCAATCTACTTCTGCAGTGGAGATTAGTAATCATCTAGGGTCTTCATATTGATGGCCAGGCTCAGCTTGTTTGCATATTTACTGGCCTCAGAGCCCAGTCGCCTGAGGTGAGAAGCAAATTACATTTCTGCTTACCCCCACGCGCACAACTCTCTCACACTCTTTTGATTTCTACCCCTCGTTTTCTCCTCTCTCTTTTTTTTTTTTCCAAACTCGTTTCTCTTAACATGCTGATCAGTCATCTTGCGGTAAGCATCCTTGCCAGCCCTGGTTGCATCCGAATAGCGGTCTCATTTGGCTAACATCATCACAGCGTAATCTTGTTGGAGAGAGCAATCAGTTTACTTTGGAATTAGGTATTCCGTTGGCGGGCCCAGAGAGAGGGAGGGCTCACAGGGTTTAAAGGATGCAAACGAAAGCATGCTCTCCAGAATACAGTCTTGAGCCTGATTGGGTGATAACAACCCACACAGGCTCCATGTGAGAGTAATGAATGGCCAATGGGAGGCCGGAATAATAATGCAATTGGATTAAAATCCAATCACTCGATGGTTTTGTCTGTTGACTTTGTTTGTGGGGTATGTTCTACAAACCAAGTTCATGATGAGAAAGATGCATCATGCTTTGACTGGGGGGCACATAATGCCCTAATATAAAGATTACCACTCTGTTTACTACAACCCAATCTCTCTTGGCTGTCAGTCAGTCCTGCAGGATTTTGTTGATCTGATTTTAAAGTACATGCATCGCATATAGAATGAGCCTGATAACAGGATGAAGTGATAGTAACAGTAGATGTTCTTTGCTGTTTTAAATCAGTGGCTTATTTAGAGAATGGCTACCACAGGTGGCGAGTTACTATTTAATCAGGGATTTTAATGTCTTGGTTTATCACAGAGACATGTATCAAGCTGGCACACTCTGCAGCATGCCGCAGAATCCCAGCTCCTCGTTGGGAGGCCATCTCGTAGGAGAGGCTCTCTGATCAAATCGATTGACTCCTCAAGGATGATTGATCAGCCAGGCAGGTTGGAGGTGGAATAGATTAGATGACCTTTACATTATCAGCGGTGCTGGACCCCCCCCCTCTCTCCCCCCCTCCCCCCACTATCCACTGCTCTTAACATTAAGAGGACATATCTGTATTACCTGGTAGCATGGCTTTACTGTCAAGCCACTGCGTTCTGTACTGACACACACTGTTCCCGCTACCAAAGCACAGTCCAGCTGGTGGCCTCAGAGACCTTAAACAACACCCATCCTGCCCATAAAACGAAATTTATGAACCCACCTTCCAGTCCGAAAATGGCAATTAGCACTGAGAAACAAAAGTGTTACTTCACATGATATTTGAGAATCCCTGTCCTTGTGGGTGGTTGAAGTCCTCATATCCTGAAGTATAGGAGTGGCTGTTCCACAGAGCCCCACAGCAGCCCCCACCCAAACACTACCCCCTGGCCAACAAAAACAACCCCTGGGAGGGGTAGAGGAGAGGGGGGAAATGTTGAGTCGGTGATAGTGTAACCCCAAAGTTCCTAAACCACAGTGGCTAGCAGGATGCCGTCACAGCTGGCTCCTCTCCTTCCTGTGGGCCCACTCCACAGAGCTCAGCCTGCAGGGAGACATAAACCTGTCGGACTGGTCACTCTTTCCACCGCCCTCCATCTCCCTCCTTCCCTTCCTCCCATTACTGGTGAGTTTGGCAAAAGCCATCTAAGGAAAAAGCCCTATGGGGATCAATGTTCAGTACATTTCCATGCAGACATAAGCAAAATCCTATGACCTTTTCAGTAGGGAGTATTAACACAATTTAAAAACTTGTGCATGTTTCTTTTAGGTGTCTGTGAATAAGGTACATGCTGATTGGTGAACTTGTCTTTGTCTCAAAGCCATGTTACATCCTGTCAACCGCTGGTGTAAATTAGTAGTAGCATTTGATATGCTAATACAGACCGTTAATTACAAACCAAGTGTTCGTTCATGTTACGCACTTCACATGATTGTTTATAGAATCAAGACAGAGCGAGTGAATGCTCATTTGCCACACACCAGACACCTGTTAAGATGCCATCTGATCAAAGGAAATAAGATTACTGCAAACAAAAGTATAAAAAAAAACTTCTCAGTGTAACTGCATTCTCACATGAAATTGTATTTTTATCATTAACAGTATTCTTTAAATTAAAATGGTTCAAATAACCTGAAACATTGCACACCTGACTGGACCATGCAGACTGAGAGAAGAGCAAAAGACACCCTCAACATCTCATGAAGCATTTTGCTAGAAAACCAAGCTAAGAAAATGTCCATAAAGTTTTTAAAATACATTTTTGCCTTTTCTTTGTGCCTAGTTATGTTTCTCTGTATCTGCCTCATCATTATTCTGGTGAGCAGTCCCACGTTTGAAAGAGAAAAAAGAAAATCATTTGAATTCTGGGGACCCAGAGGAGAGTGAGCAAAACCCAGAGGTAAGATCCAAGCTCGCTCTCCATGCCCTTCCGTTGGCTGCCTACCTGGTAAACATCTCCACAAGCTCCTTGCTTTCAAAACACGTCAACCGATGCCTATGTACTTTAGACCGGCCAGCCAAGCAGGAATTGAGACTTTATTTGTTTTTTACTTTTTCCTGTCTCTCTTCCGAGCCACCGCACATAACCTGTCTGGCATTAATGATGTTGTTAATAAAATGCGGCTGGTCTGTGGGTGGATTTGCCTGGCAGGCCTGGTGCCTGTCCTTCTCAGAGATAAGCCCACTGCTGGCCTTATCTACCTCCCACAGCCCCACCCAGCAGTGCCGTGCACTGGACACACAACCAGTCAACTCATCACTAGCTAATTACCACCTCTGACTGCCTTACAAAGCAGGCCTGGACTCACATCTCTGCTGCTGCCCAGAATGGCTCTCCCCTACCTTGACTGTGTGTCTCTCTGCACTTCCTTCTACCTATCAATTTCTCACTCTAAACTTCCCTCTTCTTCGTCTGTCCTTCCCATGTCTCCATACATTTCACTCATCTCTCCTGGCTAGATCTGTCCTCCTCTACTCTGTTTCATTTCTCTGAAAATAGTGTAGTGAGTAATATCTTGTGCGTAGTGAGTTTTATGACAGTGTTTTCCTACAGTCACGGAGAAGGGAATATGCAACAGCTTCATTGTGGGTGGTCAGGTAAATCCTGTGTCTACCTTCCATGTATGTCTTTGCATTTGGAAACAGACTAATGTAATTTATGCTTTAGTTTCTCAGTAAGGGCTTAAGCCATTTGTGAGCCGGAGTCAGTTCAGTCTCATAGCTTCAGCAGATCAGCCGAAGTCACTTGTGCTACAGAGGGAGGGAGCGGTTTCTTTTATTCAATTGTTTTCCACTTCCACGAGCGTGTGCCAAGGGGGAGGAAAGCGCCGGCTTAACACGCTCTGCAATTCAACACGGCCAGACGCAGTCCTATTAAGATTTAATGTGCCATTCTTCTGCTTGTGCCGCTGAAAAAGACTTGCAGGCTGAGGAAGAGAGTGAACAAAGAGCAGGCAGAGCCAGGGCCAGGGAGAGATGAAGAGAGCAAGAGAAACCGAGACAACCGCTCCATGGCCAGGTCTTTGTCACACAACTGAAGTCAGTAGTTTCAAAGGGATGCTACAAAGTGGAGGGGGAAATAACAGTGTCGTTGATATAGTGTTTTCACTCAGTGCTTGTAGTTCTGGGTGAGTACATGAGATTATCTCTGTTTTGTCCACATGTCATCCCTGCTATTGTGGCTACCTACTTAAGAAAGAGGTCAACTGGATAAAGTCACAGCGTGTGTTCAGCCTCTTGGGCGATGAATTATGTGTCGTCTAAAATGCAAAGTGCAAGCACGCAGGTGCTGCGAAGGAGCATGTGTTCGCGTGTGCGCGTTAATACGTGTCTGTGTGTGTTTGCATGCCTAAGCGGATGACTGATTGAGCAAGCAAGTACATGAGAGACAGAGTGTGTTAGATAGAGGGGGATGTGAATATAAGGGAGGCAAGGAGCAGCAGTGCTGGCCATTGTCATTTCTACCTTGAACACACACACCAACACGCACACACACACACACACACACGTGAATAAAACGAAGGCTCCTCTATTCTTATTTTGATTGTTTTTCTGCAGAAAATGCAGCCCTTGTCTTACAAAGACCAATAAATACTTTATACAGTGCATAATGTGTGCGGTGTGAAGCACAGGGGAGAAAGAAAGAGGGCGTCCTCACGAGGGCATATGCTTTGAATTCCTAATGACACTCCTGTTAACGTTACTGGCACTGTCGCACAGAGAGGAAATGCACAGGGATGCTACGCTGTGGAGTCAAACATCTACTTTAATACTCCCTTTCTCTCCCTTTCTTTCTCTCCCTCTCTTTCTCTTCCTACCTATTTCTCTTTCTCCCGTAGACACTCACACAGAACATGCCCCCACCCCCCACCCCCCCACACACAAACACATACACACAGGAAAGACTCAAGCCCAATTCTGAGAGCTCACTCTAGCATGAGGTCTCTTTTCAGTGGCTGCGTTGTGCCAGAAGTAGCTATTCTCCCCTGACCGCCTCTCCTCTTTTCAAAGCCTTGTAATCAGTGTGCTGCTCTTTGTACCAGGATGTCGCAAGACGCCCGGGCAAAAACACAGCAGAATTTCTGATGAACGGCAGTGGCTCAGAGTTCGGCTAATCAGGTCTTGCTCATGTCGCTTTCCTCTTATGTGAGCCCTTTTGAAGCAAATAAAGTCTTTGCAGTTTGGCACATTCTTCTTGGCAGCCACAAAGCAGCTGTTGGATCAATACACAAAGTTAGATGAAAAAAAAAAAACAGTACAACCAATAGGAGCCTTTTGGAAACAGTTAGTAGAAAACACGGACTGCCAGGAGCCTGTTCATAGTTGAGGGTATTACTGAATGTTTCCATGCTGCTGACCCAAAGACTTGATGTAAATGAATTCAAACACTTCAAACAAACATGTCGTGGTTAGGAAGGAAAGGGGGGGGGCATACAGTATGTCAGTGGGTTTAAAAAATTTGTCTGGCTACCCGTTGCAAAGAGAGGCTTCATATTAGAAATTTGTCGAAACTATTCTATCATATTACCGTTCCTCTGGATCGTGGGTTGGGGGGGGGATCCTTATTGTTTTTCACTGAGTATTAGTATTTCATTTGTATTTTTCTCATAAATCTGAAATGTATTTTATTGAAGCTGAGTGCATTTTGTAATGTCTACAGGGGAGAAGAAAGGGGAAATCTACATAATATAAATCCATATATGGCCCAGTTATCTCTCTCTCTTTCTCTGTTGCACCCTCTCTGATTGATTCCTTTATCTGAGGGAAGCAGAAGACATGCTCTGTTTGCTCGCACAGTGGCCGGCAGGAAAACAGAGAAAGACACTTATTAAAAAGGTCATCTCACAGAGGGTTAAAATAGCAGGGCACGGATATCTCTGGGGGGAGCAGCCATGCCCCTCCTCTAGTGAAGGACACAAGAAAAGGTGTTGCTCAAGGGAGCTGGACCCATAATGAAAGAATGGCCACCAGGCTGACAGCCCATGTGTGCACTAGGCTATTCAAATACCTTCAGAGAGACGGAATTGGAGAAGTGACAGTGAAAGGCTTTGTGAAAATGCAATCTTTTGAATTAAATTCTGAGCTAGAGGTGTTATTTTTATTTACAGTGTGGGCTAGCTAGTACACACAAGTGGAAATGAGCTGAGGAGCAAGGTATTTCTTTGGCGAGTAGGTCTGAAGGCATGTTTCCTTGCCTACCAGTGCAATCTCATATCCAGCGTTTGAACATGTCTTGTGCCAACTAAGAACAAAAGTCAAACTACAGACACTGTTTCTCTTTCTCCATGAAGGATCCGTAACAATACAAGGGTGTACAGACAATACAGTGAGACAGTGAGACAAAGCATTTCTGAAGTGTTTTTGGAAAGGCCTATGGAATAGCAGTGCCTCCAGCCTCCTGTCTCCTCCCCAGGGCAGCCTAAAGCCCTGTCGGCAGGATGCTGATCCCCACACGGAAACCTGATCCGCAGCCATCCTGGAGCCGGAGGGGGGACGGGGGAGAGCTCTCCCCCCACGGAGCCCCTCCACTTCTGCCCCAGAGTTAAAGGGGTGCTCTGGGGGAACATTCCTCTAGCCCTGCCCCAGCCAGCCTCCACTCTCAACTCTCTAGAGAAGCATTCTTCCAGCCCTGCCCTAGCCTTCACTGGGATCTCCTGGGGAGCATTCCTGAAGCCCTGCCCCAGCCCAAGACGGGCTCCCTGGGGACGCATTCCTGCAGCACTCTCTCTTTTTCTCTCTCCCCATCTCCCTCCTTCTCCCTTGCTCCCTTTCTCAGGCTCTCGCCTTCCTCCGCAGTCCAGCATTAGTGCGATCAATAGCACCGATCGCATCGGGGACACGAGGCAATCCATACCCATGCGCTCCCTTAGCGCACTGCAGTGGTCACGGCTTAAGTGCATGGAAAGGTGTTACACCTCTGCCAGACGGGGGGGAGACAATGGCCGCCATTGATCGCAGTGACATGTAACATCTTTCTCTTTCTTTCTGTCCATCGGGCGTGGTCAACATGCTGCTAGAATCTGTTTAGACTTTATTTAGTCTGTTTTGTCTCACTCCTGTTGTGCTTCACTATAGACACATAGACACATAGTTTCATGAGGCCCATCATAAACATGTGAGCCGGTGCACGTATATGGGCATCTCTGTGTCTGGTAAGACACTGTATACGCTTATGGGATATCAGCTGGAGGGAAAAAGCCGATCTGAGTTCTGTTAGGAAGCAGAAAGCAAATCTCCATATGTGGATTGGTTCCAGTCAAGCTCTGCAATTTGTTTACCAAAAATAAAACATTTGAAATTGTAAAAATGGAGGATTTAGCAGGTGCTGGTGGTTGATTAGAAAATGGTTCTAATAAAGGATCCATCTGTGAGTAGAGACTTGATGTAAGGCAGATTAATTGGTCATGGATGTCTACATAATGCCACATAGGAAATCTCCTCCCATATTCCAGAGAATACACAAACACACATGCACACGCACACCCACACACACATACGCACATTCAAAGTACTTAGTATGCCATCTAGAAGTTTCTTTTCTCCCACTGTGTTTGAATACTAATAGAGTGTTTCTGCACAATCACAATACCCTAATGGCAATTAGATTCTTTTGTTTGGTTTCCACGGGGGCTCTTATCCAAAGTGTGTTTTTTTTCATCATCGAGCAATTAAGAGTTATTTGTCCGTAAGATTGACATTTATAAAAGCCAGGCTTAATTATAGGAAAAATATGGCTGAGTCAGTCATGACCACATTACAACAATGCTGAACATAAAAGGCCTGTCCCTGAATGAAATGCACAACTCTTTTAACATTACTGACATTTCTTGAATATTACACTACGCAATAAGTATAATTAAGAGAGAATTTTAAGTCAGACATGTCCCCCTATGTCTTAAATAATGCCCTTTCCTTTTTACTTCCTAGGTTCCCCAAACAGACTGTCTGTAAATCTGTGTTGGCTTGATGGAATTGGGTGTTATATTGAAAAAAAGGGTGACAGGAGGTTCTGGACTTAGTTTCCCTCAAACCCAATGAATGCATTTTTTTTTTTGGATGACAGTCATGTGAAAGTGAACAGTACATTGATTTTCACACCTTTAGTCGACTGAGCGTCACTTTTTTTTGAATTTGCACACATGAGTGCACCCGAGGCACACATACAAGTAAACAAGCACGCCTGCACATATGAAATCACTCCTACAATGAACATGCATGCATTTCTGCTTAAATTAACACCAATGGAGGCATGATAGCATTCTCATGTGCACACTTTGTACACACACACACACACACACACACACACACACACACAAACATACACAAGACTGTGAGACCATCTTTCAGTTAATGGAAAATCTTTGTCAAACTCATGGGATATCGACCCTATAATTTGTGGTTTGCTGATTGTCGGTTGCAAAATATGAAATCAAACTGTGCTTGAATGTAAACAGAGACTACACCAACTTTCTCTTGCACAGCGCTTTGAATTTGCTTTGAAATGATAAACAGAAGCTTCTGTGCTACATCAGAAACTGGATCATTACATTTTAGCCTGATCATATTCTGTTACTGAACAGAAAGGGAAGAGACAAGCTCTGTGCCCAAACATTGGGAAATGTGTGTCAGATGGTGTTTCTCAACGCGGGCCCATCAGGACGTGTAAAGGAGGACAGCAAGTCCAGGAGAAGCACATGGAAACCTTCAGTTCACATCATTAGTTCTGTCTGCCACCTTGTCAGGATATTTATAGCTCTATTCATCCATCAACAGGTCAATGACACAGTCTGCCAATGGCATCCTTCTCTTTCAGTCCCATTAGGTATTACTACTGGAGCTAGCTAGCACTGGGACCAGCTGAGGGACTTTCCTGGAGCAAGGATCTGTTTCCAGTTGGTGGTCTGGTTACTGTGGGACCTCGTAGCAGCATGTTACATTCTAGTGAAATGTTAGAATTAGTATAGTGGTGGATAAAATGTTACAGTGAAACAGGGAAGGACACAATGCACATACTATAAATACATATACTGTAGCCTACAGTGATCTATTATAAGGACACATGGAGGCCTATTTGTATGTCACGTCTGTGGATATTGATGTACAGCACATATAAATAAAGTGCTATGTGTGTGAGGCCTGTGTGTGTCTGTGCTGTTGGATGTCTACCAAGGAAAGTGGTAGTCTGCTGTTGTGCTCCCCTTGGCGCAGTGTACTAACACACATAGTGTGGCATATTCTCTGGTGAAGGCATAGAGTGAGGGTGGGAGTGGGAGAAGAGCTGAGTGGCAGAGTGGAGGGGAGGCTCGGTGGGCTGAACGTTGTTTACCTGTCAGCTGGCATTGATTAATCTTGTGTTCGGTGAGATCGCTCAGCGACTCGAACACCTGCCGGCAGCTGTCGCAGCTGTGCAGTGCAGGCTCCTCGTCCTCCTCCTCTCCCTCCTCTCCTTCCTCTGGAGAGAGCAGCCTCTTCCTCAGACGCCCAGTCTCACCATCCTCCGCCGCCCTCTCGAGGGCGCACTCCGGATCTGCCGAGCCACAGGAAATGACAGCACCACATAGTCAGTGGGGTGACCCACACAGTGAAGTACTACAGCTTCCTCTGGGTGACAATAAAATGGATTTCTAGACTCTGGATTTAATAAAAACAATAATAAAAGCTGTAATAAAAATGCAGGTTCAATTTGGGCCCCTGTAACTCAACCACTCGTGCCATAACAGAACTGTTGGGCAGGTGAGGGTGAGAGATATACAGGCACACACAGACAGGGTGGCACAATGCTCACACACACAAATCTAACACACACACACATGCACACAGCTCTGTTATTAGAAATGGTTTTACGTTGTGTTTGCCCTGCTTCACCCAAGCAAAACTTCAGTATATGAAACTAGACTGATGGGAATATGTGTAGTCAATAAATCCTGGATTGCAGTTTTGGCTGGACCAAAGAAATATGAAATTCCGCCAGTGCGTGCTGAAGTGCATCAGTCAGCGTCTATCAGAGGAGACAGACCTTGCCATATTATCCAGACATCTAAGCCAGAACTGTGGATGTATGGAGCGTAGCACAGGAAGACACACAAAACTGAGATTGGTGTGTGTTAGGCTGTCGTCACGACACACACTTCCCTAAATTATTCAGCCTTGCTCGCAGGCAGCCGCGGGTCGCGCACATCAATATTCTTCAATCCATCTGCAGTTTTGTCTCTTGTTGGCTTTGTGCTGCAGCAGTGCCAGGGGTGGGCGACTGACTACCCCTCAACCACGGCTAAGAATCATCTTTCAAAATATCAGTCTAAACCTGAAGTTCTCCAAGTGATTCTAAAATACTCTGACAACAAATCAAATCTCGCATTGTTCACTCACAGCTCACCGTAAACATCTTCGTTCAGAAGGACTGTAAAGCGAAACTGGCTTGCATCAGCGCCTTATAAATAGGCAGCATGGCCTGCAGCCCTCTTTCTCCCCTGCTGTGACCATTGCACTTCACAATAAGACTGATTAAAAAGCCATACTTACAATCAAACAATCATGTCACCCTAGTTAAGGCTTTGTGGGGGAGAGGAGCCCTTGCACTTCACTGGCAGCCATTTTAAGTCCCACATGATGCAAGTGTTCCTCAGTTTGTCCTGAAACTCCGGAGGGGGACGTTAGGAGGAAGCCTGTTTTTTTTTGTTTTTTTTAGTCTGGAACACAGTTAACAGTGCCTGAGGACAAGGAGTGTGTGGCACTGATGTGTGCAGGTGTGGGTGTATATACATGTGTATATAGACATGGGCAGCCATTTTAAGTCCTTCTGTAGGGTGCTCTTAAACTGTGAAATTCCTTGAGGAAAGGCGTTCCAGAACTCATCAAGGCCACCCAGGATTTTTCCTTTCCCCCACTTGCGCCAAGTATTGATGTAACATCACACCCTCCATTGTCCTTCCCTCTTGGCGACTGAGGCTCTCGGAACATGCCCTCTAAAAATATCAGCACTGTGGTCCCTGGTGGGACCATGCAGAACAGAACAGAAGGTGTTTCAAGAAAATGAAAATCCCAACCCAATCCTCACAGATGCAGGCCTTTCTCGCTCTGGGGGAAACACTTCTGACGGAGGCCAAAAGCCACACAATATAGACTTATGATTCATCCACACACAGAATTCACAATATGTACTGAAATGTGAACACTTTGTGTCTTTTTTTACAGGGTGCCTGTGGAGGAGGTTAAGACTTTGATATTTTTTTCCAACGGCCTTTATGAATCATTAATTTCTCTAATATTACAACTCGGTCCTGTCAGGGAAACAAATGATGGCTACATTTAAGCATTTTATTTTTCTGATATAAAAGCTACATTTCTTAGTGCAGAATTCAGATGCACTTTATGCTGTTTTTCATATTAAGTTGATATTCTCACAATGCTTCACGGGCAATAGATCTACGATAATGACCAAACGAAAGAACAATTCAGAGCAACTGTGAAATTTATGCGCTTAAAACCCAAAGAGCTTTTATGTTTTCTCTTGTTTTGAATGACAACTTTCAGCTGTAACTTCCAGCTTCCAAGTGAATCCAAGCTGTGTCAGTGCTCTTGGTCGAGCTGGGTGACCTCCGGTGCTCCACTGTGATGCAGCTTTGGAAGTGTAAACTGCTACATGTTTGGGTGGAGGGGTTGTTGGGGGAGCGTGAATAGGGGGATGGCTTGACACGGCAAGGTCACGTCCAACCCTGGGATTAAAGAGCCATGTCAATACTGAGGTTCCTGTGCCTCTGGGCCTCATACAGTAATCCATCAGATCAGGACATCCTCTTCTACCAGTCTCTACAGGCTGGACAGCAGATCAATACCAGCATGCTTGGAAAGGCTGACAATCACATGTGGAATACGGAGGGGAAGATGTGTGGCATAGTGAGGATTTTTCATCATGCCTAACATCCCTTTTTAATTTTGTTAATCAGCTTGACAATATTAGTGTTGGAGGTAAGGACAAGAGGGAAGCTACATTGACCGCTGATCCATATTCTGATAAGGTCAGCTCGAAAGTAAGACGATCGTAGCCCAGACTGAGAAATTATTCATGAGGGGAATATAATGAAGATCTGACTGAAAGATTTTTAAGGATAAATTTTGCAGTCTTTACTGCACTAAAAGCGAATCAGTCCTACACTAATAAAATGTGGAAATCTGAATGGTGATTGACATCTTTAGAGCCATGTAATATCTGTCTGTGGATCCGAGTCCATCCATCATGCGCACTCCTGTCTCTTATGGTGTCTAGTGACATTTATCATGCCACAACTTTCATCTTGTAAGTTGAGGAGTCCCCTAGACCCCCCACCCTTATATTATTGAATATTTCTGCTCTTAAATATTTATAACCTTTTAATTGATATTCTCTTCTCTGCTCCATTAGCCCCACCAGGGACCCACGGTCCCTAGCAGGGAAGCCTACACCACTTGTCCCCCACTGTCTGGCCCACACACTGAGACAGGTGGAGACACTGACCACAGGGAGAGGAGGAAGGGTATGACTGTGCAGGAATACTCAAAGGGAAAAAAAATATGAAGAGGTAAAGTGAAGAGTCTGGCCAAGCTGCAAATCCTAAACTCCATATAATTTACATTTAGAAAGTTAACTTTCACCATGAACCCTGCCTTTAACCTCACTGGAGATTTTATGTCTAACCCTAAGCTTAAAGATGAAATAAAATATTGAATGCCAAGAACAAGGAAAAGAGACCCAGAAAAGTTGTTGTTGGGTAACAAGCAATTTTTGAAACGCAACATGTGATGGATGTCAGTGTTTTAAACTGAAATTCATTCAAATCCAGCCCCAAAACACTGAGCTGGAAAAATACGAAATCACTGAGGGCTATGCTCTTACTTGCCTGTAGATACAGCGCGTCTAGCTCCATCAGGGTTTCGCCTGAGTCTTTCTTTGTGCAATGAAAGACCTTGGTGTCGAAAACATTATTACCAGCTCACCCATCTCCTCATTTCCCCATCATTCCCAGAGATCCTGATCCTATGATGCCCCCTCCCTGGCAGCCCACCCTACAACCACCCACCCCCAAGTTCGAATTAAGAATTTATTTTAACCAGCGAGCAGCTTCTGTCGACACATGTCGGCGGGCCTGATCAAAGGTGAGTACGCTCCTTTATCAGAGTGAGGGAGGCTGTCAGAAATAGGAGGACATTAAGATTGAATAACCTTCACACGGTTGCCGGCACCTCATTATTTAAAAATCTAAAACTTTTGCCGAGCACCCGCCATATATAGGTCACACTACATTCTAATGCCACATGTGCCTCCGAGTGTATCCTCCTCTGTGTGGATGGGATTTGGGGCTCTCCACTTAGACCGTCACATCCACTGATCCCCCATCATTAAAGAACGTCATGATCCGTCGACGAGCCTGTGAGCTTGACACTTGCCAGATTGTTAGCGATTGTCAAGAATTTGCATTGGTATGGAGTGGAGGGTGGGGGGTGTCTGTGTTCATATGGTCGAGACATGCAATTTGATTTACCTGCTTCAAGCCCCCCCCCAGATTCATATTAAAGACTAATTGCTGTTTAACATGTTGATGCATTTGATATTTGAAAGCAGATTAGTGGAGGTGTTTGTCAAAAGCCATCTCTCTTAAAATGTTAAACACAATACAAGCTCAAAGTGATGTGCTGACAGAAAAATGTTATCCCACCTTGTTACATGTTACAAAAAAAAAAAAACGTGCAGTATATTTATGAAAATTTTATGAAGCATGCTGAGATAAAAATAAGAGTAGCAGAGAGAGAGAGAGAGAGAGAGAGAGAGAAGGTGGCAAACAGTTACAGGAGGAGTAAGAACAAACAATGAAGACAACACAGAGAGCGATACATGAAGGAAGCAGCACATATAATCACAGGTATACAGACGCCATCATCCACCATTAAAATCTCTGCACCAAAAAAAGATATAAGCTTACAAAGAAGAATGGAAATCAAAGCAGTTGAATGAGAAACAGCATTTGAACATACCAAATGCTCCCTTTCCCTCTCTCACCCTGTCTCACTCGCTCTCTCACTGGGAGTGATAATATTGAACGGAGCGCCTTGCTATGCCATTAGTGCAGTAAAACATCAAAGGAAATGAATAATAGAGAATATGATTTTCTGAAGTGGTGGAGTGAAAGAGTCCTTTCCTCTTCCTGCTGTAGTGAGCCCTGCAGTACATTGATCTGTGGGCAGCCTCAACCTCAGCCAGAGCCAGAGTCTCGCACATCGCACCACTACGCTACACTGTTCTACACTACAGCACCTTGCCACTCAGACACCCCTTCAGATCTCTGTAACGGTTCTATTTGCCTCAGTCCACTCCACTTTGACAAAGCTGACACCCTCTTCCAAAAAAACAGCCTCGATCTGACATAGCCAAGAGCAAAAAGAAAGAAAGAAAGAAAGAATGAAAAAAGAAAGGGATGTATATATAAGAGAGAAGAAAAAGCACGGGGCATGTGGTTATAATTACACACAGGCAGCGCAGTGGTAAAGCCAAGCTGCAGATCTTAAGCCTGCTCGACACTCTCTGGGTAAAAAAGCGCACTGCCTCATTAAATCTCAGATATCACACTGTTCCTGCCCCTCTATACTATGCATAATACTGTCTATCTTGTAGAAGGCCTCTTTTGTTAGCATTTCTCCTTTGCCTTTGCAACATATCAAACATGAATGAGAAACAGGATGCAGGGCCTGCAGAACACTTGCAGAGTCACAGAAGAGCACAACTGGGGGTCGACTCATGAGTCAGATTTTGACACCGTGTCTGATTAAGCCCTTAGCTTGTCAGGAGTCTAATGGCTATTGTGGCCGTGTCCGTCAAAGTGGCAAAATGCATGAAAAGCAGGTAAGCTTTTCAATTTGATGTTGAAAAAAGGGTTTGTCTGAGCGATGGTTACACCATAAGGATGGATTACTGCTGCCATGGTAAAGACCATGTGATATACAAGCGGTGAGGAAACATTTAAAAAAAAAAAAGAAAGAAAAAAAGTTGGAGGTGACAAATTGGCAAACAGCAAGAGAAATCTCACATCCTCTTAAAAGTTTACCGCCACAAACAACTCTTTTCTCATTGACCATTCGTCAAGCTGCATCCTGAGAGGGGGTTAAAAAATAAATCAGTCAGACGAAGTCAAATGAGGAAAGTGAGAAATTAATTTGTGCGCCCTCCTGATTTCTCCACAGGCAGACATCGATCATGTGGCGGCTGTCTCCCCTCACTCTGGAGATAGAGATGGTGGAGGGATGGGGAGAGGGGAGATTCGTGTGTCTGAGGGGGTCGTTGTAATCAGGCACACTCATTAGCTCTGCTTTGGCTCTGGATGACAGGAGGTCTCCGAGGCAAGTCTGCCTCTTACGCCCAGTCCTTCATCCCTTGAGCTGGGGTTGGATGGGCTAAGGAGGCAGTTTCTTTCCACAGAACCACCCACCAATACCTATCAATACACATTAACACGGCAGCGGATAGGTGTTACTCTGCTTTTTGCAGGGATGAGCAAACATGTGAAAAGTTTCTGATCAATTATATGGCAAAGGGTTGATTGAACACATACAGCTGAAAACACCACATCAGAAAGAGAGATCACAAACAAAACTGAGAACACCGTCGTCATAAGCAGCTGAGAAAAGCAGGAATCTATTGCAGTGGTGCATGCAGCTCCTGTATTTCACATAGGAGCACTCAGAAAGCTGTGGGTAAATGCTGGACTAATGTGGCAGCCTAGGAGTAGCCAGGGTCCCCAGCCTGCTGGGCAAAACCATCCATATCGGGTTTAAAATAACCACACCTGAGACTTAACCTTTACCAGAGACAAATGAAATGAAAATATACAGTGTGGTGCATCAGGAGCAGGCTTCATTCATAGGGGGCTTTCTGCTAGCCTGACCTGAATTACCGCTCTGTTCCTGGAGGGCCACTGTGAATGGCACACGTGGAGACAGGACACATTCATCTGGGTAGCTCTATTCTACATCATACAGAAGGCTGGGAAACAAAGAGTCTAAAAAAACGTCAGGAACACACAGAAACACAAGGACAGCTATAAGCACACCTGCATGAATGCACGCACACAAACATACAAACAAGAGCTTATACACCGCTCGACCCCTCGATAACAAAAACACATGCAACCATGCAGTTTACAGTATGAAAACCTCAAAAACAGGAAACACATACTTTCTATCATTCGGAACCCAACAAAGATTTTACAGGCAGACACACAAGCACGCACACACACACACACACACACACACACACACACACAGACACATGATCCACTTTCCAGCCGAAAATGATGAAATATGAAATGGAGCATTACCGCTTGGAATGGCAGTCTGCCCGGGACTGTGCTGGTCCTCTGTCACATTGTCTTCTACTGCCAGAAAAAGAGAGAGGGGGGTTGGGGTGGAGGGGAGAAAAAGAGGGAAAGAAACAGTTAACAGTGAAAAACAAGTTAGACACATTGAGATTTCCTTCTTTTTTATTATTTACTATTGAGATTTTCTGTATGGAAACTCCAGGAGATTTCAACAGCTTTCGACAGCTCAACCTGTGGTTTGGGAATCCACGCAAGCCTTTCATATGTATGAGGTTTGGCAACAAGGCAAACAGCCACCCACGTAAATAACATATTGGACTGGGTAATGACGTGATGAATTATGAACGTCTCCCATGACACGTCCTCCCAACATCAACAGTGACCAAGTGAAAAACACCTTGATGACTGCATTAGTGAGAAGGTTGTATAGTACCTTGGTTAGTGGAATTAGATGGATATCAAAAAGAAGATTTGTAGACGCCAGGACAGATATGGACCTTCCGAAAACTGTGATCCAAAGTTAAATGCAAAGAAAAAATTACAAGATTTATAAGATATATATTCACACTATGTGTCGTAACAGCCAAAGCAGCTGCAAAGTGCTTTTGCTCTTTAACAGGATGGCGGTTGTGGTGACGGCTTGATCAGCACTCAGATCTGCTCATTAGGTCCACTTTTGACTTTTTCTACAACAGCACTGGCCTTGAAAAACACGACTTCTGTTTAGTAAAAGGTAGGAACCTCTTACATTGGAGCCTTTTTGGAACTGGTGAGAATTCCTTGTGGCATGTCAAGGACAAGAAATGAAATGGATTTTAACAGCGGGAAGAGAACAAAAGAGTCTCCCACCTGTTCCATGTAAAATGAGGGTCTCACTGAGGACTTCTTACGCCTCTGCGTTCCACCCCTGCAGTTGAAATGCATTCTCCATTGTGTCTTTTCTTTCTAGCCTTTCATTTTCCTGGGCAAAGAGGAAGGGGGAGTCTGACAGGACCTCCCAGTAGGGGAGTGTGGCAGTGACTGCCAAAGCAGAAACTGGCGCACTTTTAAAATCACACAAAATATCCTGTACTTTGCATAATTAAGGCAAGATCCTATGGTGGCAGAAGCCTATCCCTCAGGGGAGCACGAGTCAGTGTCAAGCAGGGTGTCAAACCTCAGTGAAAAATGAAGAGGAAAGTGTTGAGCTGTTTTTTATGAAGACGGCAAACGACGGAGCAGCTATGTTTTGCTGTCGGGCCTAGTCCAGCCAAAACTGAATTCCTGAGGAATTCCTCCAAGAGGATTTTTATTCCCAAAAAACTTCTACAAAGAAATGTCAATAATTATTCAAATATGAGTCTCTGATCAGAAATATTTCCCTTAGCAACAATTATAATTGATTCACTGAAGAAATATGCTAAACAAATGGTCATGGGTCTGGCAATTAATTAGCTAAATCAATTAAAAGTGATGGAACAGACATATTTGGACACCATGGAGGTACATCCCTCAGAGCCACCAAAGAGGACTGTTGCAGCCAACACAGAAACCTTGTCCTGTTAAAGGAGGCCTTAGTGACTGACGCCCTGAGAGCTTAATGAGTTTCTCCGGCACTGTTGAGCGCCTTGCATCTAGGATCATTTAAATGGGCTAGGGATAGGGGGTCCTAATAAATCCCCCATGGTTCTATCAGAGATTGGTGGTGGGAGCTGGAGTTTTTGTTTTGATTACCATCCCTGTTGGTGAGATGAGGGAGTTGAGGCAGAAAATTCTATTTTACAATGCCATAAGAACTTAAACATAACGGCAGTTTGTGATGATTTGTCACCACTGTGAACTTATTAAAAGTTTTGTCATTTAAAGTAAACAACCTCCATCACGGTGCAAATTCTTTTCTCATTTGCACCTGTCTTCTAGATAATTAATAGCTAGCTAAGAGTGATCATAGAGGGTGAGCTGTCAGGTAAGGGCACACTCCTGTGATGCTTCATACTAGCTGGACATTTGATCAACAGTCATAACACAGTACAAATACAAATAGCCGGACAGTTTTAATTAATATACTCTAAGGCTCATGATCACCCCATAATGACTCTAACTTCAACTGAACATACCTCAGTCCACACTGTTATTAATGCGTCACCGCTATCAGTTAATTAATGTTTGACAAGGTACAGTGTATCACTCAGTCGGTGACAAACTGTAATCATGCTGCTAGGTTTTGTTGATACAATACCAAACACACTTGGGACTATTTCAGCGCTGCTCCTTTGATTTTTCAAAACGCGGAGCAGGAAAAACATAATCCCACAACAAGTGGCACAGCATTAAAGGCCACTAATTAACACACTGGCCACACACAAAAATGAACGTAGTAACTGTCATTAAAATGTGAGTGACAATCCCCAAGACGGGACATTTCCTTTTTCAGCATGAATTAATTGACTACAGATATGAGAGCAAAAACAAGAGGCAAAAACAAAACATGAAGAAAAAAACAAATTATACTAAACAAAACAAAATTTATAAAACAGATTGGTCACCACATGCACAGACTACGAAATATCACAGCCGCAAAAACTAATGATTTAATAGACATGAATAAGCAAAACATGACAAACTCAGCAGCCTGGACCTTTCCTAATCCATCAAACGAATTCCTGCTGTGTAAGAGAATAGAGTGAAGTGTGTGTAGACAGTACGCACACAAATGTGTGCATATATACTGTACATCTTTTGTGCTTTTAAAAGAGCTTTGCCACATATTTGTGTGTGTGTCTGCTTGTGTGTATGGGTATCTCGCAGCACTTCTCATACATTAAGAAAAAAAAGCCCTGAGTGTGTTCTTGGATATGCGTGACTCATCTGCTTGGTTACAGCCAGCTTGGACGATACAGTGCCGAACACAATGGCTGTGTAATCCGCCCTGACTGACCGGGAAGGAGACGCTCGCCACAGGGACTACAACTCAATTTAGCTCAGGTCAAGAGGTCAACCCTCCTCAATTAGGGATGGGAAGGGAGGGAGGAGGACACACACTGCACATGAATAACTTTCTTAATGAGCATTATTTGAACTGGTGATTAGTGTCATAAATAATTTGCAATAGAGGAGCATGTTAATCAGGTTGCATAATATTTGTAATCCTTCATATATTGCCATATACTGTAAGCAAATCATAAGAGCACCTATTCTAAAAAATAGCACTCCACTAGTAGCAATATTTTTAAAAATGCCATGAATCAATAATCCCATTACGCAATTATTGCAAATTTAGCTTCCAAAAAAAAAAAAATAAATAAATAAATTAGTGCTATTTATACGGGCAACGAGACAGATTCAAATAAGCCCAGCGACGTATAATTTCATTTGCAGCAGTGGTGGGAATCAATCATTGTCTCTGAATCAGAACTCTTTCTCCATGTGGCAGACAATCCATGACAACAAGAGAGACACATGCCATGGTATAAGAAGAGATATCGGCCAGCTCCCGCGACACCCAGTCCAACACACTGAGCCGCATGTCAAGAGCACTGACAGCCGTGCTAATGGGATTTTTCTACGGCTCCATCATAATTTCCTTAATGATAATACTAACCATATTTTTGTGTCACATTAGAAAAGTGTTAATGGGTGTTATGCCACAGATCATTAATTGTGAACAGACTGGAATACTGCAGCTAACTATAAACCAGGAATGACGCAACTGTTAGTAGACATTTTAATAGGGGAGAAAAAATAGACTGGCACTTCTCTGCATTTGTAATTGTTCAAATTAAGAGGACGCCTTTATTACATTTAACTTTAAACATGATGACTAGAGTGTGTGTATGAAATAAAGAAATGAATGAGTTTTTGAGTAGTTTTGTCCTCGCAAAAAAACTCAAGCTTAAAGGTACCATCACTTTTTTTTTTTTTACTTACACAAGTCAGGACTGAAAGGGGGAGTGGTTATGCATCTGTGGGCATAACGGACAGTCAAGTTTCTTTTTAAAAAAAGCTTCAAATTATGACAAATGTGGATAAAAAAAAAAAAAACATAGCTGTTTTAGTTTTCCTTGACACGTCAAATTTCAGTTGCAGTTTTATTCAGAGGAAAATAAAAATGCATGAAAATCTGTGTATGTCTGAGCAGAGGAATTTTAACCTAAAACAGACTTATTATATTGACTTTGTTTTTAATGTGCCCTTCACAGATTTCATAAATGATCTGTGAGGTTTATATTTAAAGCGTAAATATAATATTTCCTTTCATGTACAGCAAAGCTAAACTCCAGTGCTCACTCATATGGTGACAAATTTCAGCTCCGCAAAAACATCAAATATTTAAGGTATACATGACACAGCAATGATTTCATGACAACCGCTGTGCTTAAAGTAAATGGCCCAGAAAATATATTTATATATGCAGATGACAGACCTGGAAACTTCCACCTCAGCCAATAAACACATCGGGACTGAAGCTTGAGAGTGTCATTTGTGCTCCGAATGAAAATATCAACGCAGCCTCACATTATTCAGGAAGTGCTGTAGGACAGGCAACGTGGCAGTCATCACACGCTACATGCAGGATTTGGAGTGAGATCCTCCTTCCTCGCTGCTCACCACTGACTGAGGCAATGTGCTGACCCAAAGCCTCTGCACATCAAAACAAAATTACAATGTGCCTACAGTTGAGAAATGTAGAAGGCTCCGGATTGAGTAAATGTCAGTGGCTGGGGTGAAGTGTTTGCATATAAGCGAATGATGTATGGTCTTGTCCTGTGCCATTTATTCCCCCAAGCAATAACGTAGCCGGATCTGTCTCTCAGACTTAATTGAAACGGGACTTGTAATGTTGCCCTTTTCCTCGATGGGACCAAAAACATAACCTCTGACTCCCACAAGCAGCCAAGACTGAGGAGGTGTGTGTTGTGTGTGTTGTGTATGTGTGTGTGTGTGTGTGTGCGCGCGCGTGTGGGATGCACAAGGGAAAAAAAAAAAAGAGTGCCAACTGTCACAGCATTATTTTCTCATCTCTACACACACTCCATGTCAATACTATCCATACCAGACCCTCAAACGCCGCACATGATGCCCGTTCTACCTTCCCTCTCTGTTCCATCGGCAACTCTATTTATTTTTCCTTCTGCAGAACAAAGTGTTCTTTCTGTGCAATAAAAAGAGCACCATCCACATTGACCACCGCTTCAAGTCAGCAGAAGACAACCTATAAAAGTGAAACCTGAACTCTGTAACCCCACTCTGTTTCGCGAAAACATACAGTGCATGCAGACACAGGCTCACACACACAAACATGTACACGAAAACACAAATTTAGAGCTGTCACTTTTGTTTCAAATAATATAGTTTTTAAAAAGCCTGCAACTAAAATGATAATTCCTGTCTTCTACAAACAAAGGTGGGGGATGCAGCGTCAAGCAACTATTTAAAAAAAATGACAAGGAAAGTTATTGTGGACATCTGTATAAGTGTATCTGTCTCCCTGAGGAAACAGATAGACAAAGAACAATAAATAACATCTGCCTGGCCTTCCTTGGGCCTGATCCAAAACAGGGAAATATCTATGACGTATCTGCATTTCTGCTCCGCTTGAGCAGTCAGAATGAAGACATAAAAGTCGGGATGTTTTGTGCGCTACATTTTTCCAATTTAAATTTTAGAGACAATAACAAAACAAACAATGTCATCATTCTGACTTCATTTGCATACTGATATGCTCACTCTCTATCCCTCTCTGTCACACTCATAGATGTACACGAATCTTAACAGATGTTCTTCTGAACGCACACACACACACACTCTTTCACACACACACACACACACACACACACACACACACACACACACACACACACTTGTAGCATGCAGGCATGCTGGCAGGAGACGATTATATATAAGTGATGTGTCTTTTGAGAATAGCAAATGTCACACTAACTAACAAAAAAAAAGAGAAAAAAAAACAGTCAATGCCAATCTGCTCTCAGAAAATAGGAAATCTATGTATAGAGCTGTTTACTGTGAATAGAGCAGTGCAGGGCTGGAAACAGAATGTGACAATTTTTAAGATGTGCATGCACTCACATTTCCACCCTCTCCTGGGTATTGATTTAAAATGGTGGCTGCATGAATGTACTACCGCAGACCATGTAATCTTCCTTTGAGATGAAGACTTCCGAGAACGAAAGGGGGAGAGAGAAAGGGGGTCCACAGACCACAAGCTGGGAATGTGAAATTGTGGACAATTATTTGCTGAGCAAAATACAATGCCTGCCAGATGAACTGGAGCTCAACCTCCATAACCCAGCAGCTCCCCCACCAAAAGGCTACAGAGAAAAGTAGTGCATGAATAAGTGTGTGAGAGAGAGTGCTCCCTCTCCCTCTTTCGCTTTCTCTCTCTCTCATTCCGTCTCTATTTCTTTCTCCCTCCCCCTCTCTCACCCGCTCACACATGCACATGTGCACTCAGACACAAATACACAATCAAATTACCACCAATCCAACTGATTCAAAAAGGAGGCGAGGAGGAAACAAAATAAAGAAGAAGAACAAAAATCATGTGTATCATCTACTGTGTGTATACTTGACATGCTGCGCTGAGATTTACTGTGAAATAAAAAACACTACTACTGTTGCTTTGAGCTGATAGCTGATAAATCCAGATGTTTGCAACTTACTAATGGACATGTCCAATTAGCACTCAGCACTTATCCCATCTCTAATTTCACGTTAAACTGTTGTACACATACATCACAGCCACCCCCCCCCCCCCTCCACAACATACGAAATGTTTCCTCCTTAGTTTCTCAGACGAGGAGGGGGGTGTGTGGAGGGGGGGGGGGGGATCACGTGACTCTGCACCCCATTCCATCAGACGGCTTAAGTTCCGACCAGGAGCGTCTTTAACACATCCAGATGTTTGCCGGCGTCGCGCTGCACTGTTGCTCTCTGAATGATCCATGCCCTGCCCTTGCACTTTTTAACTATCATTACAATACAGTGTGAACTGAAAGCGACCAGCCCCCCCCCCCCCCCCCCGCCACCCCCCCACCCCACCCCACCTCCGATACTAAGTACGTAAGAGCTATATGCAGTCGATTTCATGCGCAAACATAAAGAGGAAGGACACTTCCAAAAATGCGTAAAAAAAAAAAAAAAGAGGGAAGACAGTTACATTTCAGTGAGCGATAAGTTCAGTTCATGCTCGTCCAGACTTGTCATCACCTTAAAAATGAAAAAAAAAAAAAAAAATTGTTCTGAGAGCCACCAAACACAGGCTTATCACTTACCTTTCAGTGATCTTGGCTTAGCTTGCTTGCGGCGCGACATCCTATAGAAAACGCTGAAGTTGCTCAGTTTCTGTCTGACAATTTGCGTAAAACGGGATAGTCTAAAGGTGTAGTCTCTCTAAATTCCACTGGCCGAAATCGCGGCTGCCTGTTTACCATTACAGAGAGATGCAACTTAGCCCCTGCCGCGCGGTCTCAACACGAGTTCTTTTTTTTTTTTTTTTTTGCTGTTATTTTGTGATGAGTAGGTGGATGTTATAAAATCCAATTAGCCCGATCGGTATATAGGCGACACTATTTAGTAGTTGAGCTGGGTATCGGGCAAAGTGTGAGGGTCTGGTTATCCCGTCATGCGCTTCCATTCTCCGGGAAAACACACACGCGTGCAGGCATGATGTTCGTTTAGAAATAAAAGCGGAATATTTGCTTTTCGCCTCTCATCTCAAATGCATCCGCGTAAGAAAGACATCAGCAAAACGCCTCCTGTGAGAGTGCAAAAAAAAAAAAAAAAAAAAAAATGCAACAAAACCAAAAATAAAAAAAAAAGGCGGAAAAATGATAATTACACTTTTCACTTCATATCCACCTAACAGCATCAAAACTATTATAGACTCTTCCTTTTCTCACTCCAGTCAGCTAATCATGAATTAGGTTCGGAATCTGATCTAAGTCTGCGTCTAAATTGTTCTTAAAAGAGGATGAAGAAGCAGAGAGAAGATGGAAGCTCCCTCCTCATCACAAACCTGCAAGGTCTTGGACTGCGCTGTCGCTCCGGTAGTCCACATAATAATGGAAAATGGAAGCAAGGCCCCCAAAGCCATCAGGATGGCTCCAGAGGGGGCCCCTACCCCGCAGGGACTCGCTCTGTACGTAATCACTGAGGAAATCATTGTCAGCCTGCCTGCACTCACACACAGACAGAGAGGCATGATTAAAATCCTAGGGATCATGGCAAGATGCGGATTGCTGGATCTGCTGGTCCCCGGATCCGGAGTCGAACTCTAAACCCAAAGTCGGCTTGCTCACCCTGGCGTCTCCTCTGCCTCAGCTCGCCGTCGGCCACTCTCCGTCTACGGCAGACGGACTGGTCCCCCTTCTGGTAGAAATGGTTAAGCAGAAAGACATTTTCTGTGTGGCAGTTGACATATATGACATCTAATGGCACACAGAGAATATTGGGATGATCAGTTTATGTACAGATTAGATTTTCTTTTTTTTTTTTTACATGCACTATCAATCAGAGGAGGAGTTCATCCCACTAATTATGTGTGTGTTATTTATAAAGAAGTATCTATTTTCTCAGGTTTAAAATAATATTTCTGGTTATGTCAAAAATAATATAGCCTCTAACCTTTAATATTGTTCTTGAAGAAATAGTTTGTTTATTTATTTTATTTATTTATTTTTTACCTAGTTTTCATTACAGGTGTAGTTCAGTATTAAAATACCAGACTAGTTTCAGCCTGCAAACTTTGAAGCTATTTAATTGGCATGTCTGTTATTGTGTAAAAACATCATACAATCTTTCTTTCTTTCTTTCTTTCTTTCTTTTATCCCTCATCAAAATGTTCACAACAGTGCGTGGGTATACACCCTCACCTGCATGTGGATGTCCAGGCCCCCCATACTACCCCTGCTATGTGAAAATGAGATCCAGAGAGGAGTCCTGCAGTGGGCTTCTCACTCTGCACTCTCCCCCCTCCGCAGCCTGAAGGTAGCCTCTGCCAGGGGCCCCATCTAAAAATCACAGTCACGCAACCGCTTTTTCCACTTTTGATGCATTTCTATTCTGGCGGTTTCACAGAGACAGATGTAAGAGGAAAAGCGAGGTTTTCACTGCAGACCTATAGGGAAGGAGAGGCAGTCGATAGGGCAACTCCCAAATACAGGCTGGTGTAGGAGAAGAAAATTAACAACAACCTTTGATAGCCTTTACTGTGCCAGAATCTAACTTTGTTAAAGAAAATTCACTATAAAAGTTAACTATAACTATAAAAGTTAATGATGTGAGTACATAATAAGGCTGCACTTATTCTATAGGGTATTCCCACCTTTTACTTTGGAGTTCATAATGAGGCCATATACTGTTACAGACATCTAAGGTAATCACCTGGCCCAAAGTAATCTAAATGTAATAGAAAATTCGGAGCTACAGATGAGTTGACAGCCATTACCTGAGCCTTTAAAAAAAAAACAAACAAAAAAAAAAACCCCAAAAAACCTTTGTTATTTTGCATCTCTCTCCCGAATCAGTGGTAGATGTGAGAATTTAACATAATAAGTGGGGACATATGACCTACATATGATGTCAAGGCTGTTTGCTCAATTTGTATCTTGTAATTTAATCCACACCCATTGCGTTTGAAATAATTTCCCCACCCACAAGCTGCCATAAAATGAGTGCAAAAGATCAATAAAACAGAGTATGACATAGATTGACGTGATGTGCTTTGGTAAATTCAAAGCCCTCAAAAACTACAGTAAAGCTGGTAAACACACACATATGAAACATCTATTTGTAGGTGCTTGGAGTCTGTCAGGAGGTCTCAGCTGCCTTAAAACTTCAATCTTAACAATGCTCCAAAGTCCCCCCCCTCTCTCTGTCTCAGCACTCTGTCAGGCGGCTCTCCCAAAGTTTTACCACCTTGCCTCCCCCCCGTACCTCTCGAATGCTCTCTCAAACACAAACAAACAGTGCTCTTCAGTCCTCCAGGGCTCTTTGCTACTTTCATTAGTGACAAAGTAACTGGGAAAAGGCTTGACTTGACTCAGTGCTTGCACTGCTCAGTCTCTAAGTTACAGTACACTCTTGCTCAGAGGTTGTCTTTTTTTTTTTTTTGTCTTCAAGTGGAAGAAACCTCATGTGAGGAAGGTTGCTCATGATGCTCCAAAAACTGTCTGACACGGTTTGTGTCCCTCAGGGATAACATTATAAATATGGAAAGGAGAATCAAATATAAATTTTCTGAGAGCAAATAGGCACAATGAAAATCAACAATAATGTTTTTGTTTCAAGTCTCACCTCTGAGCGGGCGGGGGGAGAGGGAACAAATGAAGATAAATAAAAAAAACGTGATATATTTGTCAGAAAAAACAATGCCATCCAAATTCCTACTCAGCACGTACATATCTAATATCTAATACTGCAAAATGAAGTTACTGATTTATTTAGTCGACTGTGTTGTCCTTCAGAAATTCTGCATTCAGACTGCAAGCCATTGGAATGCCATGAAACACAGAAAGGCGCAGCCTGTTTTCAGATCACCCAAGCTTCTTGCCACAGTATTTGTAGTAAAACTGAGCAGTTCTGTGGAGATTTTTTTCACCACCCATAGCTTTTAGTTAGACATCGAGACGCCACAGCATGTGTGCGTGCCGCAGCATCAGAGATTTCACTCTGCCTCTCAGCGGGGTGAAATGTTCCCCAGTGGAATCTGTGGCCCTTGGGTGGTGGGATCCTTCAGCAGTTCTTCTTGACCTGTGGCCTCCTCGCCCTCTGTCCATTTGGCTCCGACAGCACAATGTCCAAAAGAGAGAAAAAAAAAAAAACAAGTAGAAACTGAACTTTAAAACTCAGAGAAAGTTTTAATCCCAATGAAGTGTCTCCTGCAGAAATAATAATCACTGAAGGCTATTTAGTAGAATACTCTCACAAATGGTGGAAAAACGACGGCTTAAAAGCACAGTCGGTCAATTACGCTCGTTAGAAGAGGGCAGAAACACAGACATGCATGTACACCAGCCACACACATACATACACACACTTGACTTGCCTCATTAAAACCCATCCAGCTACTAGAACTCAGAGATGTGAATGTTTCCCTTGAGGAGTGGGGCACGTTCATTTTGAGAAAGGCAGAAGATTCAACTTTTTTCTTACTTGCTTATAATTACAGAGATTGCTGGAATGCATGACCCTGAGAATAAGGCTCAGTCCTGGGAGAGTCCACCAGAAGCATCACCATCTTCAGTCTTGCTCTCCATTGTGTGTCTCCCTAGTTGGATGCCACCCACACCAGGCATGAGTGAGGTCGAGACAGTGCCCCCATCACCAGAGGAGCGCTCCCCGGGGACTTTACACTCTGCTCCAACAAGCCAAACTCCTGAGGCTGAGAAAAAAAAAAAAAAAAAAAAAAAAGCGAGTGACTGAAAACATTGCCCTCTCTGAGCACTGAGGCATATTCTCACAGTAAACTGATTAAAAAAAGAACAAAAACAACATGGAGAGCTAACAATCAGAAGGCATCAGAATTGGCAAGCAAGGCGTGAGTGCTGCTTTCCAACTCCACTGTTATCCAAATTGTTGAGCAATTAAACACTGGAGCAAAAAATGATCACATGTATGTAGTTCACATAAAAAAGTGTTAGATTTTGTTTTTGTGTTAGAATATTCCTGATATGCCAGTAAGTAAATGCACGCCTGTCTCAATAGGATGGTCAGCGACAGGCCCCGTGTCTCATCCTTTCAAACTGAAGGATGTCAACAAAGTAGAGGGAACGTGGAGTGAGTGGTCCTCGTCAACAGTGACCTTCCAGCTGGATATCCACAACTTCCATCTTCCCAAGCCAAGGAGCCCCATGGAGCAACTCCCAAACCGGGTCATTAGCACAGTGGTGTCACCAGACAGCAGATCACGGGCCAGAGAGGGAGCGAGAGGGGGACTCCTGGCACTGCAGCGGCTGCTGTGTGGTTTGACATTCAGGGCTGGCTGATCTATGGGGCTGGGGAGACAGTGCCCTTGCTCTGGGTCTTCATGAGGAGAAGGTCCTGGCAGTTTTCCCCTTACTTACTCCATCATAAAACTGCGGTCACAAGATGTTAGACTCATGTAGCCTTCACTTGCAACATCACGATCTGAGCTGTAGGGCGTTGTCGTTGCTTTAGCGACAATATCGTCACCTGTGCCACCGGATCCTGCACTGAAAGCCATTTCACATCATCGGCTACCTGATTGGTAGAAATGATAATATTCCTAGATTATAACATCTACACTCACTCAGCAGCTGGCTGCATTAATATAATATCCACCTATGGATTGTAGATTTATTCCTTTAGACCAACTTTAAATTGCATGTCATGACAATAACCTCCACAAAGATGTTACTGGCATGAAGAACACCATTCAACCACAATGGGACGGTTTCATAGTGTGATCAAAAATCATTCTAGGGGTTTTATGTCCTTCTCAAATGGCTTTGACCTCCACAGCCTGTCTCCAGCAAATGGTGACCACTATGAACATGCCAAGAAAGTGGATCCCCTGGGGGTGTTACCATGAGCCAAGACGAACATAAAAATCTCCCAGTGAAAGATGGACATTTTCCACTTGGCACTGCCACACAAGATGAAAGGAAGAGATAGCAAACCTTTCAACACATTATTATTATTATTTTTTTTTTACTGAAATGAGAGGGATTTTTTTTCCTTGCTCATTACCACTCTCTCATTAGGAGATCCACACTTTAAGATGAGATCAAGACTACTCACCTCTCTATACGCTGGTGGTTCACTAAGCTACAGCACGTAACTGTGCTACAGAGCTCCTTATCATTCAGAACATTTTACACCAGACTCACCTCGGTGTGGTACCAGGGTCTGATTTCCAGGTTCACTGGTCCTCTGAATTAGTAAAACATTTTCTTTTTTTTAAACAAATGTATATCATTACTCAAGAACATGGCGATAGGCATGTGCGTACTGCTTCTGCATGTAATGAGGATTTAACTCCTTGAAAATAGAATATATAGCTTTTGTAACCAAGAGAACAAACCTACACTGCTCTAAATGTAACCACCCATTAGGCCTCTGTGAGTTTTTACAAATATCTACAATTGCGTAGCCAGTGACTAGAGCACAAATGAAAGGTTCTTTGACTCTTTGACTCCTGCAGGGTAATGAGCTGTAGTGCAAATTAAGAGCAGCCATCTCCTCATCAGCCTGTCCAATTTATGTCGGGATTGTCCCTGGAAAATAGGCAGCTGTGTAGGACGACTGCTGCGTTGTAGTTGTGTGAAGGCATGCGGATAAAGAAGGCTCTGAAGGATTAGAAGAACCCTCACTCCCAGGCCATGCACGCATTATTCATCCCACCTCCTCCTCCTCCTCACCCTTCTCACCTTCATCACTCCCACCCGCCCACCACCTTTCCTTGCTCCCTGATGACTCCCCCACATCCCTGACAGTTGCATAAGCCCCGAGAACCTCTCTCCGGACCACGGTGGTGGGAGTTGGGGAGTTGGGACGGTGTTAATTAAAAGAAAAGGTTAACACACACAGGGCCCGGCAGAAGGTGCGTTCAGGTTGCTCCCAAGGTAGAGCAGCTGCTCACTATTTCCTTCCTCAGAGGGAACCAGGAAGGGCCCAGCGACCAGGGATGGAAGCCAGGTGATTGGGGACAGCAGGATGAAGGAGTGACTAGGGCGTAAAGGATGGAGCTGATCTGACCCTCACACTAAGTATCAGCCAGGGGGTGTAGCGAATGGTTCCACTCACCTGTCCAGTGCCTCCCTGCCCAGACCTTGGTTTGGAGCTGATTAGTGTGTCCCAGAGAAGGTTTCACCTCCCTAAACACCGCCCACACACACACATGCCTTCGTTAGATAGTGGGATGCATGCCAGGCCCATTTAGAGGAGCATGTCAGCGAGGTAAGGAGAAACAGACAAAAAAGTGAGATGAAAGTGGACAAGACTGGGAACAGAAATGGCCTTTCAGAGGTGAAAAAAGTGGACACCAAAGAAGAGGTCAGAGGGTTATGTGAGACCGAACACGCAGAGATGTTGAGTCTCAGAGAGTTAGCCCATCAAGATCCTGCACAGCTGTTGTGGCTGACTGCACCATGTGTGATGTAACTGTCTGAGGGAGATCATTAAATAATGATGAATTATCACATCAAATTTCCCAAATATGTAGTATTATTTTCAACAAAAGAATATTCATTCGGGGAAATAGTTGGCCTAGTTTAGGAGAGCTAACATTGAAATAGTTGTTTTGCATCAATTGGGAATAAATG
Source organism: Trachinotus anak (assembly GCF_046630095.1). Taxonomy (NCBI): domain Eukaryota; kingdom Metazoa; phylum Chordata; class Actinopteri; order Carangiformes; family Carangidae; genus Trachinotus; species Trachinotus anak. The sequence goes on from NW_027273863.1 coordinate 14,768,780, forward strand.
ATGAATGGATCACACAGCAGCAATATTTTGAAGATTAATTCATTATAGTAAATGAACAAAACTAAATCTGTTTAATATTCGTGAAAAAAAAGGGAAGCAATTTAATCTGTGTACTTTCTTTCACTTTCATCGTATGGTTTAGTTATCCCTGTTTCACAAATTATTTCTAATATTCACTGTCTAAGGTCAATGCATTGTGACAATCAAACATAGCGCACTGATCGCCACTTAAATTAATTCCAATAAATGCTCATGAGCTTTTAAGACAAACAAGAGGGAGTGAAACGGTTTTACCTCCCCCCCCCCCACCAAACAAGCAGAGATAATTAAACATCTATCCTCAGAGAAGAAGTGTTCCCACTGGAAGGTTGTTTGGTTTAAGGATTTGCTCAGTGGTTTGACTCGCCAGGGACTCTCCATTTGAGTCTCAAGGTTTTATATCTCTAACAAGGCTTTAATTGCCAAGGTAACAGACCACCTGATTAAGGCTGACAATAAGTCTGTTTTATCTGTGGGGTAGGAGAGAGCTCAGTAGACTGCAGGGATGAGGAGGAATATTCAAATTCGGCTATCAGAGAGTCATGCATTCATGTTCAATAAGCTTGTTATTTTTATATGGCCAACAAGCAGATAAACAGATTGTATGGTCATGGAGCTAAGCAGGGTGAACCTGCCTCAAAAATTCTATTTACTCCACATCAACTTTGGAAATTCACAGTACTTGCAGGAAAGAGCCTAATTCTACTGAGAGTGTGGAGGAGGCGGCACTCAAAGCCTCAGGTCCCATGCCATGTGCCCTCCTTATTGTAACGAGTGCATTTCTCTCCTCAAACTCTGACTGGTGAGCGTGTCGAGGAGGAGGGATATTCTTCAGAGGAGATGGGGGGGGGGTCTGGTGGTGAAAAACTCTGTGTTAAAGTCCCATCTCTCCTGTCAAAGGGCTGACACGGGGCATCAGGGGACGCGGGGCCTTTGGTGCTCTGAGTCTGGACACTGGCCTAGTTTCTCCCACCACCACCTCCCCCCGTCTCTCTGTCTCTACTCCCCTCCACTCTTCACCCACCCCACTCCTCCAACATCCCACCTACAAAATGCTTCTCAGCCGCCCTATCTCATCTGTTCTTTACTGTCATCCTGACCTCAATGAACTGCCCTCCTCCTCCTCCAGCACCACCTCTCCATCCCTTCATGTCCCCCTGTCTTGCTTTCTGTCTCACATTCACTTTTTCTCAGGGATCCTGTTAATATAGAAAAGATTAAAAGTCATCTTGAAAATAAGAAAAAGATATTTAGCATAGTAAACAGCAACAACAAAATCTGTGGCTGTGTCCCTAATCCATACTACAAATTATAAACAGGTTTTGAGTATGTAGAGTGGTCTTGCTTTAAAGTGACAAAATAAAATATGCTCTGAACATTCAACATGCACACTACAAAGTCCTTGATTTCTGAGTGTACTGTTGATGGACACCATTCTCCAACAATACAATGCATGAAGGAAATAGAGGAGCTCCTGAAAAAGCAGGAAAAACTGAGAAATTGGATTGTGGTGAAACAGCTCCAGGTACATATCAGGTACCACATACAAAAAATAATTATTATATGTTTAGAAAAATATAACATTTTGCTCTTTGTGCACAGCAGCATGGATTTGTGATACAGCTCTGTAAGATTTCTTTTGTATGATGTTTATTTAGATCTTCCATCTTATTGGACTTTGTTACATTAGTTGTTTTTTTAAATCATTATTATCATTTATTATATTTTTATTTATTATTATTATTTTATGGCATGAAAGTTCATCTATGACCTAGACAAAAGGAAAAGAATCCAACTGAAATCAGATTTAGTCCTCCTTGTTTGTTATGAAGAAATGATGTTAGTGTTACTTTAAATGTATTGTAATTTTATGTCATTATTAAAAGTCAGAAAAAAATATTTGGGGGAATATTAGAATATGAAATATTGTCCCAGTGGGAGAACAAAGTCAAAGTAAAAAAATGTTCATTACATCTAATAAAGCATGGAAAGACAATTTGTTGTTTGCAGTGGTCATGGCGAGTAAGAACCACACCAGCATTAAAACAGAACCAAAGTGACACTTGCAGGTAAATGTGCTTTTTAATGTGCTGCAGCTGAGCAGATCAGTTTAGATATCTAGCCTGCAAACTGATGGTAGCAGTGCACTTTTCCCTGGTGAGTGTTTGAACAAGATGTGTGTCCGTGTTTGTAAGATGGATAAGAATGAGACTTTAGCAGGAAATCTAGTGTGGGTGGTTGTTCAGACTCTGTGGCTCTTGTGGAGCAGGCTGATGTCAGGCTGTTACAGTGGTTTTCATTCATTGCCAATAGATTCATGTAAAGAAACAGGGGCACAATCATGAAACCAAAAAAAATACAAGACATATATATATCTTCTCCCTGGTTTCTTTGGATTTTCCTTTTGTAAAAGAAGAACACTGGACATATGATTTACAGAGCAGGTATATAGTTTATGCTGCAGCAGAAAACAACATGCAGTTAAATTTTGGTTGGACATTAACTCAAGGTTCTTTCAACTGTATCTCTTGGTCCCCAGATTAAGACACTTCTAAAACTTAAAATTTTGCTCTATGAATATTTAGATGGGTTTACCACTTAAAAACAGGTCTTCCAGTGTTTTAAAGCTGTTGCTGGATGGATGCTGATAAATCAGTGCCATATGTCTGCTGTTACAGGACGTCCTTGGTGAGACCAGAGACAATTTTCCACTATTTTGAGTAATAAAGTCTCATTATGTCCTAAAGTCACTCTTAGTCCTGTTGGTACTCAGTGTCAGATACAGTGAGAAAATCTTGGTGATATTTTAGACAATTGACTATTTTGTCAAACTGTTGATGCACTCCATTTTTTTTCTGTCCCAGATGATAGGATGCTCCTTTCAAAGCTTTGCCTGTGTGACATTATACACTGCTGCTGTATACAAATGACTTATCTTACCAACCCCCCCAAAAAACAACATTCAAAGCACCTCTGTCATGTGAACATGTTGTACATGTCACCTCATGAAATTCAGTCTGACATGAGGCGTCAACTCTTGCACTTCATGCGGTGTGTATGCGCGGTGCTATGAAAATTTTCCATGTCAGGATGGCACTCGCGCTCTCTCTCTGTGGCAGGTGTAAATGGTGTAAGTTTCTGTCTTGTTCAACACCCGTGCTATTTTGATGTGTTGGCAATCTCTTTGCCAGACCAATAGCTCCCTCACACCAACACTACTCTTTCATGCTGCCTGCTTTATTCTCATTCTTGGGGGAATCCTCCCGAGATACATAGTGTGCCTCTTAATTTCCCCAGGGATGCATGCAGGAAACATACACTAGTGATTTTCCAGGGATGAAACACAGGGAAAACATTAGAACAGGATATATCATGACATCTGCTGCTGCTGGGTCAGATAACCCGTTAAGTGGGTTCCATAACTTGTCACTAGTCCATGTTTTGCATTTCTCCTCTGTGTTCGTCTCCCATTTGAGTCTGCTCTTTTGTTTTCCAGGCTGAGGTAGGAATTATTCTGAACAGCGTAGCATTGAGCAACATGCAGCCAGTCAGGGAGACAGCGTAGTAAGGGATAATCCCAGGAGACGATGTGGCCCGGTGGGTTTGGTTTGTACACCCGTCACACACTTCTGAGGGGTGACGTGCATCACTGCTCCACTGAGGGAGAGCCTCTGCCATGTTTACTGTCATGTTCCAAGGTATGCTACGTGGCTTCAAACACATCAAACACATCTACAGGAATACTGATATTGGGAATGCCATGGGGAGCCAACACGAAAGGTACAGACACACTCCTGAAAAAACACATGCCCAGGACTGTGCCACGAGCACTCACAAATCACACAAACATAAATCCAGATTTTTGAAATGCTGTTTTTATGCATTATCAACTTGTCTGTGATATGATATGATATAATATGATATGATACATACGTTTACTTTAACATACAGTTTCAAATTCAGGTCAAATTACTGTATCTGTGAAAGACAGCAGTGTATTGGATAGTATCTCAGTCATGCCCAATTTTCTCTGTACCACTGTCTACATCGTAACAATGCCAAAAGTAACACCTAGAGGGAGATGACATAGAAAGGGGATTCTTTGTTCAGATTGTGAGAGCTGATTGGAAATAGTAGCAGTTGTGCTACAAACAACACAACGTAATTAGATATCACAAAATCCCAACTTCCTCATGGTGGCTTCTTGTCAAATTATTATGTGGTATATGATGCAGTAATTTCCAGCATAATGCCAACACAATGTCATTAACCTGTTGTCTTTCCTACACATCACGTGGCTTCTGGAGGGTGCCGTCACATGGTTGTGCTTGATTTATGAAGAGTGGGCAAGACTGATTTGACTAGTAAAGTGCTCCCCTCCCAGCCCGCTGTGTGTAGTGTTGACGAGGTTTGAGTTGTTTGCTGTGCCTCTAGGCGTGAGGATGAGGGGGAACAGCCTGGAGTTCCTGCCTGGCTCAGGGGGAGGTTGGACTGGATTAGACGGCTGACAGCTGGGCCACATCTCTGGAGGCGCAGGGCGGAGAGGCCCCCTGTCTGCCTGCCTCTGCACCAAGTGTCAATTTGAGCATGAAGGAAGGATGGAGTGAGCCAAAGAGTAAGTAAGTGAGCGAAGTGGGGCCACTGGTAGTCCTGTGTGGATTGACATCAGCAGTGCATGGGCCGTGCACACCGTTAGGCATCAGGAAACACACTGTTTATTTAGCGGGTTTTGACTTGGGGGCACAAATGTGTGCACACTTGGACAGACACACCGACACAAGACAAAGCACTCTTACAAGGTTGTAGCTCTTGACCTCTCTAGTTTGGGCAGTGCTGTTCACAGTCAGCACTGCATGGTATCAGGGAAGCATATTAAACAGGCTCAGCTATTTGACTTCAAAATGTAAAAATGCTGCTATTAATTGCATTTGTTTCATAATCAAAGCACAATCTTTTCGTCACAAAATCAAAGCTTTTCAATAATGCAGAAATGGCACTGAAACTAGCTCGCCTCAGGTGGTATCCTGTACAATTATGTGCAATCAAGATTACAAACTACTTCAAAATCAAACACTCGTATTTTACTTCTATTTTCAGTGATAGGATGTGTAATTAAATCTGACTTTTCTAAGTGGTTGCATTATTTGATAGGCTGACTTTCAACATTTGCTCCAACTTCCAAAGGAGATTCCTTGATAAATTATTTGATTGTAGCATGCACAACAACTGGCATAATTTACTTCAGCAGCACAGTGTTAATATGAAGACTGTTCCAGTGCCATATGAGAATTTTCTATAATAGGTTTTCTCTAATCCTGAGAGACTGCTTTGTGTATTTCCTGCACTGAGACTTGGCTATCACTGGGATGTGGGATGTGGGCCGGAGTCGAGTTTATTAGCCGGTGATGTTCTAATGTGATTTATTTTTATAAATGAGAGTGGGGTGGGAATGCAAGTGGGGGTGGAGGCCACTATGCAAATGTGGACCCTCATTAAACACCACCACCACACAACATTATCTGCTGCTCCTCAGATTGTTTGTGTGCATTAACGAGGTGCAGCCATGTCTGCTAACTAATGACAATGTAATGATCAGAGCATTCATGATGAAGTCATCAGAAGGCATGGCATTTACACATCCCATGTATTAGGAGGACCTCTACCACCCATACACTCAGGTGAACCCCAGGCTCCTTGTCAGGAATTCATCAATTTGTGAAGCTCAGAAGTCATTAAAGATTTTAATTTAGAGTTAATAACAGTGACCCTCAGTGACAACAAACAACTTATGATGTTGGATGAAAACTTTCTATCTTCAGTTTCAGTGAGCAAGATTCCCTGAATGTAATAAATAGTTATCTGATGTCTTGTGCTGATGAAGGCCTGGAAATAGTGAAAAACAAAATAACAAATACACAGTAAGCTCAATTATAAATATAAAGCTCTATTGTGATATAATGTAAGTTCTACTATACTAAACATCTAAAAACTGCTCAAGTAGATTTGTGGTTATTCTTTAATTTGTTACCCTAAAATGTCAGTGTTATAACCGCCCTATATTTTGACTGCATTCAGTAGACCTGAATAATGTTTGGCTGCATATTTTAAATATTAATCATTTGTATTTTTTGTGATGTAAATATATAATTTGGTTTATACGATATATTTATCAATGGATCCTATATTGCGAAACTTTTTTTTTAACTAGCAGTGCCTGGGTTTCTCAGCTTTGTTTCAAGATCTTGCAGAAATGACCATGTTAGTCTGCACAGCAGTTTTATTTTTGGTCCTTCAAACTTTCCTATGAAGTTGGGATGCAGTTCTCTGGGGATTTTCATGAGCCCATTTCTGTGTAAAGATGTTTATCTTCACGGCTTTTGCGAGAATGAGGAGATTAACCCCATAACTAGCAGACATCTTATAGTTGATCTGAGCATCATTAGTCCACATAAATAACCCATGGAAGTGCAAATGGGCTTTTTTTATCATCTTAATTACATGACATCTGAGCTCTCTATCTAAAGATGACTCTCTTTAGAGATGAGACGGGCTCTGTGACTTCGAGGTACTTGTTTTTTTTCTTGGTTTTTTTTTTTGGTGCTAAAGAATGTGCACACACACACACACACACACGCACACACACACACACACACATACACACACACACACACACACATACACACACACACACACACACACACACACACACACACACACACACACACACACGCACACACACACACACACACATACACACACACACACACACACATACACACACACACACACACACACACACACACACACACACACACACACACCAGCCATCTAAACTAAAAAGGATGCCATTGCCCATTAGAGAGATGGATTGACAGGAGTGCAGAATAAATCTTTGTGGCAGTGAGTCAGAAATATAAATAGAGCACCTAAGATAGATTTGTCTCTGGTGTTGATGAAGTTACCTTTGGGGGTAGAGCTCTACCTTTTTAGTAATGAGGACAACCACAAACAGTTTGGTCTCCTAATGAGAAATGATAGTTTTGGAGCTGCCATAGAAAAATGCCATCGAATAAGACTTCACTTGCGCATTTTCTACTGTGATTCTAAACAAAAACACCTAAAGTGGGAGTCATTTGTGAAAGAATCAGCCCCACCTGGTGGCTTTGATGTACACTATATGCTCCTGTGCATGAGGAGGAAAAATTGCTCCGCATCAGTATCAGTAATCCACAGCACTTCTGCATTATTGCAAAATATTCAGTGACATTTTTAAGCTGCTTTGGGTAGTTAGAACATGTTATATCATCTCAAGAGTGACTTCAGAAGACATTTATTTTCAGCATTAAGGCAACACTTTTAAGCTCTAATAGCATCAATACAACAGATGCAAGAAATACACCTTTGGATTTGTATCAGCAGACACGCTCACACACACACACACACACATTATCTTCTTAAGTATTTTTAATCAAAACTTCTTTTCCATAACAAAAACTACACCATTAACAGCTGAATTATTTTAATTGGATCAATAAACGATGGTGAAATCAGGTAGGCAGGGGAGGGAAGGAATGGTCTATTACCCATTTTATCATCAAAGTGAGTGCTGTGCTAATTATGCTAGCAGCACCCAGTCAAAGCAGGCCACCAGAGACTGATAAGAGGACTGCCCAGGGTTACAGTGATTGCACACACCAGCTCCCTCCATGCCATCTCATTGGACAGGTTGCCTTGCTGATTTTTATGCAAAAACAGGATGCGTAGTGATATAGAACAGCATTACCAAGGTAGTGTTTTTTTTGCTTTTTTTTGTAACCTGAGTTTGAGAGCTGGCATCCCATTAGAGCTCTATTGCTAATCAATGTGAGGCATTATAGGTTGTATAAATCACACTCTGACACCTGCTCTATGGGTTGTTAACAGAGAACTCACCAGGGAGGAATAGACAGAACAAACATGCAGACGCACAGAACAGAAATGTCTGAAGCTCAGGCTGAAGCATTGATACCGAATCGCCGTTATACTGATCAAGGAGCTGATCAATGGAAAGATTTGGAATAGGTTAGCAAGGCCGCACGCGACTATAGACATTTCTCATTTAGTAAAGCAAATATTGGTTTGGCTTTGCTTCAAAGATACACTCACAGTCTCACTGCTTTCTAATAACGCTATGTAATCTAGGCTCAAATGATTATCTGCAATTTGCGGTTACCAAACAACCGCAGACCACCGGAGGTCTTTCTCAAATATTGGGAGGCAAGAAGAGAGAGGTTCCTGTGAAAATTTTTAATTGAGGATGTAGTTATTCTGCCTGAAAAGGCATGCAGGAAAGTGCACACGCAGGCATTTGTAACCTGAGTGTGGTACAGAGGGGGACCATCTGAAGACTCGCAGGCCCTTTGATGTCTTCTGAATACGGGCATAATGCATGTGTAATTAATAAGCCATTTGCATATGATGAACTAGGGCACTTAGTCAATGTTCTCGGGATACAAATACCTGAGGAAAACAATAACAACTGAGAACATTAAAAAAGGGAGTCTACGCAAAAAAAGACAAATCTATGGCCCGCTTCGGATTAGAAATACATTAGCAGCTAATTATGTCCTAATTGCCAATATTTTAGCAGGTGTTTGTACTTAACCAGTGGTAATGCCCTCCTGGAACAAGCTCATCAAGGTTATTCTCAGGTGACTCTCTGCAGTCCTGGGTGATTATGATGCGACAAGATGGACTTATGGTCATAAAACATTGGTTATAATGAAGAGGACAACAATAACAATAAGAAAAAACAGCAACATCAATAAAATAAGAACAATATGAACAATAATATTGATGAAAAAGAATAATCTAAGATGAGAAAAATAGTAACTTGGGGCCATCTATAACAGAATACAAATGTAACCATGACAATAATAAACTGTTACTGGTGCTGGGGTATTAGTGCTGAGAACACAAAGTTCAAAGAGGAGTATTAATTTTTTGGCCAAATATTTTCAAAGCAATCACAGACTCTGGGAGGTGGAATTCTCTTACCTAATCAAACAGCAAATGTAACCCAGCGCTTGATTAAATATTGCACTTAGGAGTTTCAGATATCTTTTTTCATCGGCCTGCTGGCATTTGGCAGCAAGGGAGTGTCAAACTCCCATAAGTCTCAGGAGTTGGTCCACTCTGGAAAAGTGCTGAGCCGGCAGATCAAACTGTAGAAATGTCGTGGAGCGAAAAGAAAATGATCCACAGGCATACATCATTACAGCGTCTTCTTCACGTCTGGCATTATGGTTGATGGTGAGTTCCAGATGAGTGATTCTGTGAAGAGTGAACTTGGCTCATGCCTGTTGAGTCATCACAGAATTATGATGTGTTTAGTGTTGCATGATAAGTTATAGGCTATGGGACTTGCTGTAATAGATCTTTCCACTGAAGAAATTTGAACAAGTCGCAGTATGGGACAAGCACAGGTATAAATAATCAAACTAATGGTGGATGAATTACATGTAACCGCTTCAGTTTCTTGGTATTGTACATGCTGCCTCACTATCACACTGTTATGTCCTCACGCTAAAGTTGTAATAATAACAAGATTTTCATGAAATCACAGGCAATTTTTGATACTGTTTATGGTAGACATTTTTCAGCAATAATCATTCAGTGTATTTACATTCTGTAATTACCTCTCATTATGATAGTTTTCATTTCCAGTCCACCATTCCTGTACTGGATTCAAATTACCACACAGGGGATTCACAGGAAACTATGTCGCACGTAATCCAGTGTCATAATGTTTTTTTTATCTCATTAATATCAACCTTGGTGTTGCTGTAAACTCTTCCACAGCTGTATGATCTGTTACTGTTAATCCAGCATCCAATATCCAATATTTCCTCTCTTCTGCTGCTTTAAAAGCATTCAACTAGTGAAACTTGCTGTGCCTTTTGTTGTGAAGCAGTGAAAGGAAAAGTGATTTATTTGTCTCTGATGTTAGCACTGACAATGATAGTTTGTCAAGAGTGAGTCTACAAAACAAGACATGATCATTTTTGTAATTTCTTGACAGTTGTGCACCTGCAACTCCACTGTTTTGTGTGGAAACCTACTTGTGCCATCATGGTTGCTCATAGCATGATGGGAAAAGACCAATTTTTGACTTCTTTATTAAAACAATATGAATGTGTGTGGCTGCTCTTTAAACTGTTGTGTATCTTACAGAGCAACTGCTAAAGGAGTGTTTGCTGGACTATTAAAATCCATTTGCTGTTACAATCAGTAACCAGAGGTGTCGCCAAATCAACCAGGACTGAAATCATAATAATGTTATCATTAGTGCTTTTCCAGCCATGATGAGTCAAAATGACTGCTGTGAAAAAGCCCTTTCTTGTGTTTATATATTTGAGTGCACAGATTCACCCTGTATCTACATCTCTACATCAACTGCTTGTTCATAAAAATGCAGAATTATGTTATAAGGTCTTCTGAGAATTGTAATGCCACATATCCTTGTGTGTTATTGAAACTACTCCAAACAATCATACAGTTACTTTGATATTCGACTCTTCCTTTCACAAGTCTGAAATACCATTTTCCCAGCTCCTGACTCAATACCCAGTGTTACATCAAATATCTGTTCAACTTTTTCCTCCATCTTTTTTTTTTTTTTTTTTGTTCTACTCCCCACACTTACCATTGTATTGTTCGACCTTGAGTGAGATGCTGTCAGGCGCTTTTTAGAACATAAGCGTTGCAGTTTCCCATAATCCACTGGGAGTGTTGAGGTGAGAGCTGTGGCCCAGTAGCACTCTGAGTGGCTGGCAGCGGATCAAAAGCAAACGAGGTTCCTGAGCTCATTCCAATTATAACAGCACACACTATCAACTACAAATACAAACAGCACGTAAGTGATAGCGCTGGTGGCCTGGAGGACCGCTGCCAGAGAGCAGGCAGCATGCTAATCAGGATACCTCTTGCCATGGGCTATTTAGGGAATAGCCTCTCATCCCACCAATTCCCCATGCCTTAGCCAGGGAAAGGAAAGAGAAAAAGGGGAGTGAATTCCCTGGGTGCACAATCCAAGGACAAAATATTAGAAAATGGATCTTTATCTTTGCTCTTGGCCAATATCCATATTAATTACAAAAAAGAAAAAAAAAAACAATGCATACGTACTGAATAAAATATAAAGAGATTTGTCAAACACATACAGCTACAAATTATGACCACCTTCTACAATTTCTTTTGATGTTAATTCAGTCAAAAGTAAAATAATGTTGAACAAAACATTACCAGGAAGAATTCAATTTTCTTCATATTTCATGCAAACACAAAGGCTTTTGTTGACTTCACCAAGTTGGCATCGTACAGTCTACTCTATGGTTTAACCTTTGCAAAAGCCAAATGTGGAACAACAAGATCCTCAGTCATTTGCACATCACTTCACACTGTTTATTGCAATTAGTCTGATTATTCATAACAACGTCTTCCCAAGCATCCCACTGTAGTCAGCCAATCCAGGAATATGATTTATATCCGGCCGACTGTCATGGGGAAAGGAAGTGAGGTGTTTGGAGCGGTTCTGTGGTAACGTGCATGATCCCCCCACTCACACGGACAACCCCTCAGAGCTTGGCAACTCTCCAGAGCCATGCAGGGGCGGCAGAGTACAGCAGGAGCCTGAGTGAGAAGCACACATTGTGCTCCGCGGGACCCCACCAGCCCCGGCCCGAAGGCACAACTCTCAAGGACATGGAGAACTGGGGCAGAGAACTTCCAAGCTTCCCACTGTTAGGGCAGGCTGAGAAAAAAAAAGAGGGAGAGTTTCCAAAGCGTCTCTGTCTGTGTGAATGTAGCTGGTGAGATGTGTTGTTAAGAGAGACACATGGATTCTCTTGATCAGTAAACACTAATCATGCAAATCTTTCTCAAGCATAGAACAGCTCTGCTGCGTCCAGGACATTCAAATGTATTCTAAAGGTAAAATAAATTTCACACTTCAATCACATTTTGTGTCAAAAGGAAAAGTGAAGGGGTCAGACTGGGGTCAACTATCATACCTGTGTTGCATTCAGGGAAACATGGTTAAAACGAAGGAATAGCAGTAAGTAGGTCTTGTACAATACTATGTGCATGTAGATGCATATAACTGTGCCTGTGTTCCTATCTCTGTGTATCCAGACTCTGATCTCCTTGTCTAATATGATCGCTGAATTTTACGACACCCCAGAAAGTGGTATTTGTATCCATGGTTAATAGTGTCATGGTAACCACTGAATGAAGAGTAGTTTAAGGTTTTAAAAAATAAAAACATAATCAAAACATGGGAAATTGCAGCTTACTGTTGTGCTAACTCCAACAGTTGCTGTGTATTATTTCAAATAAGGAGATAAATCAGTGAATATTTACTGATTGCTAAGTGCTTTAGAATGAATCTGTATGAAAGTGTGAATAGTTCTTCTGGATGTATCTGTGAGATATTATAGAAATTCTGATTTTTGATAGAAAATTGCACAAAAGAGGCAAAGAGGCAGCGTCTTTGACACTGCTGGAACATGTAGCCCTTTCCCTCATTGTCCTTCCAGTCAGGAGCTCAGGTTTACTGTGGGTCAGCCCCCCCCCTCTCTCTACATCAGGGGGAAGGAACCACACTGATCTGAGATGGAGTACCCCCAACCAAACCTTACCACATCGACCGATGCCACCATCCTGGGCCTCTAATGGAAGTCCTGGGCATCCAGATGCCTCCCCTGCTCCGACATGGGCGTCAAGTAGCGCTCTACTCATCATTGGAAGCAGCAGGCCTCGCGTCCTTCCTTTTCTCTCACTGGGACTGGCTTTTTGAGAACATTGCAGGCAGATGTGTCCAGATGAGCACGTTCTAATTTGTGGGCCCAGGTTAATGCTCTGCCAGAGGCCCTGGAGGATCAATAGCTTTATTTCCCTAAAACACCGGCGTGGTGAGAACCAGCTCACGGGGTGCTTTTAATACCGCCACAGCACCAGTGACGACTGGGCTGTATTGATTGTGCCCGTGTGGAACTACGTGCGCCTTCTGGGGAAGGATCTATTTGTGTCACCCTGGGCTGGGATGGGGGCTCCACTGGAGGAGTAGAGAGCTCAGCCAATGGAGGATGCCAAAAACATCAAAACAGCCATGTTTACAGATTACCCAAAGGGAAAGCAAATTACAGCAATTATGCAGGCTGTGGGAATACTGATATCAGCATACCTGCTATTTCACCCAGAGACTACTTTTATGAGGCTAGAACACATACAAAACAGCACACTCAATTTGATTTGATGGCTAAACCCTCAACAAACGATGGGATTTAAACAAAGCACTGCACGTCATGTGCATGCAAAACAATGTCTTTCTAGGGGATCACCCTGTTTGTGTATGTCAGGTCCAAAAAATATTTTTCAGTTGTTTTGAAACTAGATATAATAGCTTTCACAAATATCTGGGAGGCAAGTATATATCTGGGAGGCATAACGATGAACATGTAATATTGAGCATCATCTCTACCATAGTTTTATTTTTTCCAAACAATGACAATTAATCATTCTTTGTAAACACTGCAAATTGCTTCACAGAAAACTCATTTACCTTTGCAGCATTTATCTCATATATCAGTGTAGAGACAACATACAGAGGAGTCTTATCCAAATCACAGGCCTTTGTTTGCAGCTGTCGTGACATATTCATGACTGGGGCCATAATAGTCAGATTCCTGTTATATCCCCCCCAGGGAGAGCAGAGAGAATGGTGTCACATCCAATTACTGCGGCACACTGTAGAGGTAAATCAAAACTCGTGCCATGAACTCTGGAATCTAAGGTGCATGCACACACACACACACGCATGCACACACACACACACACGCACACATGCACATACACTGCATAAGTAAAGCGAGACAACAGTTATATCAACATTGATGGAATATTGGAAAACACATTCTCCTGGTAACTTTGAGGTCATGTATGGATTACGCAGGAAAATGGGATTGGCTGGAGGCTGCAGGCTGGCGTCTTCTCAAAACATAAATTGACATACATAAGATCTAGGAGCAAGTGAGACAGACAGCACTTACTCAAGGTTTTACAATTATGGATTTGTTCGCCAGTGTGCAGAAATTGAAAATGCAGATGAGGATGACGATACGCCCTTTACTGCAGGAGGAGCAATCAGGTCACTGACCAAGTTCACCGACACCTTCTCATCTGCACCAATAAGATGCTTTTCTGCAGAGTGAAACGAATGCCTTTGTCTTTTCCTCCACAGTAGTCTTTGGAAGGCCTGGTGGTTTGGTGGTTGGAGGGTATCTCAGCAGTGCATAGCCCCGTTTCACCCTGGAGCGGTGCAAAGCTCCTGCCCAATAAAACAGGCTGCATCCCCAGGGCCCCTCCCTCAAGCCTCCAGTCAGCGCTTGTTTTTGCACCATTTATTTAGTGTGACACATCTCCAATTAAACTGTGGAGGCTGCTGCATTCCCCCCATAACTACCTCTTATACCTCCCCATAGACTTTCTGTCACACTGAGAGTGTGGGTATGAGAGAGTGAAAGGGAGAGTTAGTGAGAAAGAGAGATGGAGAAAGAGAGAGAGAGAGAGATCACATCTTGCCTGCCAGCTATGATCACAATGTCATTTTCCCCTCAGTGCTTAGGAGCCTCCTCTGAAAGGTGCCCTGAATTATAATTATCAAAATATTGAACAAGATAATCATCCTGCCACTTTTTCATACTATTTGCCTTATCATAGAACATACATGGAGTAATGCTCTCCCCTAGGCTTTCTTAATAACTCATTTAGAACTACACAGCCAAAGGTATCTTTTTTTTGTAAGACTACACGTAATATTAAGTTACTTAAGTTAATCATTAATAAACTACCACAAATGTATTAATACTCAACCAGAACTCCACCACTGCCTCGTGTTAAGTTATGTGCCCATCTATTTAAATTCATGAGCATTTAAAGGAGATTCTTACATAGGAGGAAAGAGTCTCCTTGCCACCTCTTCATCCTCCCCCAACGGCCCCAGACACAGTCACAGGAGGAGTGACTTTGTCCGACCCCAATACCGTCTGCGAGAGCACAGCTGAGGGCAGCAGCTGCCAGGGAGGACTGGTGGGGGAGCGCCCAAAACGCCGGCTCTGCCAAGCAGAGGGGCCAGGGGGAGCCCCAGTGGCAGCTGGGAAGGGTGGGGCGGCCAGCTGTGGAGCAGCAGGATGGTGGGGTGACTAGGAGATGCCACTAAACCTGAGCATTATACACAAATGTACACAGGAGCATGCACACATTTTATACATAGGCAGACAAGTTCACAATTCCTGCTTTTCTTAAAGCACTTCTGCTGCACTCACCCACATTCACACACACACACACACAAACACTCATCATTGGCACCAAGGCAACCCAAAGTCTGTGGCCCTCTTAACACCAGCACCACTCTCCCATCACGTGCTTCGGCCACACATCTGGCGCACCATCTGTATCACTCCCCCCAATGTGACAGGTAGTCCCTCTCCCTCTCTGGAGGGAGCAGAAGGGGAGAGAGGGACACGGAAGGTAATTTTGGGTGTAAATGTGCTCTGGACCTCTCTGGATGCATCTGGACAAAGCAGACACGCTGCTGAGCGAGGCAGGGTCATTATCAGTTGGAAACTGACTACCAGATAGCAATAAAGACAAAACAATTATATCATACTGTCACATTATGACGGCACCAATAGTGCACATCTTGTTTATGTTGTCATCGGGGTGAATGATTTTGTACTTTTTTTTAAATTAACAGCATCTCAATGTAAGGTCAAATGCTACAAATGACACAAGTCCAAATATATTAAAGCGTCTTCCAATTTATTATAATGTACAGTTATACATTGCCATGACACAAATGTGACCACCACTTGGATGGGGTGCAGAATGCAAAATATTAAAACAGCCATATATAAACAATACCAGAGGACATGGGATTCCTCTTCTTTATGTTGCTGTACATATGGGATCAATAAAGTATGCACCATAAAACAGATATCAAGCCAGTGATATAAAACTGCACAACCAGTCTTTACTGTGAAATTAAGGAATCCATTTCAGAACATTATTTTCACATCTTATGTTACATATTTGACAGTAACAATCTTTATTATTCACACACACAACACTATTTGAATGACATCAACTTAGACATTTATTCAAAGGGGAGAAGGGATTCCAGCATTGTCAAGACTAACAAAACAAACTACTTGTCAGAAATATTTATTATACCAAGTTTCATCTTTCCCATTCACCACTTTGCAGTCAATGGACAAGACTGAGGTGCTTGTATAGACAAAAAAAAAAGGCTCCACAGAGCATTATCTTACAGTTTGCAGTTGCATCTGCTACATATCACCTCTTTGAGCACATGTTGAATGAAGAGCAACTGCCATTATTGTGTCAGGTGATCTATTCATGATCCCAATTTGATATATATTTTTCACTGACTTAAAAACGCAGCTCAACACAGAATATAGCAACTGTCACATGATTTCAGACATTAAACATTCTCCAATTCCAGGTCTGCTGTTGGCATTTGTCCTTCACGGCTTTTCTCTGCATGTCAATTCATTTTCCATTTTTACACAAAGAATTTGTCCATGTTACTGAAGTAGCAGATCCAATTCAATAGTTATACAATTCAACACAACAAAAGAAATGAAAAAAACAAAATGTGCTGGATGGGATCATCATCAAAGATCATTAAAAAAAAACCAAAACATTGACACATACACTTTATGAAATAAACAACACAGCTTTAGTACTAGTTTCCAATGTCTTATACAAAGTTAGCTTGGTCTAAAAAGCATAAAATATATTTTTACATCATCACATACATCAAGACATGTACCATGGCCTAGCGGGAAGTTTGTCAGGTGCATCATTTCATCTCTAAGCCCCCACACATTTCCCTACTGCTGGCATTATTGCTTCTTATGAAGAGGGAGCTGAATGATAGAGAAACAATGCACCACAGTAGATTGAAACTGTACATCTAAATCATCTCTGATATCCAAAATTTTTTTTTAGCTCATTTCACAATCTGCAATGCTGAAGGATAAGGCAGTTCCATTTTTTAAGGCATTGCTGCTTTGAGACATACTGGACCAGAGGGTAAGTCATGAACTTTGACATTATCAAGTCAATGTACATGATAAACAGAATACATTTTACAGGCAAAGATAAGAGCCTAAAGAGACAGGGAATCTTGTATTTTTGAGTGTTGTATGTTCGTGTCTGAGAGAGAAATCTCAGTGAGCTGCAACCATCATTAAAGTCTGCTGAGCGGATGACCAGAGGTCAAAACTCAGACAGAGATCAGAGCAGAGCTGTGTGGGTTGCTGTGACCATCTCTCATTGCTGGTAATTTCCATACTGGCCCTGTGGAGAGAAATGTGACAGACACATGTTACTCACCTTCTCAAAAGTGCAAAGTAAAAGCTTATATTCACAGATCTCAATAGGGTGCAAACAAACATCTGTGGTTTCAACCATAACGTACTGCAAACCATGATTTATGGCTGCATTTGCTGGTATTGACCAGCAGGTGGCAGCATGGCCTCACAACTTGTGAGCTCTAAATTCTAACTTGATACCTCAGGTTTCAGCAGCAGCATGGCTGAGGACAATATTCCACATTAAAAATAGTGGACACTAGTTTCAAGTGAGACAAATTCAGTGTAAGAACAGTAGTAATTGATGCATATCTAAACAGGGGTCGAAGTATGTGTTTGGCATTAATGGAAAAATACACTGGAAACAAATTTGGAATTATTTGACAATCTGATATACATAACATCTGAATTTATTATTTTTATTTTTTTATAAGCAAAAAAGTAATCAAAACCAGTGAAGTAAATTGCAGAAATTAAGGACACAGCTAAAGCAGGTTAGCTTTTGGCTGTCTCACTGCAGATTAAGCATGCTGTGTTTCTGGACCTCATGACTTACAATTCGACCCCTGGTTAATAACAAATCAAAAGAGAAAAAAAAAAAAAAAAGAAAGAAAGAAAAACAAAAAAAACTTAAGAAAGAAAAGGAGAAAGATGGAAGAAGGATAGAGACAAAAGAGACAGAAGAAACATAACAAATGCAAATTAAGGCTAGGTGGTCAAACGTCTAGATTGGACGTTGAGGTCTTCACAGCAACCATTACCTTTGCTTCTTACAGAGCTAGTCAGGGGTTCAAATCCCCGGGTCTTTATTTCCTCATGTGCCCCTGAATATTCAAAGATAAAGATATCAAAGTGTAGCTGTGGTCCCCACATAAGACCACAGGAAATACAGGGCAACAAATAGATCTCCCTTTCAACACTAGAGCAGTCTGCATCAAGTTTAAGGAAGAATCCTCTTAAAGCCCTCATATTTCACTGGAATGGCATACCACATTAGCCAGGATAACTTAATAAGACTCAGGTTAACAAGTGAAAGACATTTGTAACACATACACTCTTTTTGGGAAGAACAGAATTAACCCGCAATATGATGACAGCATGCACAACATACTACCTTTTAATCTTAACCTTCTAACTTCACTCACATTGATCTCTGGTCTCGCTGAAAATTACACAAAATATACAACTAAGTCTTGCAATAAACATAATAATGGACAACTATGACCGATGTATAGACAAGTCTCTGTGACTGTCCTGTGTTGTGGGTATACTCACCTGGTCATAACCATAAGGGCGTTGCTGCTGGCCCTGTGGGGGTCCAGGTTGAGGAGGGCGATAGCCCCCATACTGCTGTCCCTGCCCCTGAGGATAGTTGGGATACTGTCCTGGGGCACTTTGGGTGGGACCTACAAACCAAAAAACATTGAACAATTAAATGTAAAATGATGTATGCCCAAAAAAAATCTGAAAATGTTGTTGAGCATTGTCGACAAAAACTCAGAACTAAGCTGCTTCTAATCTGTCATCATCAGCATGTTTTGTTTCTGGAACCACATGGGTGCTGATCACACTGAGCAGTTTCTTTTGAATTCAGGAGCGGTTTGTCTAAAAGTCTGGTAATGTGGACCAAAAAAAAAAAAAACTTACCTTAGACCTTAACCCACCCAAATGATCAGTTCCAGTATAAACATGGGAGAGTTTGCATTTAATCATAAGACAATCTGCACTCTAGCAGGAGGATTATTCGTGTATGCAGGTTATATTGTGATTTTTCTTTTCAATGCAGGTCTTGTCACCTGCTTAGAAAGAGGTGGGACAGTTGAACTTTAGTGTCAAACAAAGGAACCAAGTGTAAAAATGGCCCAAGTTTTGCTCATTAACCGTTTCTGTTTTCTACTTGTTACTCTGAGAACTCTGGGGAATCCCTGTTAGTTTACTATCACTAATGGGCTGCAATAAAAAAAAGCTGATGGATGACAAAGAGAGGATGTGGATATGTCAGACCCATTTGTTTAGGCTGCCTCCACAACGCCTGACTCAGTAATGAATGAGAATGAGTGAGTCAGGTCGGAGCCAGGCAATGGTTCCCTAATGCAAGGAGACATCAAGGAGATTCTGTTGGTCTTCATTAGAGGAGCAGGCTTCATTAAAAAAAAAAGGGGAGAAAAAAAAATTCACTTCATCAGCCCCCATACACTTTAACTATCTATGCAGGCGCTGTGAAGGACCCAGCAAAGCTTGACAGGGGCTGGAGTCAAATGAGGCCCACGCAGCATCGTTAGTCGCTCATAATGCCTTATACTGTTGAGCATAACCTTGTGGGGGTCTGCAAGAGAAAGCATGTGTGTGTGCCAGATGGATCTCACCTCACAGCCTCTGCCTCTCTGCTAGCTCATTACTAACATCAGCTCTGGCTCAGACAGAGGGTGAGTGATGGAAAGTTCCAGGGAAAAATGGGATGAGGGGGGAAAAAAAAAAAAAAGCCTAAAGAGCTGTAAGAACACCATTACTTAAACTACAAGTCAAACATTTTCTAGATATTCTAAACTGTATTAATTGTGATTAAATGGTTAAATATCTATGCCATGACTTCAGTGTAAATACTTACGAATGTTAGAAAGTAAAGGTCATGAACAGCTATGAGTAAATTAAGAAATATTTGTCTCTCAGATTTTTTTCTGTCACTGTTTCCTACAATTTGTAGTTTGCCTCTTCTGTCATGAGCTCCATAGTGTGGTGATGGCTAAACTGTCTTAAAATGTTTAAACAAAGGCATTTAAAAAAAAAAAAAAAAAGTAAAATCATTTATTTACAGATTGCTCAGTTATTTACCAAAAGTGTTAAAATGCAAGGAGCTCAAAAACGGTTGGCTGGCAGTTGACACACACACTTTCCCCAGTGTCTGTACCCATCAGCCAAAGCTCCTCTCCCATTCCCTCAGAACAGTGTGTCATATCAAACTGAGGCACCATGAGAAATGCTAATGTGGTGCCAAACACCATTACTGATTAAATTGCTCTTCCACCAAGCTCCTAACCATTAATTAAGGTGCTCCTTTAATTCCTTGCTCTGGATATCATCTTTTGGTTCAGGCATATTTCCAAGGGGCAGTTGCCACCAACTAACTCAGGAGGAATTGTCATGCAGCAGTTAAAAAAAGAGCTGACAGCGCCTCCTACAGGAAAAATATGTGCCCCTCGGCAACTCACCGTAACCCTGCTGCTGTGGTGGGTAGCCCTGTTGACCCGGGTACTGCTGCTGAGGAGGGTAGCCCTGCTGCTGGGGAGGGCCTTGCTGGTATGCTTCCTGCTGCTGGCCATACTGGGCATTACCTTCAGGGGGCAACAACAGGCAAAGTGAGCAACATGTTGACACTACATCACAGCAGCAAAGCAGACAGCTAGACATTGCATAGAGCTTGTTTCTGTGCCATTACTTAAGAGAACAATTTTCCAGTTTTTTGGATGGTTCTCTTAAGATGCACCACTAACAACATTGGCTGGCATACACATCTAGCATCTAATAAGATACTAGCAGCAAAAGTATAACAGAATCCAGTACTATTTAAGATAAATGATACACATTATATCATTACAGACATTCAAGTTAAAGTGAAGAAAGGAATCTTGATCTGCATATCTCAGCAAGCTTTGATTGCTTTAATTCCCAGTCAGTGTGCTGCAACACTTCAAGTATCAGGTAATGTATAAAGTCTAAGTTGGTAAGATATTGAACGTTTAGATATTAGGTTTTTAGCTACCACGCTATACTTTTCAAAAGCAAATGGTAGCAAAAAGGCATCCTAATCGAAATTATATATATATATATATATATATATATATATATATATATATATATATATATATATATATATATATATATATATATATATATATATAAATAAATGAAGAAAATTATGTCAGCATTGTCATGAGCACACATATTAGACGACGTTATCAAGATTTCAGTGGTAGCAGTGTTGTGAGGAATTCACATAAAGCCTACCATTGTCTTCAGGATATGGTGGCTGCAAATTGTAATCATTACGACCTACATAAGCTCAATGTGGAAAACAGAGCTAACTTAATACATTAAATAGTAGTTAAGAGGGATAAGATGAAATTGATCATATTATTGTAGACTTCAGAGGTGCACAATACACTGCAGTGTCTTGGTAACAGCAGTTTTCCAGACAGCTGTGTTTTTTTTCCCCAAAGTAGCTGGATTTTCTTCATTTCAAAAAAGGAAAACACTTGTGTTTGAAAGGTCAAAAGGAAAAAAGCGTAGTCAGTAGAGGGAAAAACAAAACAAACAACAAAAAAGTAAATGTTAATTGGACAAAGAAAGAAAAGGAGTTGTTGAATATGAATCTAATCTTTCAGTGTTGCTACTCTGTAATAATATGTTATTATATCACCCAGATGGAGAAAACTGGCAGTATGTCCACTGTTTAATTTGTAGAATAATGTAGTGGTAACATATTTCTCAAAAAAAAGTTGGTGATTTTTAAGTCACTAGCACTGCTCTTCTACAAATCACATGGACTATTTATTTTTTGTACGCACACAGAGAAGCACTTGTAGTACATGAACACACTTACTGGCAACTGTTCCAAAAATGCCATCTGATGTGAAGGCATCACTTGTGACAATCTGTTACCTTTTGTCCAACTTAGACACAGCTTTGACTATCAAGACTCACACAAGACTCTGTCCCTGACTTTTCTTTCACACCCACAAGGTAGAGCACCAACCACGACTGGGGGATGTCATTACAACACTGGGTGCTAACTTATCCACGGACTGTGGCACCTTTTGGAAAAGGGTGCGCTCTGGTATGTGGATTTTCCCTCAAAAATCAAATACCAAATACCACTTTTCCTTTGTTAGAGCCCAAAGTCACTTTGATTTCCCAGAAAATAATGAAGAAACTGAAATTTTGCCTTCGTCGCAGTCTCTTTGCATCATTTGTGTTTTAACACAACTCCTGGGTTCATTTTTTTGTTGGGTTTCTCCAAGCGACTGGAGGGTTCTCCTACCTTCTGAGGCTCCCTGTCCTGCGTGACTGTACTGGTCCCCATAGTAGTCTTCCTGCCCTGGGTACTGCTGAGGGGGTCCTACATACACATACACACAACATACACACAAGTAGATTCAAGGTGTTGTTGGATCGGTTGTATGAGGGGAAGAGCAGAGAGGATGGAATCCTTGCCGCTAGTTCTTGTTAGAAAGCTTTCTTTTGGTCATTGGACTAATTTTATAATTGGAGGCTTTAGGTCGCATCTTTAGTCATCAAGATGTCTGCGGGCTACAGAAGTGGAAATAAAGGAAATTGAGAGGAACAATAGTAAGAAATGCAGGAGGGAGGGTTAGGGAGAAGAAAAACCAACACTCACAACTTGCACACTTAACAGACACACTCTGAGGGGTATACCTTGCTGTGGAGGTCTGTAGGGGGGCATTGGCCTCTGGCCCATGACATGGTTCCCTTGGCTGACTTGGCCCATCATGCCCATAGGGTTCTGTTGTCCTTGGTAGTGCTGTCCACCACCACCAGGAGGCATAGTATACTGCTGGGAGGGAGGCTGCTGGTGCATCATGGGGCCTGTGGTACACCAACAAAGAGTTAACTCTCAAACTGTACAAGACAGAAAACCCATACAAACAGTACATGGTTTATTGAATGCCCGCGAATGATGTGCAACGTGCACCAGCAAAGCAGGTGATAAGGCACTGGACATCAATACAACCAAGTGGAAATTAATAAATGAGCTGTTTTACCTTGATTGGGCTGCATGTTCATGTTTGGCCGTGGCCCATAGTTTCCCATGGGTTGGCCTTGGGTCATATTCATTTGGCTCTGAGCTGGCATGCCCTGGGAGGAAGGGACGGTGTGATTGTAACCACCCATCGTGCCATGGCTGCTGGGGGGCATATTCATAGAGCCACTGGGCATGTTTGGGGGCTGGTTGGGGCCTGGACCGGGACCTTGCATCGGCATGTGATTTGGCCCTGAAAAATAACAGCAGAGATGATTTATGAATCCCACTGAAAAAAAAAAACCCGACATAATCATTTGGTAAACATTTAAAATCATATTGAATTGGAAGTTATTTGAAGTTCAGGATTCACCCCAACTGTAAGTAACTTTAATTAATTCCCTGCACCTCTTTCTAATCAGTTCATTTGTGTTTGCATCTTCTCTTGCAATATTTAAACAGTGGAAAGTTATGAAGGGAAAAGGAGCTTTGATGGACGGCAAACCTTTCATTGTGCAGGAGGTACCAATGTACTCACAGTGTTTTGTCAGCCAGAATGTGTATTCTGTGGTGTAAGGTTTAATAAAAAAAAAAAAAAGAATGGCATATCATGGTACAGCTTAAGTGAACACTACTGTGCCAGTGCAAAAACAACAATATAGTGGTTTCATTTTCTGGTTTCTAATAAAGTGCCCTAGATATTCACCTTTTACCAATTACAAAAAATTTTGTGCCATACAAAAAAAACAGAAAAACACTATCAAGCTATTTCTATCTTTTTAGAACATAATGAAATATTTAAATGTGCAAACAAAAACCAAATAAAGCCCACATTGCAAATGTGGGCCCAACAAAGCAAACCATGATAGTTGAGGAGGAGAGCATAAGCATAATCAAATGGAGTACAAGTCCAAGACCACCAGAGCTGGCAAATGGGTGACATCATCCTTCAGCATAGCGACCTCCCTCATGGTTCTGTGGTGTTGCTAGGCAACCCAAGTGAGACAGGGACTGAGGAAGAAGAAGGGGAGAGAGAAAAGAGAGAAAGACGAAGGAGGGATGTTTGGGGGGGGGGGGGGGGTCACTTACCAGGCATCTGTCCATTCATCTGGTTCTGCATGTGTGGGGCTGGAGGGCCACCGCTGACCATACCCTCAGAGGGCATGTTGTGGCCGTGAGGAGGCTGAGGAGGGGGTCCACTTTGGTTCATCCCACCAGGGCCCATAGGCATGTTTTGAGTGGGCGGCTGCAGGCGCACAGCACAAACACAAAAACACACATCAGCTGGCTAGAAACACATCTGAGCCTGTGCCACTAAAAGGAGAAAACTCAAGAAAAAAAAGCAGGATGACTAAAATTTCAAAAAGATACTGCAAATTTAAAAAGGGAAAATAAATTCTCACGTAGTACAATTCATACTAGTATAATCATTGAATAGAGTAGAGCCAATTAAGTCACGCCTGGTGATCATAAAAGACTACAAAAAGGTGTTGAGGACAATGCCTTGACAGCCAAAAAATCCAAAGTTGGAGCAAAATGAACACATGCTATTATTACCTAAGTAATTGTAACGCCAATCTGGGCTATTGTAGCTTTACATATGATATGACATGATATATGAAAATAAAAACACTTGTATAAAGAACCTCAATTATTCCTTTTTTGCAAACTAAAGTGCATGAACAACATCTCCTGTGGGAAACTCATTCTCTTAGGGGTACTCTACTCATAAAGTTGTGGGACTTGCAAGAGAAAAAGGGCAAAGACATTAAGACTTTTCACCTTTAGTAGGAGTTAAGCTCCATAAATTCTGGTTTTTATATATTTCATACTGCTGTCACAAGAAAATCTTATCTTAATGTTAAAAACTGGTGGATTTCCCTTACCTGTTATGGTGGAGTAAACAGAATATTTGCCATGAAATATTTTAGGCCATATTTAATAATAATAATAACATATTTGTATTTAATATATTTAATGTGAGAAATTATACTCTTAAAAATAAACATGTAAGGCTGTCTGCTAGAGTGACCTAAATTACACTTTCATATCTAATGTAATATTGTGCTTATCTCTCTGTTCAACATCACTATTTCTCAACTTTTTTCTTTTTTTTTGGCTCATGTTGTTCATCTAAACTAATCCCAAGTGACATATTCTAATAGGAGAGCTCAACATTAATTACTACATGAGGCAGAGAAGTCACACTGTTATTTACAATTCACTCACTCAAAACAAACAGCAAGGACCAATACTCACAGCAGGGAGGAGAGACTGCATGTTCTGATTGGAGTCTGCTATCGTTGCAAGGTACACTAAATTTCTGTGCAGCATCTGTTGATACCTGGGCAGATGGAGTGTCATCATTACAGGTTCAAAATCAAATGTGAGCTTAAAATTACTGTAACGTGGAGACAAAGAGGGAACTTTCATAACTTACTGTGAACACTCTGCGGTTTTGCCTTTACTCTGGAAGTCCATTATACACTGGATCAGCTGGTTGTTTTCGTCAAGTAACTGCAATAGTAAATGCAGAGATTTATATCACATGTGTATGTTAGATGTAAGAACACATCATGTTGAATTAATGACACCAAATTATTTTGTGTGATTAGTCCTTTGCTTTCTGATGGTTATTCTTTCGCAATTTGAAAAGAACGGGGAGGATGGGGGGGCGTTTTTGTTAAATATGAGTGTGCGTTTCTAGCTAACAAAAGACGCGTCTTGCTAGCTAGCTGTCCCCAGCTAACGAACCCGCGGGCCTCCATTCATCTGAAATAAAATTCTACGGTAGTTCGGTAAATCGACCTAAAAGCTATTGTCTACACATGGTCTCCTGACTCCAGGGAGGTTCATATTCACCGCGCTTTGACCCTGCAACAATGTTTCCGATCTAGTCACAGTTGGACTTGGATGGGCACTGCTACACTGATTAGCTCAAAGGCTAGCAGCGTCTCATACTACAGCCTCCATTCTGCGACGCGCTAAAAAGATGAATTACCTTTTGTATTCCGGCGGGTGTTATATCACCCTTCCCGCGCTGCCTGTGAGGTGCAAACGCCACCGACATGGTGATATTCTATTGAATGAAAATGAACTAGAGCATAAAAGTCAAAAGTAGCTAACACACTTAACAAATCGGGAGAACTCAGATCAAACAGTTCAGAATAGGATGCAATTTCGTAATGCAGCGGTCCATTTTTGGGGGGGATACACGACATTTAAAAACCTAGTTTATGAGTATAGTTTATTTTGATTACACGTGAAGACGTGATGTTTACATTCAGTTACAACAAATGAAAATATTCAATACACATTTATTATTATAGTTGGAAGCACCTACATTTTGGCTTCATTGAATTACAATTCCACCTATTTTCCATATAGTGGAACAGTCTAGATCTAGTCAGAGAAGCAACGGGAAATGGACTGCTCAATGAAAAGGGGAAACAGTCAGGGCTGTAATATACTTTTGAAAATATAATATCGATAAAATTCATGGAAATTTTAGGTAATACTAACTGATGACAATGTTTATTTTTTCTAGTATTATGTGTTTAAAAGTCACCCATATTGCACCATCATTCCACATTGCGCAAGCTTAATTAAATGGACCGAGTAAATGAAACTTATTATTGAAACCTTTTTATACTTTTATTTTCGGAATAAAATTATTTATTTCGTAGAGTGCTAGCGCAAATAAAAGTCAGAGTATTTCTTCTGTATAATCTCAACTTTCCTCTGGTGTTGGTATCGCCCGAGTTCAGAGGTCATGCACAGGCGCAGTATTCATCACACGGCAGCATCATAGACTGAGTGGTTTGATGCTAACTAGCTGAATCATTTGATTGAATTCTGTCCTTTTCTTGTAATTGTGCGTGTCTTGCAGTACGATGGCGGCAAGATATGACAGAGCTATCACTGTCTTTTCTCCTGATGGCCATCTCTTTCAAGTGGAGTATGCACAAGAAGCTGTAAAAAAGGGTTCCACAGCGGTAAGTCTTAAAATGAAACTAATGCTAAAGCTAACGTTCGCTAGCGGTAGTTAGCCAACCAGCTAAGCTAGCGAGTAGCAGGCAATGATGTTACTCATGTATGTAGCAAATTTCGTTATTTAACACATGTATTATACCCAAGTGTTGTGATTTTTTTTAACCAACTCGTTGGACAGCTGAATTGCTACTTCCCTATTTAATATATGAAATATTAATCAGTCACTGGAAGTGAAAAGAGCAAGTTACCATTAGCGAGCATTTTGTCGCTGTGTCACTCTCACAATAGTTTCAGTTTCAGTGCGATAATGTCAAGTTGCTCTAGAAACATACCGAAGTTGGATCCATAAACACCATAATACATTATAATACAAGTATTTAAAAGGTAACAAAAATGTAGGCTTATGTTATTATTAAATATGTAATTCCCAGATGCTATGTGGCACTGCAAGTGCACTGAAGTCAGCGGTAGGTCTGTTACTAACTTCAAGTCAGTCATGTAGGCACTAAATCAATGTAGTTGCAGCTCACTCTGTTACAGATAACCCGTGTAATATTAAGTGTAATTTTGTAGCTTGTATAGGAAATTCAGGTAGAATTACATTTGACTTTGCTATTGCATCCAAATCCGTTGAATTTTCCCTTATTTCGTTAACTTCTCAAATCCAAAAAAAGTGTTGAACAAGTTGTAAATTGATATTGTTTTGAGAGTAATCTGATGACTGGGAAGCTAATTTTGTTCAATAAACTTTGTTGTAATGCGCTGACCTGACAGTCATGAGTGTGGCTGATGGGCATGGAAATAAGCAAAATACCCTCTTTAAAACCTTAAGCCTGAAGCAGTTCTATGTTTAAGTTTTTCTCTTGAGAGCAGAGCATGTGAATACTGTGGTCTTATTGTGCATTTGATCAGTTTGGTGTTGAAATTGTTGATTAGTTTACATCACCTCATAACTCTCATGCCTTATCAATAAATTGAAAGGTGATCCTTGGCACTGTTGAGGCTGTTAGAGCTCCTCAAGCCTGCTTGAAGGAAACTTTTTTTTTTTAAGCTATGTGGAAAATTCTGAGGAACCCAAGATACCCTCAAGAAACCAAACATGAAGTTAAAAGACCTGTTCTGGATTTCAGTTGTCCCGTGACCTCATTGAGACACGGCCTTGGTCTGTTAAGTCTGTTGATTTGAAATTCTGAATGTTTTCTCTTTACTACTTAATTTCATACTGACAGTTGCCAGCCCATGGGAGTTAAATTAATTTGAATTTATCTTCTGTGCAGGTGGGAATTAGAGGCAAAGACATTGTTGTCCTTGGTGTTGAGAAGAAATCTGTAGCGAAGTTGCAGGAGGAAAGGACTGTCCGCAAGATATGTGCGCTGGATGAGCATGTCTGCATGGCATTCGCAGGTACCTGAAAAAATACTATCTTATTCAAAAACCTAATAATGCATTAATTATGTAACACTGACTAGTAGACTGCACCTAGTATTATGTTGTGACAGCTCAATTTGTTGTGACAGAACTCTCAGTTTTTACAAACACTACATCACTGCAGATATCAATGCCATATATTAGGATATTTTTATGTGAATTTCCTGTTGTATTTTCTTTGCATGTTGTGTAGCTGTTAAACCTCTGTCAATGATTTTCAGGCCTGACAGCAGATGCTCGTATTGTGATAAACAGAGCTCGGGTTGAGTGCCAGAGCCACAGGCTAACTGTTGAGGACCCAGTCACGGTGGAATACATCACACGCTACATAGCTACACTGAAACAGGTATTTAACCTTCTTACAATTAATTTGTGTTTACTATTTACTAAAGGGCATCTGTAGGATTTCACATTCAGTAGACAAGAACATCAGTTTCAGCTCTTGTGTTCTACCCCCTGGTTGCTGTTGGCTAATATATTTTTAAGAATTACCACTAACAACCGTCTATATATTGGTGATATTTGTAGCGCTACACTCAAAGCAATGGGCGCAGGCCATTTGGCATCTCTGCGTTAATTGTTGGCTTTGACTACGATGGAACTCCTAGGCTGTATCAGACAGACCCATCAGGAACCTACCATGCCTGGAAGGTCAGTGAGTTTGTTCTTTGTCCATTACATTACTCTGTTATCGGTATAAAACTGATTATTAATTGATTTTTTTGTTATTCTTGAAAAAATCAGGCAAATGCAATCGGCCGTAGCGCAAAAACTGTGAGGGAGTTCTTGGAGAAGAATTACACAGATGAAGCCATTGCTGGGGACAATGAGGCAATCAAGTTGGCCATCAAAGCTTTGCTTGAGGTAAGGTCATATTTAGTGTTTGCATTGACATATTTGAAACTGCACACTTTGTCATGAACTACATATAATGATACTGAATAATTACGAAGCTGTTTTACAATAGGATTACCCCACTGTCACACACATATGTTTTAAAGGCATTTTTATATTAAGCATATCACAAATAGACAGGATGTAAATGTGAAAAATTAGCTGGAGAAATTGTCACTTCCAATGTAATTACACCTACCACAGTGAATTTAATCCAGTCTTGACTTTATCAAAGAGCACCACCTGCTGCCAGATGTGAACCACAAAGTGATCCGCCAGAATCGTTACTATGTGTGACTTGACTTGTTGTGTTCAGCAGAACCTTCCTTCAGTTTTTTTGTTTTCTTATGAAGCAAATAAAATAAAGCTGTATTTCAGTAGACCGAAATTTTGCCTTGTATATGTATTGTCACATTGAAGTATTTGTCTTGTCATAGGTTGTCCAGTCAGGAGGAAAGAATATTGAACTTGCTGTTATCAGACGGAATCAGCCACTGAAGGTGATATTCTTATATTTATCTTTTGCTTTGTTCTCTACCTTTTTATTTTATAGGCTAATAATTAATTTTCTTGGCGGTTTGCAGATTTTGGAATCCAAGGAAATTGAGACGCTGGTGGCTGAGATCGAGAAGGAGAAAGAGGAAGAGGCAGAGAAGAAGAAGCAGAAAAAATCCACCTGAAGCAATTAACTAAGAGTTTTTCTGTATTGCACTTGGATGACAATAGCATATTTGGGTTGCAAATATTAGTATGGTTCAGAGGGTTTACTCTCATTTATTTCATTGTAAAGAGCTGAATCATAACTTGAGATCTTTTGATGTCTTGCACACATTTGAGTGATACTGTACCAGTCACAAAGAATAACTAGTTCCTATACTTCCAGCGATTGAGTTGACTGATGTGTAAAAGCAGGTCCATCGATCTCAATTTAAGGTTTAGATCTCAATCTATGCTTACAGGAAGTTTTTTATATCATTCACCAAATGGCTCTGATGGTAATGAATTTCAAATGTTGAAATAAACCGTTTGTAACATTCATAACCACAAGGAAACAAAATACTCAATAAAAGCTGACTTGTTTGTAGCATCTTTTTATGTTATTTATAAAAGTAGTTGTAAATAATCTGTCGGCTTTACTAGATGATGTGTACTCATAAGATCAAGAAATAATTTTCATTACTAGCGATGCACTGACCGGTTTCCTCAAGATGAGAGTAGTGGGACTTATTGATTATCCTACAGCAAAGCAAGGAGTGCGATAAAGATAACTACAGTTTAAAACACCACCAGCGGCAGTGTAGTGTGTGGCTATAAACGCCAGTGTTTTTCATTTATCAGCATTCTGTGGCACAGACCTGGAAATGGCAAAAAAAAAAAAAAAAAAAGGTAGCTCAGATTGCTTTATAAAGTGCTCACCTCTCCCTCAGTCATTTAAAACAAATTAGCAATGAGCAAATGAAGTGTCTAATGGTGGCCCAATGAGACCCCTTTTTTGCTTCTCCTTTTTTATTTCACCCTAAATTCGCTTATCAAGCAACCACTGCTCTGAATTCTCAACGACACAATTATGGCCGGCGGTGTGGTAGGGCTGCTTAATGGGATCCTGGCCTCAGACCCCAGTGGGAACTTTCAGTGACTTTAATCTGGAGCCCTTTGAAAAGTTGTGCCGTGCTGTGCTGAAGAGCCCCGGGGGTTCCCTCTGACTCTCACCAAAGACATAATGGTGAATGGTAAAGTCCTTCATTTAGAGTCATCTCCCCAAGCCAGGATTTCCTGAGTGGGTGCCCTGGCTGCCTTGACTAGAGCAATTGCACTTTGTCTGCAATTTGTCTTGTTTGTGAGTCTTACAGGTTGGTGTTTTGGGCTGATGTCACAGGATCAATTAAGCCTCTTAATATTACATCCTATACGTGATGTCATTAAATCCTAGGAGGGCAATAAAAGATGGGGTTTATATGGCTCACTCTCAGCCCTTCCACTCTAAGCTAATTGCTACAGACTAATGTATTTCAGGTCAGAATTGGGTACGATTATGTTGTCACAGTTACCTGTTTGTTAGTTATAGGTAGTCTTTCTGAAAGTTTATTCTGGCTAATCCTCTGGCTACAGAGGTTATCTGATCCATCTTGTCAATAGAGCAAGAGCAGCTTATTCTGTGTTGCCGCTTTTGAAGTGCTTGTGGGAAGAGTTTTCTTTTTCTTTCTTTCTTTTATTTATTTTTTTCTTTTTTTTTTTTTTTTGCTGGCATTGTTGTTGCCCATAATCAGCGCTACTGTGCCTCAGGACAAAGTCCATCTCTCTCATCACTGGCTGCTGCTCATCATTAATGCAGAAAATAATGGCTTCACCAGAGGTCATCGACGGAGGAACGAGGCCCGAGGACATGTACTCTCCAAGCAAGAATGCACGCTGCTGCGGGCTGTCGACTGAGTGCACTGTTTGTATGCACACACACACATGCACGCACACACACATAGCTCACAGGCCAATTGCACATACGCATAGCAAAGACTATTAATGTGAACACACAACAGATTTTTTAAAACAGTGCCCGCATCTCTTTTTCTCTTGATCTGTCATGCACATGTACTTTGGGCAAAGGGCGTTCTCATGTTGTAGTTAATATAGAACAAAATACTGGGAAAAAAACACTCCTCATGTTCACATCCGATTTAAGTATTTGGTTGTATCTAACATCAATAGTCTGACCCTTTTCTAACAATATCCATTACTCTCCTCTCTAGCTGATTTCCAAGTCACAAGCAGATTTCACTTTGAGGATCTACATTTTTGTCATTCTAATGTGCCACCCTGTAGCCATATTTCATAGTATGCCCCTCCTGGGATGTTTAAAATTTGTCAGCGCAGAATGTCCTTAGGTCCAAATAAGGCAACTGCTTCAAGGGTAGAAGCACACAGACACTTGCATCCCTAGGGAACTAAGGTTACATTAGTCCTCCGTTAAGACTGTCTCACTCCTGCTACTGAATCACTCAAGGTGTCATCACCTTCTACACCAGCAGAGTGCAGTGTTGCATAAAAGCAGAGCTTCCATCATATCGCTTACACTTTCATCCCACTTTTTGTCCTACAGATTGACAGTGTGACTCCTCTAGCTAACAGCGAGCAGAATCTACGGGCTCCTGACATGTTTTTGTCTCTGTACTTCAACACACAGCCACAAAGGCTCTCTGAACAATTGAATCCATTGAGGGAGAGTTGTTTTGCTTAAAATTGTCAGATGAAAAAGCAACATTGCTTGTGTCCTCAAGCGATGGCCAAGCTGTCAAAGTGTGTTGGGTCATAAAAGGCTACGTTCTCAACACTGTCCCTTTTCTGCTTGTCACATGTCGACAGTTACACGCATACACTGCTTGTGTATAGCAGATCGGCCCGCCTCCGCTTATGTCCTTTAGGGCTCTGCGGTATGAAGTAAAGTTTGGGCATATTGGTGTGCTGGCTTACACATCCATAAGCGATCAAAATATGTTCTCTTTTAATGTTCTCTTTTAACTTCTAGCTCCAGGGATACATTTTGGATATCATTTTTTTTTATCTCATATCACACATCTCATCTCTTCTGTCCTTAAATCCCCCCCCCCCCCCTCACACACACATGCACAACACACAGCAGATCTTGATTTTCAACTGTTTTCTTCTTGAACACGCCCTCCCCTCTTATCATCATCACACAGAGCAACATATACAGTTGAGTAACAGATACCGCCTTCAGCTCCAGTTGTCGTTTACCTTTGTGTCCCTCTGAAAGGTGCTGGAATACTAACAGTTTGTGTGAAGAGACTAAAGGCATGGTTTTGAGTTACCCCTCAAGAGTCACCTGTCAGGGGTTTTGTCTCACAGGAGAATACAAGTGCATCCTCCTCTAATTGAAAGTAGACACCACTGGGCCAGATAAAGAGAAAGAGAAACGGGAAGAACAGGAGAGATGAGGAAGGAGAGGGCAAACTGAGAGGGAGAGGCAAAAAGGAGCAGACAGAGCTAAAATAAATAATTCCCATGATGCTCCAGGCCAAAGACAAACGGCCCTGGGGCTTCATGGCCTCTCAGGGCCGTGGCAGAAGCCAGTCACACACATCACATAGCATTACTCGGGATGGGGTTACAGGAAAATGTCAGCCGACGCATAAGGAGGAACCATCGGCCCATAGGATAATTCGATTGCCTGAGGGAGGTGCAATCTTGCATTCCCACGATTCCTCTCTTTCCACCCACACCCTCTTTTCATTGTATTTTTGAATCCATTTTTCTTTCCCATTTATTTAATGTTTTCAATTCCATTGTT
Organism: Trachinotus anak; assembly: GCF_046630095.1. Taxonomy (NCBI): domain Eukaryota; kingdom Metazoa; phylum Chordata; class Actinopteri; order Carangiformes; family Carangidae; genus Trachinotus; species Trachinotus anak. The sequence continues at coordinate 14,802,630 of NW_027273863.1, forward strand.
TGCTCTGGTAGCCACGTATATTTACACATCTACTGTATTATTGTAAATGGAGGCTACTGTGCTCCTGCAATGGGTTGCCACAGTACATTTTCTGTGCAGCCACCTCTTCTATCCCCATGGGAATTTTATGGGCCATTGGTTTATAGTGTGGCCTCTGATATCTTGATTTACAACCTGATCTTTGTCCAAAAAAAAAAAAAAAAATCTCCCCACTTGTCCTAATGCACCCTCAGAGTGTTGTGGGATCCATGTTTCACTGGTCATAGAGCAAATCATGTCCCTTCCAGTGGTTCTCCTGTAGTAGAAGATGCAGTCAGCGTGCAATTATTTAGAAATATGAAGTGAGTCACTGCATGGTGTATGTCTAAAGCAGATGCTCATGGTTTAAAATCTTCTGTTCTATATCTCTATTATTTAAATCTACCTTACTGTATGCTTCTCAAAGCACAGAATTGTTGCGTTAGTCGCAGCAGCTGCATACATGCGCGTGCATTAGATAAAGACAGAGAGAAGGATGGAGAGAGCAAAAGAAAAAGAGACAGCGAGAGAGTTCAGCACAGATATCTGAGTGCGTCTGACAGAGAGGACAGCCCTGGAGGCAGGTCCCAGCCCTTCAGCACCGAAAATGACACATGACTGCTTTGACTTTTGTCATCCCCTGTCTCCCTCCGCCCCCAAAACCAAGCCTCCAACAAACACTGAGGCGAGCAGAGATACACACACTCCCACACACACTCAAAGACACACAGTCACACACTGTATACTGCTTAGATTACATTATCTTTATCCCCAGGACATGAGCCCTCCTTGTTGGATGACATTTGGGCTTGTGCAGCACTAAGGTTACCTTTCTTTGCCCCTGAGTTAAAGATGCCTGTCTGCAGCATGCATTTGAAATGAAGGACGGGAAAAAAATCAGATGAGAAAGATTTCCAAAAGCACTTTGATCAGAGGCATCAACAGTCACGCACAAACTTGTTAAGCAGTATGTAAATTTGGGCTGATACTGAATAAAGTTGCCAGAATGGCATGAATCCATTGTGCTGCGATGATCAAAATAAAAGAGGGCTTCATACGCTGGAGGGCAAGAAAGTCACAGACATGAAGGTTTTTTTCCTTCCTCTTTTTTTCTACAAAGGGGCTGATGGGATGCAGAGAGGAGAGAAGGAGGGGAGGGAAATGAAAGATAGGGGAAAGCCTGGAAGGATCTCAATCTAAATTAGCCGAGTAGAGGGAAGACTGTGCTGAATGAGACATATAATTAAAACCAAAGTGATGAAAACATCAGCACTCATTCAGTCACTCGCCAGATGAATTTCTGAAATTGCTACTAGGATGATCTGAAGATGTTTGAAAGCTAAAGGTAAATCTAGCCTATTGTTAAAGCACACCAATCTCCCATTTAGTCTTTTCTGGGCTTCCTCTCGCCATCTCTCTTCATCTGCCTCCTCTCTCTCTCTCTGTTTCTTTAGCCCTCCCTCGCTCTCTCTTTCTCTCTGTCTGTCACCCTGAGATGAATAGATGCTGTCGCAGAGACTCTTGTAGCCTGTCAGCTTTTAAACAAACAGTTAGCAAAAGGATCACTTTCATGAGGAAACCTCCCACTCTGAGGTGAGGTTCCCAGCTTTAGCTTGTTGTGTCCTGTCCGAACGGGAACACCCACCCTGCCACTGAAGCAGGGAACATGACCTCACACATGGACCAGTCTCACGCCTTATCCCACTGCATTATGTGTTCGAACTAAGTGTTGCTTTGAATCATTGAATTCACTGTTGACTGTTTCGGTAGCTTGGCAGTGATACCACTGTCCTGCGTCTTATCCTCAGCGCTGAACATTTTATTTATCCTGGCAGTCTGCGTCTGTAACCAAATGTCTCTGGCAGTTAAAGAGGAAGCCTTCTAACTGAGGGCCCTGTCCCTCCCTGCAGTGTAGTGTACCTCCAGTAAATCTGTCCTCCCGACAACAAATGTCCCTGCACTAAAAAGGCCCCTCAAAAAAAAAAACAAGCCTGACTTTTGTGAAAAAAAAAAAAAAAAAAAGAAATCAAACCCCTCAGGTGTGTTCCCTCTCACTCTTCCTCTCTGCACCTGCACTGAGTCTCTCAAGTCCTCCGTGTGTCTCTCCACACAATGGAGACAGTGCATAGCCTCTGGCGCCTCTCTCCAGCTGAGAGCCACCTCTCTCCAGAGGACAGTAGAGGAAAACTGCCAGCACTAACAACTGATCCTGGCAGATAAAGGAGCAGATAGGCGAAGAGAGAGTGCCTTGGACAATACTTGCTTCACCCTGGTCTTCAGTGCTGCTTCCTTTAGCTTTAAGACAATTACAATCACGGGAGTTGATGATGAGGAGGAGATTAAGCCTACAGTTAGAAAATCACCAAATCACTTTGTAGTTGCACTAGTTTTTTGACTAATATTATCTTTAAAAAGAAAGCTACGGATTAAACACTTCATCCACAACATGTTTTCATTTCACATGGACATGTCCTACACTGCTCATTATCTGGAAAACCCCCTCACATTGATTCAATGTGTGGACCTAAACTGTATCCGTCACCATCAATCGTGTCAGCTCCACCACAAACACTGGGCTGTTTCGGCCTTTTTTAATGTGCTGTAATGTAGTAGTGCCAGGCCAGATGACCCAGCACCAGATCAGTGTACCACTCACACTCCTGAGGGCAGCTGACTGCAACAGCAGTTAGGCGAGACGGCCGTCGCAGGTCGCCCGGGCCACAGCTGGGAACCCCCGGGCCAAAGTGTTGACCTGATGTGATTAAGTGTACATCCAGCTGCATGGAGGGATGATACATGGAAATAGTATTACACCTGGAGATTTTTTTTTTTTTTTTTTTACTGAAGTAAACCATGTTTTGTGTGAGAATCCACTTAGCATGGATGGCTTTGCATACACTTTTCTCTCCTAATTTCTCCTACTGATACAGTCCAGTGTGTGTGGTCTTTAAGAGCCAAGCTCCTGGTATTTGTCCTGAGAAAGACCTTGATAGGAATGGGGTCTGAGAGAGAGTGCTTATTTTATTCTCTTCCATGCTGCTGCAGGCTATGGCTGTATTAATGCAATGGCAGGGATCTTTGAAGTTGTGACTTTATGAGACAAAAGCTAATTTCCTTTCCTTTGTTCATTATCGAGAGAGACTTCCAGCCGGGCGGAAAGCATGCTGTGCTAATTATTCCATTCATGAGTTGTCTCTAAAGTATGTAATGGATTTCACTGGGCTTTTCACAGGTAAGCAGGGTGATATACACATACACACTTCTGTCAACACACTGGTTTACAGCGATTATACCTTTTTAAATTTATTTGAATTCTCTCCGGATAACGATGAACAAGTTCTCATCTCTTCAAACACCTACTGTCTGCAGAATCAAATGACAGAAAAGAACAGAGCAGAGCTGTAACTTGAGTTGCCAGGTTGTAAGTTGGTTGTAACTCTAAATTGGGGCTTATGCATAGCCACACTTTCACTGATGTTTCAACAAATATATCCTCTGCAGACTTATAAGACCGGAGCCACTTTGCAACTCATTAAGATATGAACCCAATTTTCACAAATGAGTTTCAGAGTTTGTGGGGCCAAGTTAGGCATGTGACATAATGGGATTTCCATCGTTCCCTGAAACACAACTTGGCAGAGCATGAAGGGAAATGCAACATTTCACTTTCCATCTTCGCCACATACCAGGATTCCACCCACAACACCTGAGAACTCCCAAATGAGCGCGATGTGTGTCCCTCCACAGTTGTACGATGTGTATCCTGCCACTCAGAGTCAGATCAGACAACAACAAAAAGGGGTGTAGCGGTGACACAAGTACAGCCATATACCTCCTCCACTGCTGCCTGACACCCCTCCTCCTCCTCCTCCTCCTCCTCCTCCTCTTCCTCCTCCTCTCTCCCCCACTTTGTTTGTGCTCATTTCATTCCGTGTGCAGCCTCCTGGCAGGCAGGTCAAGGTTTACCCTCGCACCACACACCATTTCCCTCACATGCCGCCTGGGGGAGGAACACTGGAGGCCTGAGGCAAGGGCAAGCCCAAACAGCTCGCACAACATTGCCCGCATCTCCACCTCTAACCATACGGATACGAGCAAATACTGAGCTGAAAATCACACAATTGGATCTCTGTCTTCTTTTTTCTTTCTTTCACCAATTATAGCCACCCTTTCTTTCTCTCCTGTCCTTTATCTTATTGTACATTATTGATTTCTGTCAGTAGTAAGGTATATGTCTATTAACCGACAGATTTAATAGAGTGACAATAGAAAGATACTCATTTGTTCCCCCCGTAGTGTAAGTGTTCATTTTGAGAGTCTGATACTAACCCTGGCTAGAAGCTAGTGCTGGATTTTTAGCTGTAAATGGAAAACGCCTGTGGGCTTTTCATTTTCTGGGCCCAGACGTTCCCTTCATGGTGTCGGAGCCCTTGTGTTCACAGAGTTCATGTTTTGCTGCGGGGCTTTTTTTTATTTTGTTTTATCTCATAGCTTAGACTAGCAGGGCTTTAACTCCCAGAGGACTCCTGCGTAGCAACAGCAGAGATCAACAAAGTAAGTTTGTTTATGTTGGCTGTGTCCGCATGTTGTCGACTTATACATTTCTCAGTCTCCATTTCCTGCCTCTCCTTGCCCCAGGGGGAAGGAGCCCTCTAATTGGATCTTGTTCTAATTGAGCCTAATACTGGAGCTAACTGGAGTTGGGCCCTGTGGCTAATGAAGAGCTGAATCAAAACTAAGCACTAAAACTTTGACTGTGTGTGTGTGTGTGTGTGTGTGTGTGTATGTGTATGCCTGCTTTTTTTTTTTTGCTCTACATTCTATCATGAATGCACCACTACTAATTTTTTTCGGTTTACTCTTTGATTTTTATTTTTTTTTTGTACCTTATATTCTTTACAACAAATCCTTATCTTTAGATATGGCATAAATGTGTGTGAGCAACACTAGTTTGTCAGGTCATCATTTGTATCTAAAAAAAAAAAAAAAAGTTTAGTGAATCACACAATTAAAATTGCATCTATCTTTCTTGCAAACTCACTTTTAGCATGCTCCAGATTCTCCACAGGAGGGAGTTGTTCTGTCATTGTCAGACCACTTTCACGCAATGCATCCTGAGCCACCTACAGCAGGTTAGACCTACATGAAGACACAGTGATGTCGCCACCTACAGGCAAAGAAATGTATACAGTTTTCACGCTTGCACCACCTACAGTCAATGAGCTTCACAGCTTTTGATTTTTTTCTTTATTTTTATATAGCCAGTATTGCATTTGTGTTCACACTTATTAGATAAAATAAAATAATTGGTCTAAATGTAACATTGTGCCACACTAACGTCCAATGGTACCTTTATATATACATTTAAAAACAAATACAATTCAGTTTGTGGCTATAAAAGCACCACGTTAGCTTTTGATGATTTTGTGAATTAATCTCCTATGTATTTTCCCCATTATGAATTTGGCTTACCATTAAACTTTACCAGACAAGTGAGCCGAAGTGTTACCCTCAAACACCCACACATACTGTATACTCACACAAAAAACAGCAGATTTAAAAAAAAAAGACAGAAAGCAAAATCAATCTAGTGCTAATTGCCTGTAGGCAGCATTAATGTCAAAATTGCAGAAGGTTTTACTTTCTTTTCCTGTAGCCAGGCCTTTCTCATGGAAGGCATTTCGACATGTCACAGTAGGAAAAGCACAGGTGTAAATAATAAAATGAATGGTGCTGAACACTATTTAACCACTATTGTGCACACTTGCCCACTGTCTGACTATCATGGCTTACTGGGACACTTGAATAAAACAGAGCCCTCGGTGTAGTTTTAGTGCTTTTCCTACTATGACAAGTTAAAACAAGGCCTACTGTGCACATCATCTACATCTGCAGCTTAAAAGCAGCCATTAGTTTTCTTGCTGATAGGTGGCACAGGTAGGGCTGGCACTGCAGGACTGAAACTGTCGTCACTGCAGCTTTGTAGTTGGATGATAATGTCTGGTCCTGGTTTCTGGTGCTTTGCATCAATGCTACTGTGTGCCCTTGTTCATTAACTCACCACAACATCAGACACTGTAGCTGATGAAAACCCATTTTCAAAGGATTGATTTTTTTCACTTATTCTTTTCTCCTCCGTCACACTAAATGCCAATCCATTGGATATAAAATGGAACAAGGCAAGCACAGGCTGCAGTTTCAACAGCGGCATGGACAACAGAGAAATGGAAATGAATGACGTCAGATTTGCTGCTAGAGGGCAGAAAAAGAAATGGCTTCTCTCTGCCTCCAGCGGAGAGACTGTCTTTTTTTTTTATGGTTTTACCTATCTGCAAATCACCTTGCCTCTTTACACGAGCACAGATTCATGTGTAAATTCTATGTGTAAATATGCCGAATAGTCCCCATGCGTCTGTGTCCACAATGTGTCATTTAATCAAATCCTTCTACATAGGAACATTCATATCGCTTTTCCTCGAGGTTTTAATTTAGTTTGCAAGTCTTACTTGAGAACAAGTTGGCTGATCTGCCCTTTCTAAAGGCTCATGGCTTTAAAAGCACCACATATTCTGAAGTCCACAACAGCCATCATTTTATCAGGGTCAGACACACACATAATGCACATCGTTCAAACTAGCAAAAGGGATGTATCTTCCCACAATTCATACGTTTTATTAATAAAAATGTTTTTTAGCTAAAGTAAAAACAATTTAAATTGCTCTGTTTCTCTGGTAAAACATAAATAGTTTTTTAGCCTGTGCAAAATTTCCAGAATTTGGCACTTGTAGGCAGCCTAACCACATATGGCTCAACTCATGTCTTACTTTTTAATTAGGAAGCTACTTAGCTGTCTTAATTATTATGATCACAAGTCCATTTTACGCCTTCTTTGCATGGATCTTGGAGGTTATTTTAAGGAATATTAGCTGGCAAGAGGTGTTAGCTCTAGGTGTTGCTGCAGTGAAGCTAACTGTTAGCCAGTTGGTACCAGAAATAAACATGGATATAGTGCTGTGTGCACTTTGAACATACAGTTCAACGTTCTTTTTACCCAGTATCTCATTTCTACTTTAAAAAAATATAGCTCGTAAACACTATGTATGTTATACCATAACATAGCTGTGGTCAAGCTTTCAGTTGGCCACATATGTTTCAAATCCATTCTCTCAGCTCTGCACTGTACAAACTGGCGTTTTGAAGCTGGCATTATTCAATCTCGATCTCCAGATTGTGATGTCTTTCCAAGCAGTTGCTGTAGTTGGAGGCCTGCGAGGCACAAACTAATGCTGAACAGTGTTGGTGACTACCACCAGAGGGGGGTTAGGTGGAGACACAGCACTCCAGGTGGGCTGAGTTGCACCCCCCCCCCCGGGTGCTCTGCAATGTCTCAAGAAGGAGGAGGGCACAGTAAATGGTTCCAGAGCAAATATAGCTTTCCAAACCTCCTGCCTCAAGGATGTAGCCCAAAGGCCTATATGAAGATTGGAAACAGATGAAAGAAAGAAACTTAGGTGGGGCTCTTGGTTGCTCTTATGAAAGCCAGCTGGATGAAAGCGTTTTCTTTAGAATATGAGAAATATTTTTGTTAAAATACTCAATAGGCGACAGCTCCCTTCTTTGTGTTAGAACACTTGGACATGTACGGACCTGAGAGTGTGTGTGTCATGAGCTCATACTCATTCAAGAGTGGGATTGCGTTGCCTGAGTAGCCCTCCAGCTCTTGTCTTGTTTGTTGACAGTATTAAACAAATGGTCAGAAAGCCCATTACTCAGGGGGGAATGAAGTGAAACCCTGTGTGCATTGGTGCATATATATATATATATATATATATATATATATATATATATATATATATATATATATATATATATACACATACATACATTTTTTTTATGTGTTCTTGTATGCATGGCCCCTCCCTGGCCCTGCAGGTTTCTCTGGGGTTTCTTGTCGCCCTATGTCTTGGAGGTGAGAGGGCGGGTGATAATTGAACACTCTCTGGCACTTTTAACAAATGTATTGAAAGGTGGAATCGAAAAACCTGTTAATGAGATTTCCCTCCCCAGGCAGTGCTCAGGGTTATTATTCTTATAATTTTATTAATCTAATGAGTTACTCAAAGTTTATTTTCAGATATATTTCTTCTACTCGCCCTATAGGGCTCCTGTTTTATTAGCCTCTGTTCTTCAGCAGCATACAAACTTTATTAATAAATCAATTTACAATGCTTTGTAGGAGGCCCCTACTGAGATGCCGAGCAGTCAAGGTCTTTCAAACCAAACAAATGCTAAGACAAGGACTCATAGAGCACAGTGTGAATGATGGAACAGCACTGGCCCTGTACCAAGGTGCACATCTTTGTACTTGGGTTTGTTTACCTCACAAGATGGCTCCTGGCTTAGGGAATGGACCATGAAAATGGCTGCTCTCTTGAGCCTGCAGCACTCCATATAGATTGGAGTTTTTCATGTGGCAGTTGGGCTGCTGGGATATACACCTCAGGGGATGTGCTCTCATTAAGGACAGTAGCTCTGGGCACTTTTGCACTGCTTCCTGTGGCCACTGACCTCCTTTTCACCCGTGGGCTTGCAGCTACACCACAGCTCTGATTCTTGGTCTCCCTGTCACTCCTCAACAAAGCCCTGCGGTTGTCACATGACTCGAGTGACTCCTGACCTGCCCGGCCTCCTGCAACCCCTCCCCTCCTGTTGGCGAGCCGGTTGGAATGATTACAGACAGTGTAAGGGTCACGTGTGCCCCCCCGCCTCCCCCCAAAAGAAAAAAAAAAAGAAAAAGAAAATGGTGGTTATGTCCTTGGGCTTTTGAAGGAAGAATTTCCCAAGTTGACAGTGTCAAAACATCATGTCAGAAATGGCCAACTTTATGTGTCATCTTAAAGCAGTATGGCTGCAATATTATTCATGCAGGAGAAGTTTGAGCACTCCGGTGAGCCATCCATCATTTCTACAATAGTCACTGAAAGCAAATTTAGTGATAGAAAGCACCTGTCTTGTTGGACCTTTACCTTGAGTTCAAGCAAATGCTTGAGTTGTGCTGCTTGAGTGGACACAAGCGGGATAATCACATTGCTTCGTCACTGTCCTCCCTGAGCCATTTCTGCAGCCATTTCCTCCACGTTGTGGTTCATTTTAGCCACAAGACAAACTAGCTTGCGAGGAGCACCTAAAGGTGATCTAAGATCCCGACTAAGGTAGTTAATCATTGATCAAAAAAACATTACTGTGGACTTGGGGCATTATAGTTCTGTGCCTAAAGTGCATAGAAAAATATCAATACAAATCCCCCTGATCTTTTTTTAATTAAAGGCTAAAGGCCTGATGCTCCCTGTTGCTGTTGAATTGAGACTTTAAACCACCCTCATTCTCATTGTCCATTTTATGAAAAAATTAACAGCAAATAACCAGATTTTATAAGAAAAAAATGTCCTGCTCACATAGACAGTATTAGCACATGAAGGACAAGATTCGAAGAGTTAAGCTGTGGGGTGGCCCTGCATAGCTGATTGGTGGATTGAGATATCAGACCAGTTCTCATCAGCACCACCCATACTTATACCTGCAGGCAAAACAATTTTGTCCTCCACTAGTAAGCAATTAGATTATATTCAAACACACATACACACACACAGCATACACAAACTGTGTTCCCCCTATGCAGCATTCTGCCTTCCTCAATATGACACTTACTTCCTCCATATGTGTGAGTTTGTGTTAACACAAGGATGCGAGCAGACACACACACACACACCCTGTAGGTATAAGGTTCCAGTTGGTATATCTCTGTCTCTAAGCCCCAGTTTGATGCCCTAGACTCATGGTATCCAACCCCCACTCTTTCTGCATCCCCTCAGGCTTCTGTGTGTGTGTGAGTGTGTGTGTAAGATGGCTACTGAACCAAGAGGGCATTGTTTCTCTCCAGCGGGGTTTCATAATTGAACGTTCCGATTTATGCACTCATTCAAATGGATACTAAAAGTAGAAGTGAAGCACGGAACCATGTTCCACACTTGAATTATCCGTGGCAAAATTTAAACTCAAGATCAAACTCGAGATTTTTGTTGTGAGGTATCATGCACGACTCCTACATGCTGAACACATTTTGGCGGCTGCACATGCAGCAGATAATTACACAAGGGCTGATTGGAAGATTTCCACAGGAGGTGCAAAATCCAGTCAGTCTGCATCAAGTTGTGTGTTTCTTAGGCACACATGTGTGAGTGAAGCAGGGAAGAGAAAAGACAGCGGGCAGCAGGGACAAACCCGTCAGCCACTCAGATCACATCAGGTCTGTCGGGACACATTGGAGCACAGCGAGCCTGATGGGATATGCCCCCCAGGAGTGCGAAGCAGGCCAGATGACATACAGACACACGGGCAGGCAAAGAAGGAAGAAAGAATAGAGGCTGGCACATCCTGGCTTTAATGCACAATATGTTCCAATAACACGCACGCAATTATGAATGGTAACCCTGACTACATTATGTACTAATTATACAGTAACACCATACCTTCACAGACATACACTTGCATACAATCACATGTACTGAGGCATACAAGCACACACTCACACACATGCACACACGCACACACTCCTACCCCCAACAGATGCTTACACACACACACATACACACACACACACACACACGTACAAGCATGCGTGCACAGTGATATCGCCATAAACATGTAGCCTGGATCTCACACCAGATAACCTACATCTTAAACAACACAGCACATATGCTAATGTGAAACGTGAAGGCATGATGTTTATGAGCTGCACACGATGCATATGCTTCTGCGTGTGAGTAAATGCACAGACACGCTTGGGTACATATGTCCGCGGGGGCAAAATGGGAAATAGACACTTCTCTTCATGCCTGTTCTTTAATTGGGGCATTTATTGTTTTGTGGTGCTGTTTACTTCATTAAATTAAGGCACATTTCAGAAATGCAGCACGTTTCAAGGTTTATATAAGCAAAATTATGCTTTCAGCCATTAAGTTGCAAATTAACATATCTTTATGACTGTGGGATATGCCAGTTGAGGATGCTTTTACATTTTCACACTAATCAACTTGACTTTAACATGTTGGATTTCAGTTTGATTTGCTTTCATCGCAAATATTGTTTCTCCCCTCGGCTGTGTATGCCTGCACGTGTATTTGAGAGGAGCCGTGTTGGTGTGTATGCTTGTGTTCTTCTGTTAGTTGTCCACGGCACCTTCATGTCAGCCCAACTGTTCTCTTTCTTAGGGAAAGCTGTGTGTGCAAGGAGGGGGTGTTGCAAGGACAAAATGAACTAATGTTGAATATTCCGTATTGGTTTTACTGTAATTCTTTTCTAATTCTTAGTTTATTCAATTTCATCTCCTTGAGGCTGGTAGGTATGGAAATGAGGTCTGTTCTTTTTTTTTTTTTTGCCTGTGTAAATTGCAGCTATCACCTCAAGCCTTTTGAACAAGATTACCCAGATGGCCTTGCGTGGTGTGCCTGAAGTTTTATTTTCCTCCTTTGCCTGCTTTTCCTTCTTGACTGCAGGGGAAGGGAGAGGGAGCTGGGAAGCCTCCTGAAAGCTCTGGGCAAGGCCAGGAGGCAGCAGCTGTGGCAAAGAGAGATCTGGGGGAAGAAGAAGAAGTAGAAGAAGAAGAAGAGTGAGTTGGGGTGGGAGCGCTGGGGGGGTGGATGAGACTGGTGCAGGGGGCGTTGTTGTGTGCATTTGTGTGTGAAGGGGGATGTGTGTGTGTGTGTGTGGGGGGGGACTAAATTCTAGAGCTGAGAACACCAGCCATTATGAACACTACCCCCTACCTGGCTTGGCTGTCAAGGGGACTGAGTAACCCTTGGAGTACTCAAAGAGGGGGCTGGTGGAGTGGGTAACTTCTGGATGGGAACAGGAAGAACTTGGGGGTGGGTGGAGGGTGTGTGTGTGTGTGTGCGTGTGTGTGTGTGTGGTGGGGGCTGGGGGAGGGGGGTGTACATGAACATGTGTTTTGAGTAAGGTGTTGTTTGTAGATACAGCGAAGAGAGTCCCAGAGTAAACATGGCATTACCACATCACCGTTCACATTAGCAATACTTACAATTCAAACACCTAGGATCACACCATTAAATGCCAGGATTTGGTGAGAAAGCATGATAAATAGCAACCTCCTGCCCAGGTGATCATTGTTGTGTGAGTGCTGGGATTTGTCATTGGGTTTCCACTCACCGTGCCCTGGACATAATCTGCTGCTGGTTTTCTGCCCCGAGGAAGAATATGATTTTAATACATTAAGGTGGCCCAGAGATAGAGAATTATGCAAAGTTAAAGTGTTCACCTGTTTATTATTCTAACATGCAACAGCCTCCATCCACACTAATCTCCAAAAGAACACACCCAACTCCCAGATTGCTGATCTTGGCTTGGAGGCAACAGTGAAAGGAGATTCTCACCTGAGATAAGGTGAGGAGAGGAGCAGCAGCAGGAGGAGGAGGAGCTGCTTATTTCACTTAAAATTTACTCTCAAAAACATAATACTGGAGCAAAAGCTGATGGGAGACAGCGACGATCCACTTCTTCCTCTAAGATCTCACCAATCCAAGGGACATGTCTTTAATCTAGTGCACACACTCGCAGGTGCAGCATTGTTTGTCAGAATTTTGAACACAGTTGTTCATACTAGTGAGATAGCACAACAAATGTCTCAGCACGCAACCCATATGGTCGGCCTTTCCTTCATATTGAAGTGTGTTGTTGGATCAAAATCCCTGCGTGTTATTTCAGCAGCAGCCCTTCAGATGCTGCTGCCAAAGAGTCAATAGTAGGCTATCACTGTTTGTTTTCACATCCTCCATTTGTTTGTTTTGTTAAGGTTTTGCTCTCCATCATAATGAATCACTTTTTTTTCATCTTGTTCTTATTTATTCTCATGGCTGGAGGTAGAATGTGGTGGTTGATGAGGGGCTGAAATGAACTGAGCCTTAGCCTTAGCCTCGGGGCTGGCGCATATCTTAGCATAAGTGATGGCCGACCGGAGGGCTAGAGCCTGGCTGAGAGCGCCCCCAGGACAGCAACTCTGACAGATCATGTATTTATAGGTCTGTTGAAAGACCTCTATTGTGTCCCACATAGCCTCAGAGCACGTCTGTCCTCTGTATTATAATAAAGCCGCTGGCCTTACCACTATGATGGATGGGTGGCCCTCGAATGGCAAGCTCCAGAATCATTAGAGCACTCCTAGCATGCAGGTCTACCCATGTGTAAGGCTGGTGCAGGGAGGGGCGCTACCGGTGAGCAATACAGTACAGTTGAGACCTTTTAATCATTTAATTATTAATTCTCAACCAAGGGAGGGAGGGAGAGAAAAGAAAAAAAAAAACATTTAAGGGAGGGAGCAAGTTTTCTGATGTTTTTGCCAAAGGATACATTTGCAATTATCTCAGTGGCTGAAAACGGCCTCCAGGCTTTTTCAATACAGGTCAGAACATGGACACCTACAGCATTTACAGGTAGCTTCAGTGGTCAGATTTCATTGCTGCTGAAAATTTCACCAAAGCCAGCATTCCATCACACCTCCACTGAGCCGTATAGTTTCAGTGTTAAAATGTGTGACCATGGAAGTATAACTGAGAGCAGCATACGTACAAGGAGACTTTTTGGAGAAACTATTTAAGAAAAAAAGAAGGAGAGAAAAACAGAACTTGCTTGAATATGCGCCCACCCCCACCCCCCCACAACTAAAAAAAAAAATAGCTTGACTTTTCTGTGCCTTAAGCCTCACAAGCAGAGTGGTGTTTGAGCTGTTTCCCAATCTCATGTTCTTCTGTTACCTCTGGAGTAGAATATAAATGATTCCCTCTCAGTGTACAGTGTATGCCAGGGGGCCTGCAGCGACCATAGTCCGGTCTAAAATTCCTCACTGCAAGCGCACCATAACTCAAGGCCTGACTGATAAATAAACAATGGAAAGTGCAGCATGTTGTGGAGCGTTACCTCAAATCCTCCACTTGGAGCACTGTCACATAATACAGTCCAGCCACCATGAGGTGAGCAGAGGGTCTGATGAAGGTTGGTGTCAGCCAAATGTAGTTGTTCTATAGCATACAGTGCACATGTAACACTATACAAAATACAAAAAATTACCTAAATTATTCATTATTAAGAGGAAATAATCACATTTAATAATGGATATTATTTTAAGCAACTAAAGTGACTTACTTTCACTTTCACTTTTCTTACTCAAGGGGTACTCCACTCCACTTACATGTCTAAATCAATTTAGTGGTCACAGAGTACAACATAGCCTAACAGAACAGTTGTATAATGTCTACTCTGGCTCTGGAAAAGCTTTGTCATGTCTGACAAAATTACTTGAGTGACATCACTTGAGCAATTGCAGCTTGGGCTTGGAGACTACACATTTTTAGCCATGCTAGCAGCATGACTCCAATGCTGGCAATGCCAGTCTGCGGGTTGATGCACCACTTTGGTCCAGACTTAAATATACAATAGGGTGGATTGCAATAACATTTGGTACACACATTCATGTCTCCTAGATGATGTATCCTAATGACTTTAGTGATCACCTGACTTTTCCTTGAGCGCCACCAGTAGGTTTACACTTGTGGTTTTGAGTGAAATCACAACAGCTACCCAATGAATTGGAATAAAAATTCGATACAGACTTAAATGTTCCCTTCAGGATGAATTGTAATCATTCTGGTGGTTCCATCTTCTCTACGCGTCATCAGATATAAAAAATGTTACGCTGTTGAGTGCTTTGATTTATCTATACTTGTTAAATTACATCTTCAGCTGTACTTTGTGTTGTGCTAACAGTGCTAATTAGAAAAAGCATGCTAACACAGCGAGCTAAGATGATGAACATTGTTAATATTATATCTTCTCAACATCATCATATTAGCATTGTCATTGTTAGCATGTTGCATTTGCCCAACACACCGCTGTGTTAGGTACAGCCACTATCATGGTTATAAACTCTTAGTTTTGTTAACAGAAAGCTGGTATTACAATCTTGTGCTGTGGACATTTACCAGTCAGGGAGGGTCTGTCAAGTTGCACCATGGGAAATGTAGGATCCAATGTTTTGAACTAGACCCATACTGGAGACTGAAGTCAGGATATCTCAGGTTCTCCTGCGTCAACTTTGACCAACTTTCTTGTAAATCCCTTCCTTAATGGTAGTGCAGTACTAAATCTGCTATACATTAAAAGTGGACAATCGCAAGTTGCCTTGGGCTCCTACAAAACAGAAATACATTAAAGATTATATGTTAATATGGTCAAGCAGGAACAAAAGTAACAAGGATTTCTCTTTTGCATGCAACATGCTTCTCAAACAAGTTCAAGCCCAAGAATACATCAGTAGGTGCTAAGCTGCATTTTTTTGTATTTAGACTGACCTCATTTTACACCAAGACTTGAATTTCTATAACTCAAGCAAAGCCACTGTGACATATTATTCTACTAGCGAGTGTCCATTTGAGATATTATCCTACCAGAGATTGTCCATCTAAGAACATTTAAAGCCCCAAAGACTGTGGAGGCATTCATCACACAGATGAACTAATTTTTCCACTAGAAATAATGGCTAGAAATATGTGGCCATTATATTATAATAAAGGTATTTATGAGACTTCAGTCTCACAGCCTCACTATGAGATATCTTTGAAAATTTGAAATCAGCTCCTGAGGCTGAGGGTGGGGGAGGAGGGGAGGGAGAGAGAGAGAGAGAGAGTGAGAGAGAGAGAGAAAGAAAGAGAGAGAAGGAGAGAGAGAGAGAGGGAGAGAAAGTGAGAGAGAGAAATGGCAAGGGAGAGATGTGGGAGTTGTGTTTTGCTTTTTTGCCACAGGTTACATTTATAATTATCTTGCTGGCATAAAATGGCCGAGAGGCTTTTTCAATAAAGGTAGGAGGCACCTACAGTGCAGAATATTACCTACAGATCAACACAGAGACAGAGAGAAAGAAGACTGCATAGAATGATAGACTGATAGAATAAGACTAAATCCAGAGTACAAAGTATATCATCATCTAATAAGTGTATTTAGTCAGGACATTCATTAGAAACAGTAGCACTGGGCTGTATAACTGAGCACTGTGAGGGCTGGTGATTTGAAGACGAGGTGAATGAGTCCATCCACTGACCTTCACTAGTGGTGAGTAAGCAGAGCCTGGGGATCGAGGGAAAGATGGCCACAGCCACTTTCTCCAGGCCCTACTCTGCCTTTTGATGACTAGAAATAATCACTAGAGAGAAAGCGAGTGAAAGAGACATGATCACAGACACGCCACAGAAAAGAGGAGGATCTCACATTACTTTATTCTCCTCAAAACCCCTGTTCTCTAAAGGACTGGAAGTCAGTTTCTTAATACCATTCATCTTTTCTCCAACGGGCTGTGTCCTGAGAGAAGCATATCTCTAATTCCTTTTCAAGTTAGTCTGAATCCAGGAAGTGAGAGAAAATAGGGCTGGACAGGGTCTCATTATACATAGGCTGCCCCACAGGTAACAAACTTAAAAATCACATAGGGTGCACAAAAAGTACTGCTGAATTTGAAACTAAACACGTGTTCATTTTTTTTTTCTCTTACGCCATCCTCGACAATATTTTCATTCCAGGAAAATATTGACTATTTTTAATGGCCACCCATTGTTCATCTAGCTAACCAAGGTCAGTAGCCAGTACCTAGGTAAATAGGTAAATAGGCTTATTCACTTTCCTGTTAGGAGTTACATGAAAAAAAAGCCAGTTTGATTAACATAGCGCAGAGACCCGAAACAGATGGGAAACAGTTAGCTTGGCTACATGCAGTCCAGGAAGCCGCTGCACCTGGCCAAGAAAGAGTCTGGCACATAATCGTTTAAAACACGACCGGTCATTATACATTTCGGTTTTTGTATGCATTAAGCTAACAAGGTAATGTTCAGTATTGAGCTTTTGAGGTGCTGGTAGGTTGATTATGTTACCTTGGAATAGAGCTGTTTCCCTCCAGTTTGAGGACTTTATATGGAGCTAAGCTAACCAGCAGCTGGCTGTAGCATCATACTTATTCTACAGACTTAAGAGTGAGACTTCTCATTTAACTCTAGGCAAGAAAGCAAATATGAGTTTCCCAAATGATCAAAATAGTATTTCGCTCGTTTGAAATGATGAATGATGAAGACTGAGAGTTGGAAATTTTGAAAATGGTTTGTGATGTGAGCATAATATTGATATGGTTATAGTTCAATTTATTAAAAAACATGCTCCATCAGTGATATATTTGCCTGAATGAACACCTGAATGCTGCACTAAATTCCTCCAGCTGTAATGGTTTTAGCTCAGAGTTGATGTGTTTCACACCCGCTCCATGATTACTTGTTAATTTCACAGGCACAGAAAGTTTTGATTTTGTGATCGAGAGCAAAGCATCGCTGTGTACCACTCACATCACAGTTGCACCTCTAGCCTCTGAGAATAACAGTCAGTCAAAAGGGAATCTGGGGCAAAGCGGCCTGAAAGGGAGACATATAGCATAAAACGTAGATAGCCAGAGAAAGTGGAGATTCTGCCAAAAGCGATGAAGACAAGACGACAGGGCTCTGTGTGGGATTTCACTTTGGATTTTGGCCCTGCAGGGATATGAGGAAGCACAACTGACAGGACTTGCGTGGAGAAGTCGGCTCTATTCAATATAACTAAGTAAAGGACGCCCCAAGTAGTCGCTGATGCACCAGCATAAATCCTCCAAGGTACAATATTGCCTTAGTAAAGTTAGCTTTACCTCTCTGGTTGTAGAGAGCTAAAACACAATGTAATGCACAAGATTTTGCTCCTTGTTTACCATTGAACACATTCAGGATGATAGAAAGAAGGTTCAGATGCAGCAAATTCTGGCTCAAGGAAGATCTATCTAACCACCGTGCTTCAAATGCAGCACAGGGCA
The DNA here is from genome assembly GCF_046630095.1 of Trachinotus anak. Taxonomy (NCBI): domain Eukaryota; kingdom Metazoa; phylum Chordata; class Actinopteri; order Carangiformes; family Carangidae; genus Trachinotus; species Trachinotus anak. The sequence goes on from NW_027273863.1 coordinate 14,820,595, forward strand.
GACATAGCAAATGTGAAAGCAGTCCCTACAGCAATGTAAAAACAGCGAGCAGACACCATGACAACTTTAGTTGAGATTTATTTCACATTTTTTTGCTACATTCCTCTTTACTCAAATCTAGGGAGCGTAGGTGGGTCAGTCGTCTTAGAAATACTTTATATTCAACTTCATATCAATATGTGCTACAAGTAAAAGTGATCTTGGAGTGGGTAGTACAATAAGCTTTTAATCTGTTCAGTCATGTCCGAGGCAACAAATTTGCTTTAAAAAGATTCAATGTAAAAAACACAAACACATATACAATGAAAAACTTTACAGGTCATCACTCAGAGGAATATTATGATCCAATTAAATAATTCCCAAGGTAGCACATGGGGGTTAGTAGTTCATACTCCCCAATGAGGCAAATGGTGTGACATAATAATTTACTAAATTATTTTCTGTACTGCTTATAGAATGGTATTTGATGTAAAATTTTGATGATACTAATGTCAACTATATTTTATGGCATAATCCAATAAAATAACTTCCATTAAAGAAAAAAAAAAAAAACACTTCATTTGTATCACAATATTCAACATCATGTTAATTGTAAAAAAAAAAAAGATGCTTTGTTGAAACTAACTGTTTATGACAACTGAGACATTCCGTACTGTAAGCAACACATTAGTGACCTTTTTACAGCGAGGGATAAAAACAGACTTAGCCAATTTGCCAGTGAGACAACAAAATCAAGTCACTGGTGACAAGCTATGCAACATACTACATAAGCGATAAAAGCCTTTTTTAATTTATATGGGTATAATAGAAATCATATTCAACCTAATGTAGGCTCCAAGTTTTAAAACAAACTTTGTTTGGGGATCCAGCGTATATAAGTCCTTTTTAAATTGGTTTATGGGGGCTAGACAATCTCAAATGTCCTTGCAATCTCACACTTATCAAATGTCTTGTATCTTCTTATGGCAAAAATCTCCTGTTGCACCTCTTTTTTTATTCTCTAGATGGTTCTCAAGTTTAAGAAAACAAAAACATCAACAAGGAAACGAAGAAAAACAGAGTCCACAGAGCTCTGCAGCATGGAGTATTTGGCTGCCACAGAAAAGTCTAGCACCTCCTACTGCGCGGGAGGATTCTAGTCCAGCTGCTCTTGCTTTATCCTGTTTGAATTGGTTCCTCGCTGACCTGTCCTCCTCAGTTCCCTCCTCAGGACGTACTCGCTGAATTGGGATGAGTCCACGCCTCCGCCGCAGGAGCCGGCAATCTCGAAGCCACGTTGTTGGAGACGCTCTAGAACCTTAAAAAGATGGAAGAAGAAAGAGGGAGATGTCACTAACAACACAGGACATGAGTTATGGAAGGAAAAAGCATCATTAGCTCCCTTTATAAGCAGTCCAGTGATAGATAGCTCTTACCCATCTATCTTTGATGGTCACTGTCAACCTTGTAATCCAGATGCCAGATCAATTATTTGGTGGAGCTCTACAAATCCTCATAAACATTCATGTAACCTCTAACCTCTTGTTCATTACTGCAAAACTGGATAGCATAGAATAATCTGACACTCCTCCACTTCTGTGCTGCAGAGTTAGTGCTAAGTCTAGCATTGGAAACAGCTCTGGGAGTGAGCTGCAGCGACATACGGCCTGTGACGGGAATTTGGATGAGACTTCCACAAAACCAAGAGCCTCTCATTTTGCCTCATGCCTCATTTTCATTGTTTTCTGGTGTATATATGTGTTTGTCTGTGTGTCTCTGTGTGTGTGTAGCTGTTCCTGATCTCGCAGCCTTGCAGACATCTACAGACGTGTCCGAGGGGGCTGTAGGATCGCATTCCATCGAAGAGGCCCCAGGGAGCAGTGAGGCTTTCTCTCTGCCACTTGGCTCAGTGTGGGCTGCTCAGCAAAACCCCCTCTCCCCATTTCTCCCCCAGCCCCAGGCCCAAGCCTCCGCCAAAACTACAAAGGTCCCCCTACTGCTGGCAGCTCTCTATGCCCCCCTTCTTTCTCTCAAAACCCCCGCCCTGCCTCCATTAGCCGCAGATACAGCATCCACCGCCGGCGTGCTTTAATAACCAAACAGGATTATGGGCCCCGCCTGGGGACAACCTGCCAGGGAGCATGCTCACTCTCTTGCTCGCTCTCCACGACTCACACACTTCAGAGACGGGTTTGTTTGTGTGTTTTTGGGAAGGAGATGGAGATTTGACTTCCTCAGATGGAGGCACAGTCCAAATCATTGTGAAATCTTTTTAAATATGCCTCTCCTCCATCTTTTATTGATGCATATCTGAGGATTTTACCATCAATGAATTAGTAGAATATCTATATATAATTATAGAAATACAATATTGCCAAATGCATGCTGAATATAAAAGATGAATTTACATTTTTCTGAATGTAGAAGCTTTGATTTTACAGTCCTGGTTTAGTCTGGCCCAGAACCCAAAGGATATAATAATATTAAATCCTTTCTATACAGTGTCAAGAGTACACTGGCCTTCAAAGAAACGTGGATAATGAAAGACTTCAAGTTATGGTTCTGCTCCTCTACATATCACAACTTTCCCAACACCTTAAAAATGTTACGGCAAGACCAGTTTTCTAACTTTGCTTTATTTTGGTGTAGATGTACCTGAGAATTACTGGTATTCCTCTGTTTATGCATCTGGATTCTTATGGATCTGTGCAACTCTTCCTTTGAACTATTCTGTAAGAAATCTTACTAAAAATGTGTCCCGCTGATTTGTTTCTTGGATGTTCCTAACAAAAAATATATGGAGTTGCTTGGCTTGATTTTGATTTTAAATTGAGCATTGATCCAACAACCCCCTCAGACACTCAGGGGCATCATCTCATCTTATGTCTACTTAAGTGTTTCACTGCATCCTGAATTGCCTACTTCCTCTTGCTGTCAGCCAGTTTCCCCCCAAGTTTGCACATTCATGTGACTCTCCACCATGATTTAAGATGCCCAATATTCCTTCACTTGATGGGATGAAGTCTACAATGAGCCACTTTAAGATTCAATTTTAGCAGGTTGGCACCGATGTCTGCTTAAGATTGAAAGTTTAAAACACCCAGAATGACTTAAGGATTTACTTGTAACTGTTTTTCAATGAACACAGAAGGCAATATTGGAAAAGATGTGAGGACCACATTATAAGTGTTGCAAAAGGATACATAAGAAAAAACTACTGTAGCTGACTACTCACCAGCTCCAGAGCCAAAGTCAAAATCATTATTCCAGTCAGATCACAGAAAAGTAAAGATGGTGGTAGACTTGCGTAATGATGGCTTACTAAACTGATGCTTTGATGAACTCATCAAAGAACTTATTTTTCTGCAAGGCTGTTCTTGTGATTCGATTAGATTAAAAAAGATAAGACTTTGCAATCAGACATAAGTACAATTTGAAAAGTCTACAGTATAACAGCAGATGAAAAGAAGCTGAATGAACAGATCATCACCTCAGTTCCTTGGGCTTACAACTGAATGAAAAAAAAACATAGAAAAAAACACCACTTTATCCAACCTTTGAGTGTTTATACTTGAGGAATAAACCGCTCAGTATAAATGACCAAACACGCACAGCAGCCAAAATCTCCTATTACCTGGACAGAGTTGAGGTGGCAGTACCCATTGAGCGGGAAGCGGATGACGTGCGTGGAATCATGGTTCCAGCCAGCATTGACAGAGTTGCACATGACGTCACCGATCTCCGGAAACACGTCTTCGATCAGAGCCTTGTCACCGCTGAGTGTGATTCTCTCGCCCAGGTCAGGCGCAACACGCACCACCAAGCACTCGCATGGGCGTGACACCCGGCCCAGCTCCTGGTCCTGGCGCCAGCGCTCCAGCTCTGCAAGCATGGGCTGCAGCTGGAAGTACCGTGCTTCCTCGTACAGCAGACTGTAGTCCTGGAAGAGTGGAAAGAAATGTGGAAAATACTGTCTCTTTAACATGTTGCCTGATATTGTGGTTCTGTTTAGGTTCATTTTTACTGTACCAGGTCAACTATAATCAAATCTCATCAGTAGCAAATGTTTTTAAGGAACAGGTTTGGGGCTTCTTGGTGACTTAGAGGTTATCTCTCCCCCATTTCCTGCCAGCCTCTATACTGTCTCTTGTCTACTAACTAATAACTCAAAAATGTATAAAATTTCAAAACTACAGTGATAATAGTATGCTGGCCCTTGAGATAAACACTGGAATGATTACAGAAACATGGACATAATTTAAGGTTGTATCAATTAATATTTAATCAATATATGATAATAAATATTTAGAATGATTTTGTCAACAAAAAAAATCCCAGAAGCTTCTTCAAACGTTCCAACGATAACATTTTTATCAAGATAGATATCAAGGTAGGCTGCACTGAACTGGAGGCTGCTGGCTAAATGCAGCATGCAGTACATGTTGCTATGCCACAGAACAAAATAACCAGAAACAGACTTAACCTAATCATTTTAAGGTTGTGATTTTCTTTCTAATGTGCATGCAAACCAAAAATAAAAGCATTTTGAAACCACTGTTCAACATGAACAAGCAATACACCCAAGCCAAGACACTATTCAGCAAATATTACAAAAGATACCGAGTGGAACAGATGTGGTGCGACATGTAACACAGGGCTGCGTGGGGCCGAGGAGGAGATCTTTTACCCGCAGGACTGCAGGGCCTAAAATCGCACCACATTCAAGTTTTCTCATGCTCCCCTCACAAATATACCCAATGTGAATGTGACCTCAGCCTGAACTTGAGTCTGTCTTTTGTCTTTGCTTATTTTAGCTGACATACTTTCCACTGATTGAGTCACACTGCGGACAGTCCATCAGATAATGTGGTTATTTGTTTTCTCCCAGGGCAAGCTAGGTAATTACTGACCAAATGACACATAAGAGTAAAAAAGAAGGAATGCTAATGTGTCACATACAGTGAGACGCACCGTGGATGGAGATCGATGGCATGAGATCATAGAGCCATGGGGAAATCTAGCACATGCTAAGTGGTCATGGGCGCCACAGATGCAAGCTTATCGCTTCCCTTACATATCTCAAAGAATCTTTGGTTGCTAAAAGCCAGAGGGGACCACACTGCATCCCATGATGAATAAATGTATCAGGATTGAGCTTTGTTTGGAAGAGCCCTGATATTTTGTCTCCAGCACGGGAACCTTTTTCAGCAATTCAAGGAGCACCAGTGACCAAAGTCATTCCATGTCCTTAGCATTCATTGTGTGTGCTAAGTTGTTGGATTGCTGACTGGCTGATGGGAATTTACAGTTTCTAGGATGGACATCCACTTACTTTGAAGTCATCTGGGATGAGGAGCTTGGACGTCCTGAGGAAGTTGAGGATGTAGCGGAACATGTGTCCATCCCTGTCAATGAAGTAGTGCTGCTTCAGGCTGTCCAGGACTATAGGCTCTGTGCCATCAAAGAGACGACCAATTCTACCCACAGAGGCGGGAGGGGTGGCAGGTTAGGCAGAAAGGGAGGGAGGGAAGGAGGGAGAGGGACAACATGTCAACATTAACAAAAGTTCATAGTATTAGTCTATGTAAAACACAATGTCTTCAGTACTACTCTGGAGATTATCCCAGCACCTTGTGGGAGAGAAGGGATGGGAAGAAAAAAGGAAGAGAGTCAAAAATGATACGGTGACGCAAGAGCATGTGCAAAGGATTGTGAGTCACTCAATTTTCTCAAGCTCTGAAATGTTCTTTCACACCTTAGCACACACATGCACACATCGCATCAACTGGAGGGGAAGAAGGATAGAAAGAAAGACATAGTGAAAGAAAAGACAGACAGGAAGAATAAGGAAGGAATGGATTAAAAACAGAGGTGGTCTGGAGAGGTCAGGGCCAGCTGGTTGTTGGTTGCCCTAGGCAGGGTGCCAGTCACCCTCAGGCCTGGGCTCGGAGCGACAGTGCAGCCTCCCAGCCTCCAGATGGCCCCATGCCCTTTGGCCCTTTACTGCTGCTGTGACATCTGTCAGAATAACCAAGTTGCTTTTGTCTGAGCCCTGCATCCTGCACTTGAAAGCTCTTACAAATTGTTTACCGCTCAAAATAACTGTGGGCTTGATACTTGACATGGAGACATTTTGCGATACCACCTGATAAATCCTAAAGCGACTGATGAAGGAGATATGTGGAGCAGAGGTTTGATAAAAACTCTTCCTACCAAGTGCATCCATGGGATATTTTTGTGATTTGAAGAGATGTGACATTTGACTGTTTAATGTCACAGGATGACATTAAACATAAAACAAGATGGCATTACAACAGTGAGGAGGTTCTGATGCTGACAAACATGTCTGACTTGAACAGAATAAACTCCCCATAACAACACAGAATCGTTCACAATTTCACTTCCTGTTCCACGAAACGCAAACATTCACTAGAGGCCAAAAATACAAACTTTATCCCCCTTAACACACTTCAACTACACCAGCATGGTAGAGCAGACTCACCGGGATTCTGGGAATTTTGTTAAGGTGGCCAGACTGCTGGTGTACATGTGTCCGCCCACATCGATGTGCACAGGGGCGTTGGACTTGGTGAGCTGTGCAGGTGTGGGGATGCCCTGGTTACTCAAGGGAGACACTGGTGACCGTGTGATCATGGGCCTGGACATGCTGGAGCGATTATCCTGTTTCAGACAACACAAGGGAGAAAACATGATGACATGTGTAGGTGAGGTTGATAAGAAGATGCATCGGATTCTGTCTTCCTACTGCAAATCAAAGATGAAAAAAAGACAACGTTACCACAACCACACAGGGGTGTATGAATAGGATTTGGAATATTTAGATTCAGAAATAACACACAAACGTCAAAAAAATCAAAATGTTTCTGTCATGTAACACACTCCACAGTGCAGGAGTGCAAGGGAAGATTTTTCTGTGCAAGTTAGAGCTGCCTGACCTTGACCTGGATGTTGCCACAAAGCACATGCATCCACTCCTGTGGGCCATAATCTCCAAAACCAAATTAATTTGGAGCATCAATCTCACAGTCTTGGAAATGAGCAATAATGACTCTTGATTTGAATACTGTAATAGGATTTGGAGAAACTGTCTCCTGTTAACCTACAAACACCATTAGCAAGACAATTTCTTTTCAGCTCTCAGAAGAAAATTACTTTACCCCCAAAAGTTTCAGAGCTTGAGTGAAGATGGGAGGGAAAAAAAAAGAGACAGTGTCTGGGAGATCTCATTTAGCGAGGATTACTGGATTTAGATGTTACAACCATTTGCTGATTAAAAAAAAAAAAAAAAAAAAAGATTTAACAGTAAATTAAAGTAGGAAAGCAGCAAACAGAGGGCTGTGCGTGCAAGATATTGAAATAACGTGACATACAAGTGCGCACTCTACATTTAAAGACAGCAGGGCAATCTATCCACACACTGCATTCAATAAAAGCTATTCACTTCGCTCCTCCAGCAGAAGTGACAGGTCGACCCCAGTGTTTCTGCGGGCTTTTTTTTGTGTTTGTTTTTCTTTTCTTTTCTCCTCCCAGACAATATCGGACTTTACGCGTTTACCTGCGCCGGCATCACTGTGGTTGGAGATGAAGTCACCGAATGGTCATTTTGCTTGAGAGACGCTGCGGGAACAGGCTCTCCCCTGACTGCGAACATCAGCGAGGGCTCCCTGCACTCCGCCGCTCGGATCGGGAGCCGTTTGAGGGAAGCGTGCACGGACTCATCCGCAGAACTGATTGGACGCGGTCGCTTCCTCGCTTTCTGATGCGTTAAGTCCATGATATCCGTTTCGTCCATTACCGCGCAGACTTTTCTTTTCTTTTCTTTTCTTTTTTTTTTTAAAGGTTAACAGTCTCTTTTTTTTTCCCCCCCCCCCCAACAACACCTACAAAAAACGTGGAGAGGCGGTTACAGCGAACACACCGGGGGAAGAGCGGCGCCGTGGCTGTCACACGGAGCGGCGTCTTTGCAATGGCTGGGAGAAGTCAAAGCCCCCGACAACATTAGCATTGTAGCGCCCGCGGCTCTTTTGGGCTGTCGCTGTTTCAGTGGCAGGTATGTGTGTCGCATTTTCAGAATAAAACTAACGCTGCTTGACAAAACGTGGTCGTCTGGTTTATGCGAGTCGGGTCAACGCGCACATCTGGACCTTCCACAACTGCCCCTTGCCCCCCCCCCCCCCCCCCCCCCCTCTTTTTTTTTCTTTTTTGGAGCCGTGTTTTCTGTTCGCCGTTACACTTCTCCTGATGTTGCAGTCCCATTGTTCAGCAGCTCCAATCCTCCTCCAACACAACAGTCCAACAAAGTCACAAAGTTCAGCCAGTGAGAAAACCAAAACGGTGGCCATAACCCACTCCAGCACCTGAACAATAATGCCCCTTATATCCTCCACCCACAAACACACACACACACACAATCATAAGCCACCTGACTGATCATCATCTATCCAATCACACAAAGTATCAGATCACATCCCTCCAAAACATCTGTCCCTCAGAGAGGACACCTTGATGGGTTTCTCATTGGCTTTATGCTTCACAAAGGTCAGAGGTACTGTATAATAACCAATGACCACATCAGCACAGTAAAACCACCACACTAATGACATCATGGAGTGTAAAAACCAGACCACAACATGTCCAATTGCTGTTAAAAGTACTGCCACAGCACTCTCCTGGGCTGTTTTTCATAGAAAATGCAAGGAATCCACAATTTTTAATAACATTCAGATTAAAATTAATTAGTTCAACCACTGGCCTTAAAACATCCACATTCCCGCTTCTCATTGGCAGTGTGAGTTTCACACCTAGATACCCAATTAGCAATTAAGCTTGCCTTTGAGTGTAGGCCTCCAATGCGGTGTGTGATCCTGGTCTGATTTGCATGCCGCTTGTGCACGCGCTGATAAGCGCAGGCAGCAGCCATACATAGTTTTAAAATTCAACTCCAGAATCCCTCGCAGAAGGCAAAGGGGCCTGCAGGGCAAAAGAGAGAGAAATCACATGGCTGCTCTTCAAAAGGGGACCTGTGTAAGGCAGCCGGCAAAGTGCGTGGGATCACACTCAGAATGCAGGTAATTTGTTCCCTGACTAATTTGTGGAGATGGTGGTGTGTGTGCGTGTGTGTCTGTGTGTGTGAGTGAGTGAGTGTGAGAGTGAGTGTGTGCCTGTGGAGAGTAAGTTCTGAAAACAGCTTGGTGGAATTGGATTTCCTCAAAGCCTTGTCATCGCAAAGGTGGATTGAGTGTAAAATCTGTAAGGCATTATGGAAAATTGCAGGGGAGAGAGAAGAGAGAGTGAAAGAGAACGGGTGGTTGGGTGGGTGGGAGGTGGAGGGGGGTGGCAGGTTGTGGGATTGTGCACTTATATCACAAAATCATTTAGAGTGAAACTAAAGGTAAAGTGTTGGAGTAACGTCCACGTCAGATTGCTGCCTTTTACGCTTGTATCTCAAGGACAGTTCAAAGGTCACTGCATCATCAGAACCCATAAGTAAGCGGGTGAATGTGGGACTGATCAATGATGCTCATGTATCAGCCATCAGATGTGCGACTGCAGACCCTCTGCACCAACTCTTTTTTCCTACCTGTTGCCATTTTGAATTTGGCACACAGCTAGAAAAGTCTCCCATGTGATAGTGTTTGTGGACGTCTTCCCAAAGTTTTCAGCCTGTGTGAAACAAGGCAAAATGTAGCCTGTGCGTCTACGGCTTTTGCTCCTGTACTCAGTTTGTGTAATCTTGTTGCACCACTGTATGCACAAACAAATCTAAAACAGACACAGAGCAGCAAAGCATGGAGAACATGCTTCCTCCAGTTACTCCTGTTGTTTCCCACCAGTGGTCTTTCAGTGACAGGCCCATTATGCAAAATCATCATTTTCTTCCTTTATATTTTAAGAAACGAACACTATAGCTCTTGTTCAGTGTCTCATACAATGTGGGGTATTACCCATTCATGCTCCCAAAACATGGGAGGCAACTATCTGTCTGCCATTGCAATAATCAAAGGGCCTGTTAGGATCAGCATATACAACAAACTAGCTTTCAATTTTCCATCCCACAATGCAGCGCTTCAGTGTTTCGACATATCGCACAAGACACAATTAGCATTTCAGATCAGAGCATTAACATTCAGTTTGAGGCAGGCAGACTGGTATTTACATAATCTGGATGGGTTGTCTCTGCTTTGGTGCCCACGGCCATTTGTTTCAAATGTCCACACACAGACAACCACAGACTTTGGGCTAACTTCAGTCACTGCAAAAAAAAAAAAACAGGTAGCGAGACTGTCATAAGAAAAAGGCCTGGGTAAATAATATAGGTTAGTGGTCCGGTCAGGTGTGTGTATATTGCATTTTAGAAATGGGCATTAGTCATTATAAGGGGCAAACTATTGCAACACTTTGCAATAGTTTGATAATGTAATTGTTTAAACTTCCAGTAAAACTCATGTTTTCTCTCCTCACTCTGTCACAACATCTTGACATACAGTGTTTCCTGAATTTTGGCAATAATGCTGTTTTTTGTGTGTTTAAAAATGCATGTATTTCAGAGATATGTATGTCATTGTCTGTGGTTTGCATCATGTCATACACACAGCTTAAAGCTGGCTGTATTTCTTAAAAGTATATTTCTCAGTAACAGCAGTCGCCTGCAAAGTTTGGGGTGACAAATGCATAAATGTGTTGAGTGTAAAGAAAAAAAAAAAAAAACTTTGGCATTAAGTGAAAAGATGGCGAGGTTGCCTGGAAGAAAAAAAAAAGTTACCAGTGTAAATGAACTATGTTGGGCTGCTCCTTAGAGTGAAAACATAATATTGGGATAAAACCCATTTTATCTCTGGAAAGCGGAGGTGGCACATAAGAGAAATAATCATTTGCGGTGCATTGGGATCAAAGTGATTCAATCTGTGTCTGAGAATCCACAGAGTCAACAATGCTACAGATCCTGAGCCACTCTGTTAATAATGAATGAAAGACAATCTGAATCTGCACAGTCTCAAATTTTACAAGCAAGGTACATCTCACAGAAGTACCCCAGTATTTACCAAACACAAGTACATAATTATTCCCTGAGTTTTATCACAAGTAGGGCTACTATAGCTCTTTGTGGAGTTATTGTAGCAGTGACATCACAGATAAGGAAGTGTGATGAGCACTGTGTTGCTGCAGGCTGTTGGAGACGGTGGTGCATGTTCACTGGCACAGACTGAACTGTCCCAGGGCACAGGAGTGGCAGAGCCACAATATGAAATATAATAACAACATTCTTATCCCAGGAGTTCGAATATAGCCAAGCACCTCTACCTTAGAGCTGATGATGTATTCTGACAAGTGTAATGTAGACTAACCGATTTGCCTTATAAATATTTGTCTTTAACCAAGATCAGTCTGTTTGTTAAATGTATTTTTAATGGGAAACAGATGCAGCAGATACAGATGCTGTACATACAGTAAAGTGGTGTGGTTTTGTTATTACAGCGCCATCAAGTGATCGGTCCTGACACGCCAACATCTCAGTCTCACTCTGTTTATCCATGTGTCCTCTGAAACTGGTGAAACCGACCACAGGCTATCCTCGCAGGTGACCTGAAGTCAGTGGATTTTATTTATGATCTCACGTTTAATAAACGTCATCTGAAGTCTGATCATCTCTGTAGTGCAGTCAGAAATGTTTAATCAACCAATTACACAATCTAGTTTTTTGTTTTTACATTTTAAAAGTCCAAACTTTATAAAGAGAAGTGCGTGTTTGTCTTCACAATTCATGGTCACATAGGTAAACCAGGTCAAGATTATTACTTAGTCAACTATATTTGCCGATTCGCATCCGGACCTTGGAGTTGATTACGCACGGCGCGGTCAGAGAGCCAAGAGAGGAAAAGAGAGGACACAATTCAATCCTATTTATGTGTTCGTTTACATAAATATGATTCTCTTAACACGGCCACGGCTCTTATTAAAGGCTGCTTCACAGATTCTGCACTGACGTGTGTAAAAGGTACATCCTGTCTTACAGAATAAGAAAAAAAAGCCTGCGGCAAAATTACTCCACAATGGCGTCTTTCATTAGACGATCTGGGGCAGCCAGGAAGCAGTACTGTTTCATGACAAAACTGACTTCGAAAAAAAAAAAATCATAATGGAAACGACAAATGCGGGTTTGAGTAAGTTATGAACAAGTTATACAGCAACAGCGACACGGAGACGGCGATGTGTTCGGAGCTGAAACGCGCCAGGAGCGAATTCACACGGTGGATAAGTAAGAGTGTTTGCTCGACAAGATCGCAGTCTAATCCGCTGCTGTTTAGACGAGATGTGCCACAGCCTTGTATATTGTAGTCACACGCATACATTTGTACAGTTACCAAGGAACAATAGCCAGGAAGTGGTTAAATATTTTTTAAGAACTGTACCACTCGAATCGCTTGGCACATGCGTAAAAGCTGCTGCGCCTCAATGTCCCAGTCCATCCAGCCTCGGAAATAATAGCAAACCAAATAAATCTCCGCTTACCTGAAACATAGAGCGGCATAAAGTAGCTTTTTGTGCACCTTTTCCCTCCGATTTGGCCCACGATCTGCTTCTCTTCCTACACCAGTGAGAAATGCAATAGCTTGGCTAAGGTAGACAGAACAAAATACAGAGAATACTTGCTCCAGGGCTCCGAAACCCCTCAAGGCAAAGATCAGGATACAATTAGCTCATGTCTCTGCCCCAGTCTAAACCAATCTGCAGAATAAAACTGCGAGCAAAGGGATCACAGCAGCAGCGCCTCAGTCTTTGTTGAGTTTATGTTTTTATAAAATCAAATAAAGAAATCTTTTTTTTTTCTGCATTTACAACACCCTCACTCCTCCTGCCTCCAACTTGCCTATTGCCTCCCTCTCGCAGAGAAGCTGATTTTAATCGTTATGATTAGTTTTGATGTAACGTTCCCTCGGGCGATTTCTACAAATGGATGGAGTGTTTCTTTGCCAGGGAGGAAAAGCAGCAGATGATGATAATTATATAGATTGTTGGTGAAGCTTTTTTGATTCCCCCCCCCTTCCACCTCTCAAACATCTAACCTATCTAAGTCTGTGTCTTTTCTTCCTAACACATGCCATACACTCTGCATGTGCATTAGACAACTTGTTGATTAGCCTGGAATCAACTTATTAAATTAATGGAATGTGGTTAATGAAATTCTCACTCTGTAGTTTCTCCTTTGTAATCTTTTCAGTCTCTTTTCCTCCCTTTGGACAACCTCCAAATGACGTAGTTGTATAAATAAGCACTTGCAGCTTGCCTTGCCCCAATCAAGTCTGAATCAGTGCCTGAGGGTGATGTCGAGCTCATTTCAAATGTTCAACCATGCATGATTTCAGGAAGATTGAGGCACTTCTGAGGCTTTTAGAATTACTTGGGGGATGCGGACAGTAAAGGAATGACTTGTTTAAAGACATTCCTGTTGTGAAATCCCTTCATGTGAACATGCATAATTATTCTGTCTAGAGTCGAGAGTACTATTTTGTGCCCATCTGGACACAGAACTGACACAGTCATTTATTGATATTCTCAACAGTTATCCCCATGCCATATATAATAGAATAAGGCTGAAGTATCCACTCTTGCCCCCCCTACTGTTCAGAGCATCTACTTTTTTTTTTTTTTTTTTTAACAGCAGCTATGAAAGCAAATCAGTATGTTATTGTAACATAACCCATCATAAGAACAGAGAAAACATCCATTTGAAACAAATATTTACAAACAGGCTGAGGATTGAAATGTTCATCCAGGGAGAAAACTGAATCCAAATTTGTTCTGAAGCAACAGTGGAATAAGAAATCCACGTCGAGGGACTGGTGACTGATGGATGCAAGCGTACAAACAAAAGCATTTTCCACTCCTCTTCATCAAACGATTTCCCTTCTCACAGCATCTTTGTGTAGATGATAAACAGAATTGCTCTTGAGGAAGGGCCAGCTATCCCTTATCCCCATCCAATCCAGGGATCATTAAACTTTCCACTTTTTGACCAGTATGTCCCACAGGAAAACAAACACAGGATTAAAGTGTCACCATGAAGTTATTTGCCCCAGAGGTTACCGCCCGGCACACACAATACACTTAGCCTTGGCGACCAAGGATACACACACTCACACACACATTTTTAATGCCATTAATCTGACAAACTGTAGTGAGTGGAGAACACCTCAGGCCTTAAAATCCCATACGTTATCCATTTTCCACACAAATGGAGCCAATTCCCAATGGGATCCTCTCACTTTAGTATTTTCAAATATGCATCAGATGAAGTTGAACCTAAACAGTGGAGATCTTTGAATGCATGTGCTGCTCTGTGCCAAAAGGAAAAAAAAAAAAAGAAAAGAAAAACTGAAGAAAAAAACAAAGTCATTGTTCTAATGCTGCTGTGGAGGGGTAGTATTTTCCTTGGATCTAACTTCTACAGCAGCAACAGCAGGCAAGCGCTGGCTGGCTGCGCCATATTTTGGTGGACAAATTATCCAGATTGGTTGCAGATGTGCATTTGCCCCAAACAGAGACTGCCTAGCCTGAATGACATCATAGGGTTATAAATGCATACACGGGAGAAAGGAGAGAGGAACCCTGGAAAACTTTTTTGGCTTGTAGGAATGTTGTGAAACAGCCTGCAGAAGAATATATACATATACACACACACACACACACACACACACACATATATATATATATATATATATATATATGTATATATGAGAAGTAGTTTGGTTATCAATCCTTTCTGTCGCAACTTCAACACTGAAAGCATGGCCATCTAAGTTCTGAAGGAATGAAAAGATAAGTTAAATTCATAAACCATGAAACACACCTTTTCTCAAGTCAATACACACTTTTCCAGCTACTGCCTAACTTGGCTAGTGGCTTATGGTGACTCATGTTGGCAAACTTTAAAGAAATATTGATGTAACGGTTATCACCAAGTCAGTTTGCTCTTAATATCTCTTTTTTTTCTCTTGTGTTATTGTTACACTATATTTAAACATTTGCCATTATCCAGTAGACATTGGTGGCCCAAAGTGACTGCTGTTTATCAAAAGTTACATAGTTCCGTTTTAAAGCTGGACTTTGACCCCATTTTAACACTGAAGGAAGGAAGGCTGTGTATAATCATTATTAATGAACAATAAAACAGTCTAGACCTTTTATTGGCATTTGAATGTATATTTTGTTAAACAGGAATAACGATACTGCTTTTCTCAAAACACCTTTCTAAGCTCGATTTCTAGTGTTCTATACTAATACTAATACTATTGAAGTAGCTAAACAATGCAAACAACCATTGCAGCTACTGAATGACATTAGGGTACCTGGTCTTTCCAAGCCAGTCTGGACTGAGAGAGATGTTGGCTTAGCCTCAGACCATATTAATAACTGCTGCTATACTCGCCACACCCGTCTAATGGCCTGTGGTTATGTAATGGAGTGGGATGGATAAGGGAAAGTGCTGAAGCTGCTCCAGAGCCTGACTCAATCTGCCCTGCAGGGTTGCACAGTTTTAGGCCAGAACTGTTCATCAAATATTATCTTTTGCACAATAGAATTTAGCTTTGGAGAATTTCTCTGTTGCTACAGTGAAGAACAAGTCATACCATCAGGTATGGCCCTGGAAGGTTAAACATTAACAATGGTAATTTAATGACACAGGAGCTCTCTAGTTCAGTTAGCAATGGCAAACAGTAAAAACCAACAAGCCTGGGTATCGTGTCGTTATTCATACCTTTTTCCAGAAACTTCCAATATGCAAACTCTGCAGAGTTTGCATATTCTCTCGTGCCTCGACAATGGAGTTATTTCAGTTTATTTCACTTTGTTCTAGCACACATGACAGAGTCAATTCTCTCAGTTTGTGATTTGACAAAATGGAAAAACAAGATTTTATATTGACAAGTCACTTTTTGTGTGAAAAGACAAGGGTCCCTGCTGTATGGTATCACTTGTAACCCTGCTTGTTGGTTTCCCTTTCAGCCCCAAATGCACCCATCCCACCCACAGTGGACAGAGGAGTGACACTACTGAGAGGGGAAGAGAGACAAGAGGAGGGGGCTGCTTGGGTAATGCTGGGAGGCTCTAATAAAATGTAATCCTATTATATGGTTCCCACTAGAGGGCAACAATAATAAAGGTTTCCCTAATAACACGAGCAGACCAAACCCAAATGGAAAACAGCTCCTCCGGTCAAGTCCCACACTTGCACATATATCCTCTCATTAACCCAATTGCTGTTGGGCCACATTACACCGACAGGCCTTCGAGATTTAGCCGTGATGGCGAGGCAAGAGTTAAGTCAAACAAATGTGTTTCATCAAACTGCAGTTTGGGCTGCTCTGCATAAAGGAATTGAAGGGAGGAGGAGGAGTGAGGGAATGTGTGCGGGTGGGAAGTTGGAAGCAGAGCCCCGAGGAAACCAATCAGAACTTCTCCACCCTCCCTTCCTGTGTCAAAGCCACCGGGGTCTCAGGTGTGTGTTACATGAGCTAATACCTTCCAAACTTGATTGTTTGTGTTGGAGTAATCAGAGTTTTGTAAATTACCATTTTGGAAATGATAGTCCTATCATTGGTAAACAAAATCACAATATAGTAGAGGAACACCACAAACTAGAAATCACACGATAAGACTTGATAGCTTAGTAAACCTCCAAAATGATTATGAACTTTAATACTTCCTCGTGGGCCCAATGAAATGAAATATTTCTTAGTTGTAAAGTTACAAAAAGCTGGAATTTCATCAGACCAGCTTCTTTACAAACAAACTCTTTGCACAGAAACAGTGGAAGTGACTTTTGTTGACTAATATTAGCGAGGAATGGCAATCTCTCTGCTGGCAAACGACGTAAACACAAACTCATATTTATATGATTTGATAATGTAATGAATGAGTTATTCCGTTTCTTAGCTTTCTCACATAAATGCAGTAAAATATTTATCAAAAGTGACAAGGTGAGTGAGAATATCAATCATATTCTCAAGACAGCTTGAGTTATTAAGTGAGCCAATGTAACAGTATTACAAAACCCAGAATAATAAAGTTATTTATCTCTCTCTCTGCATGTGTGTATGTGCGCGTACAAGGGGCTGTGTGTGTATATGTGTGTGTCTGTGTTTCTGACAGCATCAGACACAGAGAGAGAGAGAGAGGGAGAGAGAGAGAGAGTGTCGCATGCCTTCCTGTTCCTGTACCACCCTCCAACCCCAGAGCCGCAGACTCAAGGCAGTTTCCAGAATCAAACAATTTCACGCAGCTACTGGAGGAGGAAATGAACTGAGCCCAGAGCAATAATAAAATTATACAAATGTTATTACAGACTCGCCTGCTACTGTCCTACTTTAATTCAAATTTGGGCACTCCAGGCGGTGCTGGTGGCAGAGACCTTCCTGAATAAATCAACATTAGCTTACGTCTAAATTATTAAGGAAGTGGGAGACTTTCTTGTTTATAGTATGAATTATTAAACAAGTGTTTAACGCTGTTTTTCTTCATGAATCCCCAAATATTAATTGCTAATGATCTTTAAGGTGTGTGTTTTATCTTTTGCCCCTTCTGTTGTATGCTGGGAATTGAGAATCTGAGTTTTCAAGTTGCCAGAAATCTGTCTGCTCTCATTTAGATAAGCATAAGATGCACTTTGAGATATACTGTGCTGGGATCTGTATGATGTGCAAATGAAGCCCTGGCTATAACAATATTCCCATCATATAGCCATTGTTGGTGTGTGCAATGTATGTGATTTTAAATTAATGAATTATGGAGACAGCCACTGTGTAGGCTATCCATGCATTATTTGTTTTCTGCTCGACATCTTGCTGATAAGCCATTCAAAGATGTTAACAGACAAACAGCTGAAAAAAGTGATGGTCTATTATTTGTCGTCACTTTTTATTTGCTTTTTGTAAATTGAGGTGTCTGCAGCAATCTTTAGGAAGTTGGTCAACACACAGAGACGACATATTTCGGATGAAATCTCAGGATTCAATCGATCAACACCTTTCAGTGTCCTCTCGTGTGCTAGTATCTAAAATGTGTACTAAAATGTATCGCAAGGAATTTCGCACTGTATGTGCACAGAAGCCACGTATAATGCTTTTTAACATTTTGCTCTCCGTCACCTATACGAAATTCATAAGAAAGCCAAATGTTCAATCCACTGGGGACTGCTATCATCACCTGTCTGCCTCTGTTTAATCTTAAAATGAGCAAGAACCAATAAATCAAATCTGAGTCAGCCCCTTTCCCATCCACTGTCCCGAGAGGAAGCAGTCAATGCATGAAATTTATGTACTCATTTATTTGGGTTATAAAGATGATTAAGGGGATGCTGAGAGGATGCTGGTCTCGAGCCACTGAAGCCTTAAGGGATACTGGGCAGCATGCCTGCAGGTAAAGGATCAGTGCTGTCCATTTCAACTCCAGTAGGCCTTGAAGAACAGCATTTGTTTGCATCACAAAAATGTCACAATACTAGTGTTGAGGAGATTAGTATGGGGAATGCAATTCAATTTAGGCAGCTCAGGTGAAAATAAGCATTTCTCATACTCTCACAAAATTCTTAAAATGTTGAGAATACAAAGGTTGATAAAAAAGTATTTTAGTATTAACTTTCTTGGGCTCCCACACCAGCACTGGGACCCCGTTGCAGAGCTATGCCACACTTAATCCTCCTGTGTAGCTCTGAATTAATGGCCTGGACCAATTTCAAATGAAATGTGGCTCAGACTTATGAATAAAACTGACTCTTGTCAGCCTGTGTCTGCGGCGTAACCTGCACATCCAAGGCTCGTGGCTGCCCTCCCCTGGAGAAATACAAATGGGAGCATTATTTGCACAGTATGCGATTCATACTGGGGCCAGTAGGTGATGCTGTTATAACACAAGAAAAGTGCACTGCGTTTGGGAGGAAGTTGAGATGGGGGGAGTTAGTCCTTGTAACAGTGTAAACTATTTTGATTTAGTATGTGAATTACACTGGCATTCTCACCTCGCAAATGCAATATAGCTGCGCCATGTAGACAACTTGAGTTGATGCAGCAGTATCAGTGAAGTTGATCATTTCCTCCACATTACAGGAAAAAAGATTGAATTGCACCTGTTCCTTTAGCAAAGGAAATAAAGTGCAGCCATAACAGATCACCTCTATTTCTTATCACAAAATGGTATCATTTCCTGTGCTCTCTGCTGATGGAGAGAGATTATATGAGGCTATTCTCAGAGACTTAACTCAAAGAAGAACACACATTATGGGCATTTATCTGACCATAGGGAGACATAATCTAAAGGTAGATGAGCCAATCCATCATTGATCTGGATCTCCCCTCCCCCCAGTGCACGGCTCCTTCCAGAACCAGACACGTGACTCAAGTGAAGACCCCTGTAGTTTCAGTTTTAGTAGATTTTTTTTATAAATACATGGAAGTCACAGTGGATTTGTGCAGCTACTCTGTTTGCACATTTTCAAAAATGTTAATAAGCCAAAGAGAATACTTTCATGACTTAGAAATTAGAAAAAAATGATTGCTATTACACCATCCAGTTTGCGAGAATAACTCAGAAATATTTGAGCACAAAATTACAAAGACAGATCAGCTAAATGTCTTATCAATAAATTAAATACTTAAGTATGAAACACAGCGAATCATACAGGAATAAGAAATGTGTTACAAGACCCAAATCTAGATCTACAAAATGAAACAGCTATGTATCACAATTTTATGAAAATAGAAAAAATGAAATCATTATATAGTGATAGAAATATGAAAAAGTAGAGATAAACACAATGTCTCCATAAAGATGAACTGATTGTTTCCCTGACTAAATGCACTGAAAATAGAGAGCACTGTAATACAACTCTGAAAATAACGCTTGTCAGAGCTGTCTTACGTTGCGTGGGACCTGTAATGTGCTTAATGATCACAAGGAAAATCTCTCCTGTTATTACATATACAGTACATGGACCAAATGTGACACTAATCCAAAAATAACAAGGCTGCATTTTCTTCCTCACTTCTCCAGTGCAGCATGATGACCCAACCTAATTGTTTGACCCTACACATTTTTCTTTAACACAATGTATTGCGGGCTGTCATTCTGCAGTGTCCAATGTGAGCCGCATGCCAATACTGCTCCACTCAGGGCCTCAGGAGTAGCATTGAACAGGCTGTAGATGTTGGTGGGATTGAGCTATAATATTGTACTATATTAGCCATAACAATGAGAGTGATTCAGCCCTGCTGTAAAGTCTCATGGACAGAAATCATATTCTGCTCTGAGGATGAAGTCTTTGGAGGGATGGGGGGGCAGGCTCAATATAGATGCTCCAAAGTTAGATTTTCAATCTGGTCTACAGATTAGTTTCCATTTCCAGTGCACGTGATAGTCATACAGAGGACAACACTTCTGCCGTCGAGTCCTGGAAAGGATCTTTTTTCTCAGCTTTCTCCAGGTCGATGGTGTGGATGGAGCCCGGCTTGATGCCGATGTCCTCTGTTTCCACCTCCCTGTATTTCCCCGATGGATCCTTTTGGAAGACCAGTTTCAGCCTCTTCTTTATCTCAGGGTCAGGGCAGTACAGGTACTCATACAGGCCAGCAGCCAGTATGCCCCCCAGAATAGGTCCCACCCAGTACACCTACCATAAACAGAAAGACAAACACCTTATGTAAGCAGTTGGCTAATCAGTGCTCCTTGGGAGATGTTTTATTGCTGTCAGCACAATGAAGCACTGACATTGCTATCAAAACTGTCAAACTGTCCTGCTCTGCTGGGCTACAAATCGGGAAAAGAAGATCAACCTTTATTGGAGGCAGGTAACTCTGTGTCTGCAGTATCAAGCATGTGCAACCAAGAGAGGACATTTCTGAATATGATAACAACCACAGTGACAGTGACATGACACACACACACACACACACACACACACACACTATGACACCATGTTGTACACATAGCTCAGTGGAAACAATTGCCTGGCTAAATAAATTCAGAGCTAATGTCATTTTACACCTTGTTCAGTGACATCTCATTAGGTACCTGGAGGTGAAAAGCTGTAAATTTACAATTCTGTGGCACCTCTTTGTTTGATGAAGTTGTGAACTCACTCAAACCCCTGTGGTTTTCTCTTTGCATTTACTGATATAAGTGAAAGGCTGCTCTTTGATTTTGCCTTTAGGTCACACCTATTTTTACTGGCGCTGCAACTGTGACCTTATTGGGTTTCAGCATGCCAATCAGGCCTAATGTCATAGGCGGTTGCCCTCTTCAGGACAGTAAAATGAGATGATCATCAGCTACTGCAAATTTTTTCAGAGCATTTTGACATGATACTATGACATAACACAGAGTAAAACAATTTATTGTGTGTAGCAGCTCACAAGCACAACTACAGAAAGAAAGATTATCCTGTTAAGAAAGTATCTCTTACCCAGTGGTTCGTGAAGTTAAGTGTGACCATCGCAGGGCCGAAGGAACGAGCAGGGTTCATGCTGGCTCCTGTATAAGGTATCTAGAGGGCACATAACAGCATTGCTTTATGTCTAAATTATGAAACATCATGTTTTTGTGTAACATTATAATCCAAGATATGTCTCAGGTGTAGTGCTTTCTTTTTTTGACAGACAGAGTATATCTCCTACCCTGAATAATATATCTTGTATACAAGTCGAAAATATGCATTTGCTGAACGGGGCAAGGGAGAAATGAGTTGAGCAGTGCAAGAGATAACATCTATTTCCCTGTGCATTCATTTGCTCTGCAGGGTTCAGGGAGCCCCCAGAGATTGGTTGCCATGCGATGGCAGCCTCCAATAAAGATGTGCACGAGGGGGTGAATCAGTAAGAAGTGTGTATCATCACACATTGAGGAATAGATACTTTTGATGCACATTCT
Organism: Trachinotus anak; assembly: GCF_046630095.1. NCBI lineage: Eukaryota > Metazoa > Chordata > Actinopteri > Carangiformes > Carangidae > Trachinotus > Trachinotus anak. Next base: position 14,842,513 of record NW_027273863.1, read on the forward strand.
TTTTTCTCAAGAAGCATCACCGCCCTAGATTTCCGTACATGCACTTGGTAGTAGTCTTGTTCTACAATTCTTTAATGTGGTGTGCTGAATTTAATATGAATTTGAGATTAATCTTTAAATTTGTGTTTCACTGCTGGGGCTTGGGAGTACAGGGGGAGACGTCTGATATGAGGATGGGATTGCAGAAGATTGCTAAGACTGTTGCATTGTAGTTAGACTTGGTACAGTATATAACTGTTGGAATAGACATTTACTGTAAATACATCACTGTTTCTATGTTGGAGTCATGAGAAATTTTGGAACATAACAACAGGGTAACAAGCCAAAATAACTCAAGAGTCCCTGCTTTAAATATTCTCCCATCTCTTATCTAACTTAATGGAAGGTACTTACTGCAAATAAGTGACCAATTGCCACAGCAAAGCCAATAGCCAAGCCAGCAGAGCCACCTAGGTCTGTACGTTTGGGATCACAGGTGGCGAAGACAGTGAAAACCAGCTCGAACGTGATAAGGAGTTCCACAAGAAGGCCGTGCCCCACTGAGATGTTGGAGTTCACCTTGAAAACAGAAGATTTCCTTTATAAACTCTGTGAAAAGTTACCATACACACAACTACAGACTGATATGGTCAGATTCTTACTGTGGTAACACCCAGGGAGCCTCTAACAGCAGCAGGTGTGACTAGGTAGAGAATCCCAGCTCCTGTAATAGCTCCCAGGCACTGAGCCACCACATAGAATAACCCCTTCGCCAGGCTCAGCTTTCTAGTCACAACCATAGCGGCGGTGACAGCTGGATTAATGTGTCCACCGCTGATGTGGCCAAAACATTGCACCATTGTGGCAATGCTGAGGCCGAAGCACAGCGAGATAAGGACTAGGTCAGCTGGGGGAGGCTTCTCCTCCCCTGCGGCCCAGTTGATGGTGGAGCCCAGACTGAGAAGGACAAAGATGAGAGTGGCCAGGTATTCTCCAGATACAGCCCTCCAGAAGTCCTTGGTCCAGATCCCTTTAAATGCCACCATTATGCTCTGACAGTTACACCAGGACAGGAACCTCCTGGCAAAAAGAATAATGAGCAAAATGATTAGCCTACTTACGTATTCCTGCTGTGTGCATGTGGCTGAAAAAGTACTGAACCCTATCAGGATGGCTGCCTCTGGGCACAACATTTATAACTCCACTAGGGATTTAAGCCAGTGACTTTCCATTACAAAATGCCATACAGAGCATTCTTTAAACATTGTGTATAGGGGCAAATTATCACACCTAAAGTCAAAGCACATAATGTTTAATTGCTGTCACTCATTGAACTTTAACCAAGAAAAATGTGTCTCTTTTAACAATAAATACTGAAGAGAACATGTTTTACATTAATTAAAACACATGCAAGTTACTGTGCATTTGGAAAAAGTTGAAAATTAAAATGGAATATTATTACAAAGTGTGCAGCAAACCTCCAAGTCACCAAAGTTGCAGTGATAACTTCAGTTGTCTCTTTAAAGGGCTAAAACTTACCAAAAGCAATAACTTGCTCTCCCTCTCTCTGTCCCCGTTGTGTGTGATGTGTTTTCACTCATAAGTCCTGGTGAGTTATTCAACCAGCAGAGACATCTCTCCCTTCATCACATCTAAAAAGCTGAGGTGGCTGTGACCTGCAGTACTTACAGAAGAGCAGCAGGCTGTGTGAGCGCAGGAGTGGAGCAGAGAGCAGGTCTGTCAGAAGAACATGATCCACACATTGTGCCTCAGGATTGCATCCAGCAACTTTATTACGTTACTAAGCAGGCATCACCTCACGGGAGTTAAGCAGCCTGCTCAGGGGGAGGAGTCATGAGGTTTGCTTGCTGAGCAAACAGTAGCACTGTTGCACACACTGCAACCACGCAGTGACTCAGTCAGCCTCAGCATCTTAGTCATGTCAGAGATTTGAAAACATACTGGAGTAAGCACAATATTAACAAAATCAGAGCAATATTATGGTGATATCATAAGACATGCAACATAAGATAAGGTAAAAATCAGTGGTGGATTGTGCCTTAAATCAAGTGTCAAAGGAGAATGTTTATGTACTTTACTTATAGTATTTTCATATTATGGTACTTTGTACTTCTACTTCACTACATTCTCTACTTGATTACATTTATTTGGCAGCTGTAGTTACTTTACAAATAAAAGTTTCACACAACACATATGGTCTTATATATTATGATGCATTGTTACAGGAGTAAAAAGTTGCTCCAGTGCCAACTAAGATGCTACTAGATGCTAATCTACTGACAATAGGAATTCAGTAATGTAATATATAATAATACAAACTCCTGAAAGGGACATAAAATGTACTTTTGCTTTTGTTGCTCTAAGTTTTGCTGTTAAGACTTTTACTCGTGTAAAATGTTGAATGAATTGTGGCGTTGCTATTTTTACTTGAGTATAGGGTCTACTTCCTCTACTGGTAATAATATACTCTAATTCTCTCTCTCTCTCCCTCTCTCTCTCTCTCCCTCTCTCTCATTCACACACAACAGGTTCTGGGTAAGGTAAAATGTATGGTAAAAGTATGATTTGTTTTTATTCTTGTTTTTATCCCATTATTTTATGCCTTGTTCTGTCCTTTTGGCTGAAGTCACCTTATTGCTGGTAAAAAGTTCAGACTCTTGTCACTGTGTAACAGGTAGGATCTGAGGATTAACCTCAACAAAGGCCTGGTTTATCAATCTATTGGTATAGAGTCTGCCATGGTATCAGATTGAGAAGCTGCTTAACAGCCCTGAAAACCATAAACCATAAACCTTAAGTTTACTTCTGTGTGAAGAAAGAGGCAAACAAAATTCGAAATATTTTTATCTAGATCAAGGACTTAAGGGTTTGCACATTAACAAACACGCGCATGTACACACACAGCACACACACGCACACACACACACACACACACACACACGCACACACACGCACACATTGCTTTTTCCTCATCATTTGTTCCATGATAAGCTTGCAGAGAAAAACAGGGACTATTTGGTATGAACGGAAAGATAAACATGTTTCTGTTATGGTGATCAAACTTACAGTATCCTTGTAGGATGAATAAAGATCTCACTCACAAAGAACATCCATCCTGTATTTATTGACATGTTTTCATCAGTGTCATTCTGTGACCTCTGTGTGGAAATAATTGGCATTTCATTCAGTAAGAGTGTAAATACATAAACATAATGAAAACATCATAATTTTATATATTAAGAATGTTCTCAAGCATTTTACAATAATTGCTGAAATTACTTAACAACTTAATAATTTAGATTATCCACACTCAAGGTGGATTATTACAAGGAACTCAAACTACCTCAGACCAGTGAAAAGGAAGCACAGTGCTCTTATTTTTTATTTATTCAGCTCAAGTGCCATATTGATATTGATCTTCAGGAAATAGGGATTGCAAAGATCTGAAGTGGTGTATACACTCGGCTGCAATCAAGTAAGAATTTCAGGCCATGCTTCCCACAAAATCATGGCACACTTACCTAAAAAAATTAAAAATAAAAATACTTCTGCATCTGTTTCACACATGTAACTGGAACACAGCTTTTGCTCTAAATCTTTCTCCAAAGGTCAGTTCACTTTTAGTGGCAGTTGAACAGGGAATCTGAAAACCAAACTCATTTCATCAACTACTTTCAGTGAATGTTCAGAAAATAACACAACCTTATAGCATCACGCATGAACACCTCTGCTGCTTTATCGTAAACAGTAAAAACTGCAGTGTTCAACTCTGAGTCAAATGGATTTAAAATCAATGGGAATTATTCCCCTGTGCCTTCAGGAGTCTGGCCTTTCTCTTTCATTCTGGCACTATGAATTGAACAGTGTTTGTAAGAACAGACAGGTCAATAAATTACATTCAGCTTCTAAACATTATCATTTTAATGTCATTCACTTCATGGCTATAATCCTACTTTCATCTTCTTTGATTGTTGACATTTGTCACTTTTCTTACAAACTGTATTAACAACAAATAATACATTTGATATTTTGGCTAAATAAATAAAACCCATGCTAACAATGAGCTGTAGCTTTTTCTTCATAGCAGCGATAAAAACACCTATAGTCATTTTAAAAATATAGTTGCATTTTAGCAAATGAGTGAGGACAACAACTAAGTTCTTTCTTTCTTTCTTTCTTTCTTTCTTTCTTTTTGTATTTTAATTTCACGCACACACTTTTAATTCCATTATACTTATACTCTTTCTGCACATGCCAACCCATGTCACATTTTTTGATTTTGGAAAAGTTCAAATCATGATATTTGCCACAGGAGACTGATCCTATAATAACTGCAGGCATAATAAAACTGGTTATCTGACAGAAAGCACCACATTACTATAAACTAAAAATAGTGCCAAAAATCTAACATGGCTCCAGCTTCCTCAATCCAGCTTTCTCAGATGGATTTAGTGTTGTTATTGTTCACTTGTGTTACAAACAGGATATTTTAAATAAATAAAATAAATTAGCAACTTAATTTTCATTCAGGAAGAAAAAAAACATAATGTTAGGATCTGTCTTTGTCACATTTTCTACACTAGACGCTTGTGGGACTGACAAAATACTACTGAGTGACCCTGACTATACACTGATTCACAACTTGTACATGTGACTTTTTTGTGTGACCAAACTTAATGATGCATTCACTGACCATGTAAGTGACTTTATTCTGAAGGGACATTCCCTGGAGTTTTCATTGGTTAATATTTGTTTTAAAGTTCCTTCATGCTCCTTTAGGCCAGCACAACAGTTGTGCTTCCCATCAAGCAACAGGAAGGTCAAGCAGAAAGTGAAGGTGATTTTGAGATAACGTGAGGGCCAACGTAACATGAAAACAAAATAAAACAAAGAAACAGAGAAAATAAAGGAAAATACACATTTTTATCAACATATCTTACATTATCAGTGCCAAACATCTAACACAGTTCCACCTTTCTCAAATATATGCCTGAGATGGAGCAGTGGATTTAGTCTTGCAGATGCCAGAGCCCTTAATACTGATGACTTGTAGAGAAAACAGGACATTTCAAATAATTAAAACAATCTGAACAATTAAATCATAAATCACCAACTGATAATGAAAACCCTAAAATCCTACCCCAAAATGTTAGAATCTCTCTTTGTGGGACTGACAAAATACATTTAAATATAACATCCAATAACCTTGACCGCACAATGATCGACCAAACTTAATGATGCATGTAAGTAACTTAATTCTAAAACAAATTCAGCACAGTAGTTATGCTCCTCATCAAGCAACAGGAAGGTCAAGAGGAAAGTGAAGCATGGAAAACATTACACATGAAACAAAAAAACTAAAAAGAAATAATTCCCTTCATTTAGTAACACAAATGTGTTTTCCTCAAGTAGAGACACACTTTTGTTGAAATGACACATTTTTTTCATTTCTTTCTTTCTTTCTTTCTTTCTTTCTTTCTTTCTTTCTTTCTTTCTTTCTTTCTTATCTGTGTTAAAATGACATTGACGTACAAGCACTCCAGTTTAAGGTTGAATACAGTGATGTAAACAAAATACAGTGACCTACGTTTGTCCTCCATGCGAGCACCAAAAATATTCCAGCACCACACACACACACACACACACACACTCACATACCACACTTGTATGCAGTTACATGTTTTACATAAATGGGTGACTGATTTGTTGTGGTGCAAGACTGAAAAGCTGGCTAATACTAAACCTTTGCTCTGGATACTTCACCTGCTTTCTTTGGGATGGGCACCAAGGTGTTAGACGATAACTTCTTGAATTTCAACAAGTAGAGATGCTGCAAAGATATCATGGATGCATACTGCAGACAACTGCACATCAGCGTTAACATGATCCCTCCTGTGATCTTATAAATTACAGGAGCAAAGTATTTTTATCATTTAAAGACGACAGATTCTGCAGTCTCAATTTAGATATAAAGGGCTACTCTGGAAGAGGAGGAAGATCCCTCCTCACCTCTGCCAACTTGTATCCTTTTGCATATTCGGTCAAAAACAGGAGTGTAGAGTAATGTAGTGCAGTGTAAGACAGCAAACACTAGCACCTTGCATTTACCATACAATTAGATACAACCTGTGCCATATGCATAATGTGACAATTATGCATGCGGTTAAGTTTTATTTACAATAGTAAATATGGCCACTAGGCTTGCTCATTTTACATAGAAATTTAAATCTACACACTATACAAACTCGAATATTAATGAGCTACATAAATCGTTATAAAGCAGCTACTCAGTATCATGTGGAGTACTTTTCCTAGATCCTGTTTCTATAAGTTCCTCCAGGCATCTCATGCACATCAGAGGAGTCTTTTCTTTACTAATTAAAGGCTTGCCTCAATTCTTCAGATTTGCACGCATTTAAATTACAGTTGAGTCAATTAATGTTTGTTGATACTGTATGAGGTCTGTTTGATTAATGAACTGTCCTCCAGATTAGGTTGTTTAGTTTAAAGTGAAGTAATTTGTTAAAAGGGAATTTTTAATGTGCATTCAAGAGTAATGTGTTAATTTGGCACTGCTTATCTTTTTAGAGTCATTCTGGGAGCTCATCAGCGTATCATTGTGCTTTATAAAACATCAGTGCCTTTGGTCTACATAGTCACATGAACAAATGCAGACACATAGCTATCATTAATCAGAAATAAATGTAAATGTATCATAACAAATATTCAATCTATGAAGTGGAGATCCACACCCAGATCATCAATGAATCTATTACACTATAATATTCAGTCTCAGCTGTAACCGTGGAGATTTACCAAAGGCAGCATAGGCAGGCTGGTAACAAACATGTTTTCCTTGCTGAGTAATACTGTCTCGCTTCATTAGACACAAGCTACCGCCTTTGTTAGCACTGCACCATGCCAAGTTTTCTACATACCACAGTGAAGAGAATCCCAGCTCTGTTATATAATCTATAGGCTTGACAGGGAGCCAAATGAGTGACAGCACTTGTTAAAGGGTTGATTCTTATTGAAGTAAATGAGGCAAATAGGAACAATCAGCCTGTGAAAGCTCGTTTGACCTTTGACACAGAGGGAAAAACAGGCTGTTAACTGTAAGGTCTTTTCATCATGCATTCATGCAAGAGGATGGTACAGCTAGCATGCATCCAGCATGCACATCACCAGAATGGGTTTCCATGGGAGTAAACCAGTGATACAACTGGGATATTTTAAGCAACTATAGTCTTTACAGATTTAATGGTTGTGAAATTGGGTTCTCACTGTCTTTCGATCGTAGCAGAACCCCTTGGCTTAAGGACGCACACACATGCACTGTATAAGTACAGGGTTCCATGGCCTACAGTGTCCAGCCCAATTAGAGGTCCTCACCTCTAACATAGAGTTACAATATTTATGTAGCTATTATTGTTATTGTGCACAGAGGTGATTATGTTTCAGGAGAGCTTTTCATGTCCTGTCTATGGGCTGATTTCAAGCTGCAGTATGTAAATGACCATGACAAAGCTGGCTGTGAGTCAGAGGATTCCCCTGGTTAAAGACATGCTGGCTGCTACTTACCAGTTCGTCACTGAGTGCATTACAACTTCTTCAGTGCCACTTGGTCCAGTTTAATGATAAAGCAGAATGTTGACAACACAATACATCACTCTGTAATTATCTTACATCATATTGAATAAATGAATTACTAATTACTTACTAATTTCTAAGAGTAAAAGGCAATGCATGAAGTTTTGTACATATTCCTACCAAAAAATACACACATTTTAATCCATGCAATATCATTCCTTCATTTTTTTCTGTCATTACGGTAAACATCAGTGAAGGAAGTGAACAAAGTTATTTCAAACAAAGTAAATCTTAATTACAAAAAAAATGAATAAATAATTTCATCTTATAGTAGGAAAACGCAGCAGAACATTAATTAATCCAGCTGGGCTCTTGCAGTGTTTTATTAAAATCATTGCAGCCCAAAATCAATTTTCTGAAAAACTGTTACGCAATTCGTGACCTTTTGTGAGAGTGATTGTATGTCTTTTTTTTCTCCTTTTTTTTCACCCAGAAAACTGCAGTCGAATGTGACACAGCAAAACATGTCAGCCAGCCCGGGAAGAGAACCTAAATTTCTACACACGCATTCATTGAACTGCAACACATAACCAATGTACCTTTTAAAAATAAGGTATTAATATGTCAAAGCTGTGCATTCTCTTTTTCTCTGCCTACAGTTCTACAGCTGCACTGCACATTGTAAGCATCACTACATCATCGTAGCTGCTGCTCAGTATTTCATCAGCCCCACCTCTAGGCTCTGAGTCTAGTTTCCCTGCAGGGGAAGATTTTGTTACATTCACTCCCTTGCACAGGCTTAAATACCATGCTGCAAGAAGTGATGACGTCAGAGCCGAAATGCTAAACATTAACTGCGTATACTCATTTTGCACATATCAGTAAAACCTTTCCCTCTGTGTCAGGTGATCAAAGTGTAATTAGTTCCAGTTCCTTTATATGGTCCAATAAACACACACACTTTCTATCTCTTTCTTTTTTTTTTTTGTTTTGCTCTCCCTTTCTCCCTCTCTCTGTTTCTCCTTGTCTCTTTTCTGAAGCTCTCAAAAGACCTTGAGATTATAGTGCTGTTGGAATAAAACAACTTGACAAGATCCCAGTGTTTTCTGCTGTGGGGAGAGGGCACATTCCATGTAAGCTTCATTACTCCTATTCAATCATCCAGAGAGTATACTCAGATTTTCTACTTGGGCTAACTTGAGCAAAAGGCATCATTACTTGGGTAGAAATATAGAGCTAAAAATCAATGTATCTCTTTTTTTTTTTTTTTTTTTTTTTTGAACTCCAGTGATGTTTTTTAACCTTAAAAAGAAACAGGCTTGTTGGCTATTGAACACACCAAAGCATAACATTTTTTGCGCATAAATAACAATGATAAAAAAATGATACTATCTATTATGTCAGAGCTGGCTGTGCTAGGTGGCAGTGCAGCAGCAGCTCCTTTGAGTGAGGACACAAGCTTTACCTTCCTCAATTTCACCTCAGTGCCAAGGACCCCCCCACCCAAAAAAAAAAAAAGTTTAAAAAAAAGTGGAAGATCCTGGTCCCAAACCTAAACCTAAACCTTCCTGCTATTCACTGGTCGCTGAATTCATGGCAGATGAGAAACAGTGTGACCATTGTGCACTTTGATAGTCATCACAGGGTTCGGGAGGCTCAACCTAATTTCCGGAGTTTTAACATGAAAACTTTACATGCACACACAAGTATGGCTGGCTAAGGGGGCTCTGCCTGTAATCACAGCCCTACAGAGAACAGATAACTATTGTGATTTGTCCAGTGGCTTACTGGATTGTAGTATTTTAGTCTCCACCGTGATCCTGATATGCAGGACTGGAACTGCTTCAGCTTGATACAAAATTACAGAAAATGTCCTCAACAAAATATAGCCAAGGTATAATTTTAGGCAATGCAGGATAAAATGAAGCAGAACCAATTGCATCTAAGGTAAATGAGGTCCAAAGTATCAAATATTTGTTGGTTTCACAGTCATCTGATATATATTACTTGGCCTGGACATACACCACCCTCATGTCATGTGAGTATACTTCATGCCATGAGGGGCCTTTATGGGAAAAATCGCATCATCTTCAGCATAAGTCATCATCACCTGCTGGGGATTTAATTTTAAGACCCTGTGTCTCTCTCTCTCTTTCTGTCTCACTCAATTCTGTTCACTTCAAAGAGATTCAGTGGCTTGATAAAAAAAAAATTTCCATGGCTAATAGTGTTATAGAGTAAGAGCAAAAAAAAAAAAAAAATGTATACAAACATTGGGACAACAAATGAAAGGTTCCAAATATATGAAAATCATCAGTGGAACTCCAACCACTAAGAAGCAGAGCAACATTTTAGCATGATCGCTCATTTGGACAAAGGTAAACAAGCAACTGAACTCTCTCTAACAGTACCATTTTCACCCTGGGTTTCTCCCCCTTGTGCTGCATATTTCACAAGATGTGACAAACGCACACAGCAGCATTGTAAGTTTTTAATACCCTGTCAGACAGACTTGCATTGCAGCTTAATTTTAAACTGAAGGATGACCTGTCTAAACCAGATTGTCATGTCTTCATTCCAGTACACATGTGGAGTGAGAGTGCCATTTGGCCTCCGCTCTTCCTGGAAAAACCAGTCTCACCAAGCATGTCCCTGTTCTCTCCAGATCAGTTTGTGATGAGCAAAGATCATAAATATCTTGCTTTCACAGCAACTTAGAACTGTTGAGTGGTTCTGTCTGCATCTTTTTCCTTTTTTGATTTCAGCAGAGGGCAAGCGCATTAGAGGGGAACAAATTGTTCTGTGTTGTGGGAGGACCAGTGTGAGTAAACACTGATACTGTAGTTCCAGGGCTTCCAGACAGTATCCACAGACAGTCTCACAGACAGTATCATTAAGCATCCGGCCTCTTGTAACTTCCCACAGAGGAATTTGAGCTTCTAACCTTCCAGTTTGACACTTTCCGTAATTGATGTTTATTTCTAAAATACTACATGTCACAAGTGGCGACATTAAGTCCATGTTTCTCCTACGCACCCTTTTGAGTATAATGGGGAGAGGCTGGCTTTCTTGAATTTCTGTAGTATAATGAGGAGCATAGGGAGTAGTGATGAGCATTCAGATCTCTTACTTAAGTAAAAGTACCAACACCACAATGTAAAAAATTCTCCACTACAAGTACAGGTTCTGCATTTAAAAATCCTAGAAGAAACAAATACATAGCATCGGCTAAATCTACTCAAAGTGCGAAAATTGTCTTACATGACTTATATAATCAGTTTCAATAACAATACTAATGCATCAGCGCATGAGCAGCATTTGACTTGTGGAGCTGGTTGAGTTGGACGTAGCTTTAACTATATATAGCTCGCTATAGGTTCCTAGCTACTAGTTGGGCCCTTCCAAAGAATCATAAGATAAATATGAAGGAACAAAACAAAGTTCTGCTACATACATTTGGATTAATTCCTCAGACATTTCTTCTTTGTAAAATGAAATATAAAACATAAAATATTGTTATAAAATATAATACAAAATACTATTCATTTATATGTGTGTATATATATATATAGGTTAGATTTTCAACTGGCTCTAGTAAACAGCACTGTCACATTCAAATTGATATTCAGCCATAGTTTCCCATTCTGTTGTTCATGGCTTCCCTGAGGAAATTCTGACCTGTTTCTCCTAAACACATCACGATCTGAGAAATCAATCCTGTCCAGTTTGAGAATAACAGGAGAAACACAAAGCAGGAGATGTTTTGCTGCACTTGAAGACCTTCATTTGTTGTGCTGACTCATTTTTAAGACAATCGAGTTTTCTTTAGGATCTAACTGTTGTCTTAAGAGCAGATTATTTCAGTAAAGATCAGAGCAGTTAGAGGAAAAAAATGTGTCTTATGTTCTTAGGAGCTGAAATTAAGAAATACGAAAAAATGGTCAAAATCCTCTATTGATAAATTGAGCTCAACTGTGTCTAGGAGAAATAAGCTAGACAAAGAAGAGGTCTTATTTTGGTCTAATTTCATTTCCTCTGGGTTGGCTCACAAATGATCTTCCTTATTCCATCTTTTACTGATGGCAGAAGCAATAAAAATTGAACTTTTTATCCAGTCTCTTTTTTGGTTTTCAAACTCAAACAAAATGAAGTTTTGGCAGAAAACTGCTAAAGAGAATTGTGTTAGTGAGGCAATGTGGAATGACTACGGTTCTGAGTGAGTTCGACCACAAAAACAAAAAAATGTTAAAATGCAAATGTATGAAGGACAAAATTATTTGAACACAGTATTTAGCAGACAAATATCTTTCCTTCGTACGTAAATTGAACTTTCAGTCACCAGGTGGACAGGCCTTTAAAATTTCTTACTTTTTCCATATGCATAGTACACCATCACAATAATTTCTACCATTAGCTTTAATAAAGAACCAGTTCTGTGACGGCAGCACTGGTACTGTGAAAACAGAGCTGGAAAACAGCACCCAAAGGAGCTGTTGTTTGGCATTTTCACTACGTGTTTGTCACATGGATGAAGCACCTGAACCCTAACCAGAAACACCTAAAAAGCTGCCGATCATAACTTCAAACTTAGACAAATAGATGGTGTGGGTAAATGTCTGAATGTCGTTACTGGTGTTTGGTTGCTATACTTGTCAACCGATGTTAAAGGAAAACCACAGAGTACACAAGCTCCAAACACTTGTGTATGTGTCATTCTGACAGAATGAACACAGTCTTTCTCATTACCAAGCCTTCATGGAGACAAGCCGTCAAGTTGAAACCCACAGGATCCTACTGCAGATGCTGAAAACCATCAGCCTTAACTCCCAAAGCGAAGGAAATAGGATGTCTGCTAGCATCAGCATTAGAAGGAAAGAAAATATTTACGGGGGAAAGCATTCAAACTGAATTTTTGATTATAAACCAACTCTTCCACAAGGTGTTAGTCCATTGGGTTCAGTTTGAGTTTACAATCTGCTGTCAGTGCTGCCAGTGGAGAGATTTAACTATCTCACTAATATGGCTGAACTCAGAGAAGGATATCTGGATGTCTCAATAGCATCTGAGTTGCCACTATTCATCACTGATGAGTGAAAAAAAAACATAATCCATGCTACACTTATTGTTAAAGTAACAAGTGTGAGAGCAAAAACTCCTCTAAGCCTTCAAATGACAGCTCCTATATTGACCAGTATGATCAATATGTTATTATCATGTAAACTAGAACTTGCCTCACTGTGAATATTGATCCAGATGTGAAGATGCTCCTGTATAGGTCAGCCAATGGATCACATACAAATGATTGTGAATAATGTGAAAATGTGGCAACAGCAAAACAAGAGTTGCGTGGTTGGCTCAAGCTACTGATCATTCATGAGGCATGAAACACAATAAATCATGGAAAATAACACATAAAGAAGTGATCTGATTGGTCGATTTAAGGAAGCGATCTGATTGGTTGATTTAAAGCTGCGATCTGATTGATCGATGTAAGGAAGTGATCTGATCGGTAGATTTAAAGCTGTGATCTGATTGGTCGATTTAAAGCTGCGATCTGATTGGTCGATTTCAAGCTGCGATCTGATTGGTCGATTTAAAGCTGCTTTCTGATTGGTCGATTTCAGGAAGTGATCTGATTGGTCGATTCAAGCTGCGATCTGATTGGTTGATTGAAAGCTGTGATCTGATTGGTCGCTTATAAGAAGCGATCTGATTGGTCGATTTAAAGCTGCGATCTGATTGGTCGCTTATAAAAAGCGATCTGATTGGTCGATTTAAAGCTGCGATCTGATTGGTCGCTTATAAAAAGCGATCTGATTGGTCGATTTAAAGCTGCGATCTGATTGGTCGATTTAAAGAAGCGTTCTGATTGGTTGATTTAAAGCTGCGATCTGATTGGTCGATTTAAAGCTGTGATCTCATTGGTCAATTTAAGGAAGCGATTTGATTGGCCAATTTAAAGCTGCGATCTGATTGATCGCTTTAAAGCTGCGTTCTGATTGGTCGATTTAAAGAAGCGTTCTGATTGGTTGATTTAAAGCTGCGATCTGATTGGTCGATTTAAAGAAGTGCTCTGATTGGTTGATTTCAGGAAGCGATCTGATTGGTCGATTTAATGCTGCAATCTGATTGGTCGATTATAAGAAGCGATCTGATTGGTTAATTTAAAGCTGCTTTCTGATTGGTTGATTTAAAGACGCGATCTGATTGGTCGCTTACAAGAAGCGATCTGATTGGTCGATTTCAAGCTGCGATCTGATTGGTTGATTGAAAGCTGTGATCTGATTGGTCGATTTAAAGCTGCGATCTGATTGGTCAATTTAAAGCTGCGATCTGATTGGTCGATTTAAAAAGCATTGTGATTGGTCGATTTAAAGCTGCAATCTGATTGGTCAATTTAAAGAAGGGATCTGATTGGTTGATTTCAGGAAGCGATCTGATTGGTCGATTTAAAGAAGCATTCTGATTGGTTGATTTAAAGCTGTGGTCTGATTGGTCGATTTAAGGAAGCAATCTAACTGGTCGATTTAAAGAAGCGATCTGATTGGTTGATTGAAAGAAGCGTTCTGATTGGTCGATTTAAAGCTGCGATCTGATTGGTCGATTGAAAGCTGCCATCTGATTGGTCAATTGAAAACTGCGATCTGATTGGTCAATTTAAAGCTGCGATCTAACACATTTAACATTTAACATTACAAATATGCTATGTATTATATATGTATAATATATATTGATAATATCTAGTCAGTTGGTATTACACACATGTTGATTTTCATGTGTGTAATTTCACATGAAATTCATGTTTTACTCTTCAGCATGCTGCCCTCATCAGAGTGCAAGTTGCAAATGAAAACTCTAAAACTTATCATTGTGCAAAACATCTTGAAGACATCAAAGTAAAAAAGGAATAGCATCATTTATTTATACCAGGAGTGTTGAGAGATAGCACTGTGCCAAAGCCCCAAAGACTTCCTTTATTCTTCTTCACCGACTCTGAGTCTGAAATGTCACACTAGCTCTACATTACCAAAGCCAGCATACAGAGGAAACGCCAAACACCCTTTAGCGTCATGCACCCTCTCTGCTCTTTGGGATGGTCACTGGGGTAAAGGGGAGCCTCTTAAAGAAAACATCAGCTTCTTGTCTGAGAGCTGATTCACAAACCTCAGACACAAGAGAGCATCACCTAATGATGCTGTCAATTGATTTTTTTCATGTCTTGGGCGAATCCCAAGATAGGGTAAAGAAAACTCAGGAAAACAAAGCACTTGTTACATAGAAAGAGGAGAATTCAAACTGATTGTAAAGTTGAAAATGAAAATAGGCTGTAGGACAATAATAAGGCCATACACTTCAAACAATGAGTTTCCAGTGATGGAGGCTTTTGTCTGCATTTTGCTTTAAAAGTGGTTCTCCTGTCAGTGTTTCATCATGAAGTCTCACTAACAAGACAGGAGTAGTGCAAGATAATAAAAAAAATGAAAAACTTGTCTGGTAGTCCCTGTTCCCACTAATTAAATGAAATATTTAGATTCACTGGGAATAGTATTCATTGATGCAGCCCTTTGTTAGTGTAGTTCCACTAATAAATTAGCCTCTGGTGGAGAGCAATTGAATGTTCCTTCTTTGGCCCCAGTGCCAAGCACATCCTTTTCACTGCACTCTGTTCACCCATCCACTCTGAGATGGACACTCACCCAGCGGCTTGGTCCTGGAAACATTTTATATCTCTTCATTTTCCAGAAATAGACTGGTGCTGGAATTGGGCCCACAAAAAGAAGCATATCACTTGCTCATTTCACCTGTCATCTTGTTGATAGAATGAAGAGCCGCCTGGTGGCCTAAAAGTGCTGCCAGGCCAAGACCTTCAGATGAAAGGCTCTGCATGGACTGAACCAAGGGTTGGACACATGTCCTGGGTCCCAAACAATTAAAGCAAATGGTGAAACAAACCAAAACACCAAAAGCAGACTAAATAAACCAATTGAAAAAGCATTTTAGAATACATACTTCACCTTATTCTTCATTCCCAGCTCACCATATGCCATTGGGCACGCTGTAAACATGGCCTGCAGTATATGTGTGAAGTTTCTCACCACACATTCTTTTAAGATAAACAGCAGTTAATGTGTAAATGGATAATGCAGGATGCACAGGATCCCCACTTCCTTAAAAATACAAGCCATGTAACACATCTAGTGCAATAATGTTCGGGGTTTTTTTTATTTGACATATAATTGTTTGCCTGGATGATAATGCTTCAATATATACTCTGTTTTAAAAATGTCCAAAAATGTCAATAAGAAAGCCCTTAAACCAGGATTAAAGACCTAATCGCCATAAGAGAGAAAAACATATATTATTCTTCTATATTATTCTACAGTTATTTTTACTCTAAATATACTTTTGTATTGGGCGTAGAATACATTTATTTATTTTTCTGTATTTGATAAAAAGAGGGCAGTTACATAATCCCATATAAACTGTCTGTATAAACGGAATAACCATAGACTATGTTTGAGTGATACTGTGATATCAGCATAATCAAGTGTAACACAAATGAGATCTTGTCATTAGCACACATTTATACAATTGAATATTCCCCCCTCCGTCCAGTCTACAAGCTGCCTGAAGAGTAACTATGCTAGTGCTTTTTTTTTTTTTTTTTTTGTATTTTTTTCCCCCTTTTCTTTATTAATGATGCAGGTGCTGTGTGGTGCCTCCGGATGGAGCCAGCGTGCTTTGAAACACAGAGACGTCTGCCACCTACAGATTCCACACAGACCCACAGTTTTACATTCTGAGTGACAACCCCAGTGGCATTATATAATATTAACTTAATAGTGGATGTACTGTCACACTGTGAGCTCCCTGCCGACCTTCTGTGGCTATTCATTTTTTTTATCATTCTTATTCCTCTATTAACAGGATGTTGGCTTAGTGAAAAAGTTTGCAGTTGTGTCAGAATCCCTGCTTGTGCTATTTCACATGTACACAAATGGCGGATAAGTGCATAAAACCTTGGTTTGAGAAGAAACATGAGTATGCATCCATGTGGTAATTGTATTAGTGTGGCACAGTAAACAAACTTGTCTCTAACACTTCTGCACATTTAACCCTAAACCCACATGGTAGCTTTAAAAACATCAGCTCTGTGTTCATCTAACAAGCTGTTGGTTTGGGACAGTGTTATGTGAGCTAACAGCAAAGCATTAAAAATTTAATAAAGCAACTTCCTTTACTTTTGACATCTAGACACTACATCCAAGGCCACCACTGTTTGTTACAGTCAAGTAAAGTTAGCACTGGGCAAACAAGCACCACCACACTATGGTGAGGCTGCGTTGAAGAAGTAGTTTGACATTTTGGGAAATACTTTTATTAGCTTTCTTGTCAAGAGTTATATTAGAAGATCAATACCACTCTCATATCTGTAAGGTAAATAGAGAGCTCCAGCCAGTAGTTGGTTAGCTTAGCATAGCATAAAAACTGAAATCATGGGGAAACAGCTTGCTTGGCTCTGTGCAGAAGTAAAAAAATAAATAAATGAAAATAAATAAAAATCTGCCTACATCACCACGTTGCGTTGTTATGCAGAAATATGTGCCAGACTACTTCTTACTACATCCTGCCAAGGAATAGTCCCCAGCATTTTCTTATCTTTGGACAGAGCCAGGCTAGCTTTTTCCCCGTTTCCAGTCTTTGTGCTAAACTAAGCTAACTGGCTTTTATCAGTGGCTTCTTACTTACTGTACAGTACACAACCGAGAGAAGTAAACATTTTCTCATCTAACTCTCAGCTAGAAAGCAAATCAGCATATTTTGCAAAATGGCAAATTATTCTTTTAGTGTTATTGGAACAGTGAAAATTTCAGTCAATACAGCCACCTCTCAGAAGGTATGCTAGCACTACTAGTTCAAGTGCTTAATCGTGTAACATAATACTACTTCATCTGCAGTAAATCGTAAATTCAGATGGATCTTTTCCCCTTTATGCCTGACTTCAAACTGCATAATTGGTGGCCTACAGTGAGTGTTTGGAAAGCATGCATAGGAAGAATATTTCCCTATGGTGACATATAGTTGATGCAGAACAAAAATGACATTTTCTTCCCCACATGCTTCAGCTGCCACATATAAAGCACAGAAAAGAACTTTTCTCTGCTGAGACAGCTCTCACAGCACACACCAACACACACAAAGGTCTTCACACAGTTTTCTCCAACATGGACATGCATGTAATATGGGCTCCTTGGTGTGTGTGTGTGTGTGTGTGTGTGTACTTATGGCCAAATGGTGAATAATCCTCAAAATAAGAGCATGGAGACACCCATCTATGCCAGTTAATGGCAATTGACATTGATATTTTGTTGTAGATATTTGTGCACACACTAGGCTATGTCATATGTGCTTGCATGCTGCTGTGACATGAGAGGTAAGTTCCGAATTTGAACTATGAAAGTAGGGTGCTTTTAGAAGGTGGAAGGTAGTTGTGTTTAGAGAAAGGGGAACTGAGGAATTGTTCCCTTGTGTAAGTGGATGTGACAGCTTCTCACCCAGGAGAGCACTTGTACTGAGCACACACTAGAGGCCAGCAGGGCCACCTGTCACACAGATCTGTGACTAAAGAACTCTATTAGTGAACAAGCACCCCGGGGTAACACGTACACACACACACATATGCATGCATGCACAAACAAACACAAACACACATGCACACACACACACAAAATCAATATGCGAATGAATGAAAGGAGCCATAAACGTAGAGTGATTAGGTAAGAAGACAATAAATACGTTGAAAGATAAGACAAGACTAGATTGACAGTCCTATTCAATATTAAAGCTCATTTAAATGAACTCATTCTTTATATTCTATCCTCCTTGTCACTACACGTCTGCAATATCATTGCTCAAAAGAGCACATTTTCACTTTACATGATTTACAGTACACAGGGGTTGTGAATGCCAGCAAAACAAAATTTTCTTCTTAATACATGTTAGGTGGTGCATGACCATGTTTCACTCTGTCCACACTCCATTTGGCATATGACAATTATCAAGATGGATTCGCACTAAACCATACTGCCACAGTGTATTTGAAAAGATAAGGGGGCCTGAGCGTTGAAATAAAAATGATCTATATTTCAAATGAGCATCAACTGGGGGTGAAAGGAACACTGTCGGCTCGACTCGGCCTTTGTTCTTGCATGCTTGCAACTTTTCCTTTCTATTTTATTGTCTAAAATAATTACCTGTCATACACTGTTTGTGCATAATATAGGTTACTTAATGTGCTGAGATACCCTTCTGGAATAGAATAGCCAGAGGAATTTTCCACACTGTCACTCTGTTGTGTTCAAAAAAATAATCATATTTGACACTGCTGCATCCTTTGGAAAACCACGACAAGTTGGGCTGTCAGGGCTCTTTTGCTTGGTTCTTGTCCTTGAAGCCTTTTGTCATTTTTCAACTTCTTGCTTCCTCCCTCCAGAGCCAGTAGTGGTGATGTTTGATTTTTAAATGGCTGCTGGAATAATATCCATGAAATCAGGGATGATCGTTGCTGTCTCTCAAACCACTACCTCCCCATTACCTCCCTATTTCTGCCTCTCACGTGATGCTGTCTAGCTGATCCAAGGAGAGAAATTCATTGGAACAGGTGGAGCTGTGGACCATATCCCATTAGTGAGGCTGCCAAAGGCTGGTCCCTGTAGGAGTAAACCCTCCTCTTCATGCACCATAGGCATGAGCTACTGTATATAGACTCAAATTTATGGGCTAAAACCTGCTTCTTGGGCAAAAATAGGGAGGGGATGATGAGCATATAGATCACAGCTTTCATTACATTTAATAAATCTGTAAAATACATGATGTAAACTCTCTTTTTTTGTGAGGAATGTACTGCGCCTGGAAACATTCAGAGAACAGTCATTTGCAATGAAAATCAGTGGCTGAAATGTACTGTAGGCTTGTTAATGTGTGTATTGGGGAGTGCATCTGAAGGGCGGACATGGCTCTGACTTTGGCTTTGACGGACTCGGCTGCTAGCCGCTGGCTTCATGACTCTTCCCACATGGCAACACATTATGGCAACACTCTCAGTTCTATACATAGCACAAGGAAATGATGTCAAAACAAATGAGAGTCATTGTGCGCAGTGATCTGATAAACCAATTTTTCCATTTGTTTTATTTATTTATTTATTTTTTTTATGTTACAATAAAATTAAATGAGCAACACTTCACATAATAACAAAAAAATGGGAAGGTTCTTTTAAACAATGGCATGTGTTCATATGTGTCCTATAAGATATATGACTTGCTTAGATGAATAAATGAATGCTTCCGGAAAAATTGCTATTGTCCATGTCCATCATCACGTCTGTGACATATTAAATACTAATTTAAAATTAAATGTGTACAATGATTTGTAATTGCCTTTTTGTATTAACCTTTTCTCAATATTACATGGTCTTTGTCCTTTGAAGGGGTAATTTTAAAATGCAAAGATGATTATATTTCATTTTAGGTTTTTTTTTTTGTGAAAGTGAGGAGCGTTTCAGCACTGTCTGCTGTTTGAAATAAAAGTATAGTGCAGCAGTTTCTCTCATGAGGTGCACCACAGTGAAACAGTGGAGGACTAGCTTACATCACTATTTTGCTATTGTATTTCAGGATTATTTCAATACCCCAACAAGCTGAACATTTTAAACTTAGCACGGTACTAACTCTAATAGCTGACCAGTGACAATGACTATTGGGACTAACTTAATGTCAGAAGTTTAGTTTAGATATTTGTAATGAAGTAACTCAACTCCAGTTGACGACTGAAATTACTCTAGCTAGCCAACTAGCTAGCTACTGGCATGTAGTCACTTTCAAAAACAATAGGCCAATCCAATTTGAAGTTTGACAAGTTTGGCAAGTCTTTGTGTGATACACTCGACCTTACAAACAGCTTTTTGGCATTTTTACAGTCTTAAAAATCCAGTGGAGCACAATGGATGTTGTTCCCCACTGGTGGTTTGACCTGTGAGCACTGTCTTGGGCTTTAGTGGGTTTATAGTATCTGCCTCTATTATGATGGATTGTTGCTGAATGTTGAAGCATAATGTGACTGCGGCTTTGTGGATGCCATTACCAATTCACAAGTGCAATATTTCCTCAAATTATAGTAGTATGGTAGCTATAATAGTTCACCTGTAAATATCTTTTTGTGACTTTAAATAGTTTGCACCTGCATTTGTGGTAATGCATTTATGGCCATGCTAGAGAGAGTTGGGGTATATTTAAGGTGGATATTTACTCTTCTCCTGTTTGGCTGTAGCAGTAGCTAAATTCACTCTTTCCTGAGGTAATTTGACAACTTGTTGAGAGATAGCAGAGTGAGGGAAAAGGATCACGAATGAAGCAAGCCGACATGTTGCCATGGCACATAGAGGATCCTGTCTCTTCAGGAAAACAATATCAGAGAGTGGCAGCACAGTCAGCGCTGTGTCCTCCTGTTGGGTTGTACATAGTGATGCTGTTCATTTGGGGTAGCTAAGTATCCTGTTCCTCTTATGTCAGTTTCCCACTGGCTCCAACTGAATGCTGTTGAAAGGCTATGAAAAATGTATCCAAGTTAGACTCCTGGGTACCATGCTGAGCTGGAAAGCTGCTTGAAGAAAAGGCAGTATAATTATCCTCATCAAGTGAAGAGCCTATTCTGTATTTACAGTATATTCCAAAAAAGCAGTCTCACTAAACTGCTACCTAACACTCGCAGCGCATTCAGAAAGTATTCAGACACCTTCACTTTTTTTCACATTATGTTGCAGCCTTATGTTAAAAAAAGGAAAAAAAAAAGGAACTGCCTGCAGACCTCAGAGACAGGATTGTGTCGAAGCACAGATCTGGAGAAGGCTATAAAAAAATAAATTCTGTTGCACTGAATGTTCCCAAGAGCACAGTGGCCTCCATAATTCTTAAATGGAGGACGTTTAGAACAACCAGGACTCTTCCTAGAGCTGGCCACATGGCCAAACTGAGTAATGGGAGAAGAAAGACCTTGGTAAGAGAGGTGACCAAGAACCTGATGGTCACTCTGGCGTCATGTCTGGTTTGTTCACTTTATTCACTTTTGGTTTCATCAGAGGAGAATCTTGTTTCTCATAGTCTGAGAGTCCTTTAGGTGCAGATCAGCAGAGTGCTGACATTAGAAGTATATGATATTGTTGCGGTTGTTGCAATAATAACTACCTCGGTTCACAAGTGAATGGGATAGTGTCCTTGAGCAACAAGCACATATATATATACATATATACTTTCTAGGCAATAGTGGTGACTAAGGTTTCATTTCACTATTCTGAAAGTAATGGGGAATGTCAGTATTATAATAAGAAAGTTCCATCTCATTTTTCTTGACCTTTTGTTTGCATACTCCCTCTCAGTGTGTACTTTACAGTAAAATCAATATGTGCATCAAGGCACTCTTTCTTCTTGATGCACAGCAGTGGGCAGTGGCTGCAAAATGTGCTAAGCATATTATGTACAATTCAGTCATTTGTTAACGTCTGCAATGACCAGCTGAAATTATATGATTATGCAGCATTTTTAAAACATAAAAATAGAGGCTTTCCGCAGGCTGGGAAGTGAGTCAATAAGGCTTGCAAATGTTCAGCAGCAATACCTGAACTACTTAAACCTTTACAGATTCTCTCAAATAGACACTAACTATGCTTAGAGTGTAATACTTCAAGTGGTGCAGAAGCTGCCATTTAATAACATGCTAATTTATTGCAGTAGTACACATTTATTTAGCCTTGAGTGGATGTGGGTCTTTACTCCAGCTGCTGATACACAAATAAACAGAAAGATGTGGAGTTCACCAATTTGTATTTTAATATTTTTCTGCACTGTTGTGTGATTTATATTTTTTTAGAAAGTGGTTTGACATTTATGTGTAATAGGTTGTATTACACAAGCAGTTAGTGTATTTCAAGTTACTCATGACTCAGAGGTAGTTTTGAGTGTGGAATAAAAAAAAAAAAAAAAAAAAAAAAACATTCACCTGCGGAATTTGCACAGCCTTGGATATTTCAAGTAGTTTCTATCTATAGTAAATGCATTGTGTGACCCGAATGTGTTATAGTTGTGTTTAGGCAGAGACATTGCAGAAGTCCTTGACATTCTAATGGAATGGCAGTGGCACTGAACAAAATGTTTAGTAAAGATAATTTTTGAGAGGGCACCCCTGACCTGACTGATGAACCACGGTGTTGCTTCATACCACTGCTGCTTTCTGGCACTTTAGAGCTTATGGATACTGACACAAGAGCAGTGCTACAATTGCAGTTCAATACAAAATACAACCCAGACAATAGCAGTTCCATCCCAAAGCTTAACATGCTGCTCTCCTGAGCCTTCCTCCCTCTTCAGTCCTGACATAAGGACCGTTTTAAAGCTACAAAGAAGGCTTCAGGATGGCCGAGCTCCAACCTGCACCCTCATCCTCCTCCAGACCATGACTGTCACCATGACCGGCCTGTTACAAAGCAGCATATGTACTGATAAAACTGGTCTCATAGCAGGCTACTACAGTTTCTTCAAACAATTTCTGTCCCCATGTGAAGTAATGATTTTCACACACGTGTGATCTAATTATGCTTAGCCTGACATAATCCTGACATAACCCACTCACAGGAAATCCAACTACATTCCTCGTAAATTAAAAATGATTTGGAAAACCAGCCTTTCCGTCTGCATTATGTCTGTGTCTTATGAAAGTTTAACATATACCTCTCTCTGATGCGCACTATTGGCTCATGTCTCTCATGCTCATGTTTCGCTTTTGCGCAATCATATCCACACACACTTTGTCACGCATTGCACTGACTTGAACGTCATTAGCATTAATTTTGCACAACCAACTCTGTGCAGACTCTCTGACATTTGGGCTGTGAAGCCATCAAGTTTTAAACATTAAAGGATCTCCTCTTATTCAGATAGTCAGGCTGCTAAACATCAAGTGCTTATGTCGTCAATAGAGTAACTTACAAACATTTTGTGATTGTGAGGACACAGTACCAGGATACAGCGGCCTATATGAGCTGAGTAACAGAAAGAACACCGGTAAAATTCATATTAATTGTACAAGAAACTAAACCCACGGGGGCCAGTTGTAAAGAGACAGTAAATCAAATGGCTTTGAAGCATAAGGACAAGTAATGACTTCATTAAGACAACACTTAGGCACTATGTATTTCAAATGTGCTGCATGATAAAGAAGAAGAAAGGGGTTATTTGTATAATGTAACTAATAGATTTTTCAGTAATTTAAGCTGGACAGAGAAAGTTTTCTATTAAAAACTGAAGGACTTACTTTGGTGTCTTTCCTCACATTATATGTCTGCTTCCATTTGTTCAGTTTCTCTATCCTCCTATCCAGTTATAGTCTATTCTGCACCACTTTGGGATGAAAAGGGCCTGAGCTCGGTATGTTTTAAGACATTGTCCACAGAAGTGTTGGTGGATCCAAAAGATCCTTCCCCATTTGTGAGAGGAGTGAAATCAAAGCAATATTCTTGGCTGCACTTAAGAGGCCTTCATCTGCTGTAACTGACTTATCTCTTCACAGAGTGGATGACTTGGGACACCGGAAGGAGGGAGAACACTAACTTTTTTATATTTCCAGTTATATAAGCTGTGTATATCTGCAATACTGTTTTTAGTAAAGGTAAAATGAAAATTAAATTAAAATAAAATTAAAATGGCTACATATCTTGTCCTTCAGCAGTGAGCATGCTGTATCCACCCATTATGATAAAATACAAGAGAACTATGTCAGCCTGAATAGATGATCACCCTAAAATACAACCCACTTGAGTCCAAGCCTTTTTTCTTTGCAGTCCTGTTTTTGAATTTTTGAAAAGAAATGCTGAACAAAACAAGGTCAGCAAACTAGCTAGCTGCGGTAAATGCACCAGAAGAATCTATGCCAGACATAGCAAACAATAACAACAACAAAAACAGTAGAAAAAAAAAAAAAGAACAAACAAAAAAACAAAGGGAAAGAAGTTTTGATGCAAACTCATCAAAATGAAAACTCCACAGCTAGCGTGGTCCAAGGCTGGAGTGGATCTTGGCTGAGCTCCCTGCAGGAGGGCATTGGAGGCTAACACAGCGGCATGAAGCTGCTGTTGGAAAGTGGAGCTGTATGATAACGGGGTATTATAAAAATGGATGGATAAATGGGATGATGTGAACAGTAGGAATGGAGAAGACAGGCAGGAACTCACCTAAATGCCACAAAACGCAAGAACAAAACAAAAATATTCACATTTTTAAATTGAGTTTGTCATTGGCAAATAAAATAGTAAACATAACAGAGCTAGGTTGTATTCCAACAGCTATTCCCAAAAGCAAATATTTCCAAACAAATCTTTAAAAAGGCACAAGGACAACAAGGAAGTCAACTCTTGGCCACAGGTAAGCATCTCTTCCTCATTCTGTTATTTGAGTCTCTCAAAGAAGTGGATTAAAATTAAACTAGAAAATAATTGGTATGACGTGTCAACATGTCCTACTAACTTGACATTAGTTAGCTGGTCTGTCATCACCGGCCAAACCAGATTTCAGTGTGCTCCTCTACAGCTGGGAATGGTTAGGCCTGCAGGTTGAATTAGGTATTTGGTCAGCAGGTATTTAAAGGTTATCCAGTAAGTAATCATTGTAGGTTCATTGTGTTCCTCATGACACAACACTATACAGCAAAGAATCCAAACAAGTCTGACTATCATTAAAATTAACTATACAGCTGAGGTCATTTGCAGCTTGAGGGTTTGTTGCACTGCCACAATTACATGGGATTTCTTCCTCCACATGGTGAAATGAGTGAAATAATAGAAAGCATTAACAACCCAGCGTTAGAGAAGTGCTAACACCTTTGTTTGTTTATGTTACATACCATATGCTACCTTATGCTCTTGTTCAAACTATATGTCTGAAGCAGCATTTGTTAATGCTGTTGCACTTCCGCACTGTTTTCAGCTCCTCTGTATTAATATTATTAATGATTATTGTTAATGTTTGGCAAATTTGTAGTACCTTGGCTAATTAACTAACTTTCTCTTGTGTCATTTTTATTGTTCTTATTTGTAAATGTATGTATTTTCAGTTTTTTAAGGGAGGCCTTGTAGCATCTGAACTACAGATGTAAATTAGCCTAACTCTGGTACATTTACATAAATGTTTATTAATGTACACTGTCACTGTAAAAATAAATAAATAAATAAACAAATGAATTTCCACCACACAATAGATTGAATGTTCCTCTAAATGCAGTGGGCGTCAGTCACAATGAATCTGATATGCAGGGAGTGGCTCTACTTTTCGTCTCACATGAAGCACAGAGGCATCAAGGTATAAGATGGACTAGCAGTGCTTATTGGGGAAGACAAGTCACGTTCACTTTAATTTTCCCAGGCCTTTGTCAGGATGCTGGGGTACGTTCAAAAGATTCAGTCTCTCTTTTTTTTCTCCTTTTTGTCCTGAAATATGGAGAATAATTTATTTGGGCCTTTTCAGGAAACCTGTTTGTCAACAAAAGACTCAAAAGACATATTCAGAACAGAGATCGATGACACTGCTGGAAGCTGTGTCATGAAGTGATGCCAGTTATGTGGTATTCTGAATTTCCTGTAACAATAAGCCAATACCTGTCATACCTGTCATATACATATTCATAGAATAGTCGTCAGTAAGCAAATTGATATTAAAGTACTGTTATTGTACGTAATTGTCAAATTTCCAAGCATGTGATCGAATGCTCTATGACTCCAAATTGCAATGTGAATAACAGGATGTGGAACAGAATGTGAGTGAATACAAGGCATTTTTTACTGGGCAATATGTATGGTTTTCAAATAGTCACCACCACCAAACCTCAGCCTTCTAATTAAAGCTCCGTGTGCTGATTAAACCCAAAACAAACTACCCAGCAAAAGCTCTTTTACAACCATATCAACAAATGTTAGTACAATTATGGCTAATTAATGGCCTTGGAGCACAGAGGGAATTGGTTTCATAGCATGGCTATTAATGTCTATAAAAACAAATGCTTTAACCTGTTGTGAATTCAACATCTGTATATGTTTTGATTATGGAGTATATTTATAAGGCAGTGTTAAGTATTACAGCAGGACTGAATCATTAGAAGAAGCCAAGGTCTCTTCTGTATCTGTGCTTAACCATCCTTGGTGAAATGGATGGTTTTTCAGTTCTGTCTGAATAAACAAACAATTTTTTTAAGTATTTGTTCTTTAAACATTCATTTCACCTCACACCAAAGGTGGTTTATTGAGTTGAGACCTGGGGACCAAACTTGCAAGACTGTGATGTTTCTAGAACAGTCATAAGATGATATGATGCATTATCCTGCTGGAAGAACCCACCTAAACAAGGCCAGGTAAAAACCTAGCATATGACTGGAAATGAGAGTGTGCAGAGAACCATTTGTGAAAAAACACAATGGTAGGCCAGTACCATGAGATGAGTCCTGGGCAAAAAAACTTCCCAGTCCAACCATGTGCCTCATCCTTATGTGGTCACATGGGGGAAATGCTAATGTAACTGTCACGCAGAATTAAATCTTTCAGTTCCATGGATAGCACCACTCGACCAGGCATATCAAAACACTTACAGTATTTATAAACTTCAATATTTCATAAAAAATCATTCCAAATGTAATATCATAACGTGCTGTCAGCATACAAATTATTAGACCATTGTCACAGGAGCGCAGGCGCTGACAGTGGAAGTCGATGTCTGATTTTATTGCTGTTTGCCCCATAGACTGTTCTATAGTTGGTCCGGCCATCGGGATACTAAGACTAATCCTGGTGGGCGGCAACATTAGTGGGTTGGTCAAAAAAATCCATAAAGTTTTCATTGGCCCTCTCTGTGTGCCTGTCATCCGTACACTACGTGTGCTGCGTGTTGCTGGACTGGGCTCACACATGTAATCAACCTTCACCGAAGTGACCTGTGCCACCACCAATACATATCAAACACAGAGAACTAGAGATGAAGGCCTGCCTCTAATATCAGCCTGCCTCAAATAAAGGCCTGTTACCGACTGCAGTCAAGGTATATAAATGCCCCGTTCACTATTTGAGAAAATATGGTCACAGAAAACTATTTTGGATCTGCTGTAAATGCTCCTTGATGACATAATAGAAACCGTTCTGGCCAAATCATTTTGAAAGAGCAAGAGCCGGTGGGAAAAGCCCAACACTCGGCCGGCCAGTAGTGTAGCTTATCATTCACTCAACTCTATCACTTATTCAGTCAGTCAGTCTCCGACATCTGTGGATGTAGCGCTGGCCCAGAGCCAGTCCAGCCAGAAACAGTAGGCTATGGACATGGGAAGTTGTTTATGTCATTAAAAATGAAGCTCAGTTCGTATAAAAGGGGAAGATGTGATGTTACACCACTAGTATTAGCCTGTACATCCTCCATTCAGGATGGACCGACTGATTCATGCTATATACTAAATTTTCCCCCTTTCATGACCATGTTGCAACACAAACCTTGATACCCTCAGACTAGTTAAAGCTTCCCACTGTGCAGTGGATGACGTCCCCCATTACTTCTTCCCATTTGTTTTGAGCTGACAGAGGGGAACGTGGCATGGTGTTTCGCTGCTGTGGTCCATCCAGTAAATTTTGACCAGTTGTCTGACCTAAGATGCCTTCCAACACATCACTGTGATACTGAGCTGTTGCTTTGATTTTGGTTGGCCATCTGTCAGCTCAAACAAAGCTTGTCATTCTACTGTGACCTCTCCCGGCAACAGGGAGTGTTTGTCCACAAACCTATCTCTGAATGGAAGGTTTCTTTTTTGTTTGTTCATATTTTTTGCTCATGGCACCGTTCTAAATAAATGGAAGGCTTTGCGGTGAGTAAACTTCCCAGAACAGTGAACGTGTTTATGTTAGAATTAGCACATCTGGGATCAAACATCATACAACATTCAAACTTGCTTAGATCACATCCTACCCATTCAACCATTTAGTCAAACAGTTACTGAACCTCTCAACCCTGTTTGCATGCTTTACACTCATGCATTATTTATGTACAGTATGACTCACTGTCTGGAGGTGCAAGCTGTTTGTGTAAATGAGAATGTGTACTTGATAGCAAGTGTGCTGGAGATCCTTTCTGAGAACAGCAGTCATAAAAACCTAGTCACATGCAGTTTTGAATGCTAACTTGCACCTCCACCTTTTTAAATGTTTAGATTTTCTGGGAGCTCTGTTAGTACTTGATGTCAGCATTAAAAGCTGAAAATAACATCATAAAAAAAAAGAGGGAGGGAGAAAAACTACGCTAAAGGTTCAAAATAGCCAGAGGAAATGTAGCTCAACATTTCCAACACGGATTGGCACAAAATACAGGTATTCATTGTTCATCTCCCCCTCAGGAAGAATTGTATTAACTTTGGTAAGCTCCAGGCTTATAGAACCATCATCAGCTCAAAGTTGAATTCGCCCAATACTGTGGTTCATGACCAAATATCTGCAAAACTAATGACATTCCCATCAGACTCATTTATTTGCATTTAGTGCTAATTAGCAAATGTTAGCATGCTCACTAAGATAAACATAGTAAACATTATACCTCCTAACACTTTTTAACTATTTTAACATCCATGTCCGGGGTGACTCTGATCAACCTGGTGATATAGACAGTCTTGTACAAGGGTTCAGTTACTGTGATGGTCACCTCAAATTGGTCAGACATGTCAGAAAAAAGACCAACTACATTGTGGTGTCTGTGTCCTGATGTCAGAAATGGGCCTTGAAACAGACGCACTCTGACTCACCCACTGATCCCGCTGAATGCTGACATCAAAACAAACAGACAGAGGAAATAAGCCGTGCCACTGAATCAACAAACAGCTGTCAACCATGCCTGCGTTACGTGACGGGCTCAGCCACGGTGAGAACAACAGAGCGTAAATGGGAAGGGACAGATGGACACGCTCCGTTTGGGTGACAGACTGCACAGCCCTGGGAAAGGTGTGGGACAGACAGCGCTTTATAAAGAAACATGTCTGACACAGTGGAAGCTTGCTGCAAAATCACATCAGTTTGCCTGAAGAGGGTTTCTAACTCTGGTGTTGGTGATAAAATATGAGCATGTTCAAAACCTTTTTCCAAGCTGTGGGAAATATCCGCAAGTAATCTTTTTTTCTGCATGACATGGGAATTAGATGATCTAATTAGGCTTAATAATCAAAGCCTCAATCAACCGTTGTTCATAGTTTAAACTCATCATCATCTTCAATTTTATCATAATAGATGCATTTCACTATGAATTTTGAATGCGTACAATTAGAATGTGAATAGAAAGTAATCAAACAGAATTGCACTGGTGAGCTTGTCACAAAATATGCATCCCAGCAGTCCCCTGATAATGTAGCCACAGTTATTGCACATTATCTCTATAATGATAGCAATGCATGTGCAATCTCCAGGCGTCCCCTGGTGTATTCCGCATCACTTGCATATCTGGTAACTCAGATATGGCCACATACAGTAACAACACTGCCATAACTCATATTTTGGTTTTAAATGTTAATGCAAAATTTTGCTCAAAACTCTCTGCTGTCACTAGTTATTGATGATAGACGAAGATATTGAAAATCTGGTGTACTCAAGCAGTTTTGTGTTATCACTGTGACTGTTAAAATAATATCTTGCCAATACTGTCAAGCTGTAGAGGCAAAGCAGGACACAGATTAGCTTCTTTCTTATGTCTTCTGGGAGTAGCGCTTTGCATTCTCTGTCTCCATCAACACCATAGATCTTCTTGAATATGACAACTCCACTCATTCGCCCTTGTCTAATGGCCTCTATTCAGATACTGAAATGCAGAACAATATGCTTCTGGGAAAACAGATGCAGACTATCTGGCCTGGAAAACAATTTTATGTGAAATTATATATTTTCTTAATAGCAATGCCACTCACACATCTTTGATCTGAATGATCTAAGATGAACTTTGATTTCTTATCTTTTTTCTTTTTTTTAGAGCAGTCTGAAACCAACAGAGACATTTGTGTTGTCATGAGTCTTTCAGTTGTGTAAACAAATGTGGGCCATAGAAGTGTCTGATGTTCTGTGTAATGTTGGTGGAGCGATACAAAAACCCAACAGGCAAACATCAGAAAAACTACAAAGATACTACTAACAAAAATGTACAGTAGACTCTAAGTGCCTTTGTTGTGGTTGATATGTGAGATTAAAGGGAGGGTTATGGCGGAGAATGTTTAAATTCCACGTCGGTAAGTACAAAGGAAGAAAGTGAAAAGATCACACAGCTGAGGAGTGATATTATGTATGAAAATGGAAGTGTCAAACATGCATGAAAACATTGTATAACATCTATAATGTGTCCCAGATGAGCAAAAGTGTTACTTTCTGAAGTGATCAGACTGGGAAATGGGTCTGACAAACTTTCTGCAGGAGAACCAAAAGACACATGCACTATGAATTATGGATGACAAAAGAATATATTTTATTTTTAGCACATACAACTTTTGCAATACAAATTTGTACAGTCAAGAAATCAATACGTAGATTTATAGACATGTGTTGGTTTGTTTTTTTCACCTTGGAATGCATGGTCAGTAGAGTATTATATAGGATTCATTTGTTTTTGTGACAGATGCAAATGACTGTGACTACAAGGGGCCAAACATTTTCGGAATCTAATGTAACTTGAGATAGGCTGTGATCAGTGGCTGCTTTTCAGAAAAAAAAAACAGGCATCCATGAATTCGTTCTTTTGGTGCTCAACAGTGCTAATTAATGTGCCACTCTCCTGGCAGATGCACAGTGTTGACCTAGTCCTGCTCATAACGCCACATTTTATTTGTCATGACCACAGAACTGAAACATTTGCGTCATATTTTTTTGATTGGCAGACACAGTAGATGGGTTTGAATCCTGAGTATTATTCACTTCACATCATAATTACAGTCTTTCATTATTTATACAAAGCTGCCATAGAGCATGTGCTTTTGAAAAAAAGAAGCCCACAATCTTTTTGAAAAAGATTAAAAAAAAAAATAAAACAACAACAATTCATAGGCTCCCTGGCTCCCTTCCTGGCCTATTCAACTTGCAATTTATGCTATCAAAGCATGCACCTGAATATCTTTAGTGAAACATGTGTGACATATTTCCAAATACCTGCAAGGGTCATAACATGCAAACTGTCAAACTCTCCTCAATTCCTAAATGAAAACCTGATGCAATATCACAAGTCAGGAATGAGAATAACTTAAACATAAAAAGCACATATTCAGCTCTCTTAAATTTTCAGGCTTTTTTTTTTATTTTATGCGTTGCAGTTCATTATAATTGCATTGATTTTTAGGTGTTATTTTTTACAAATGTTTCTACTTAAAGTCACTATATTACTATAATCTCCTTAGGAAGCCCTCTAATACTTATGCTAGAGTAGTTTTAAAACAATTGTGGCATAAGGTTTTTTTTTTATTTCTTTCTTCCCACGTTTTTCAACTTCTACTTATGTCCATGAGGTCATCTGAAATGCAGCCTGAATTGCTTGTCTGGAGGATGAACTTTCTTTCCCCATTTTTATTTGTGGTTTCTAGAGCTCTCCAAATGTCTATTCTTCAAATGTGAAAGTAGCAAGAAGGAGGACAAGGTATCTATATTATATATTTTGTGAGTGTGTGTGTGTGTGTGTGTGTATGTGTGTGGTTAGGCAAAATCAACTTTTAGAAAGTTTCTGACATGATGACAGTTTGCATGATACATTCCTGTTCTCTTTTTGGTCCTTTATTAAATGCTTAACAGTGTCTGTGTTTGTTTATTCTGCCTCTGGGTGACAAAATATTTACTGTTTAGTCATATAATTTATCAGTATCTGCAAGAAGAAGCCTTTAGCCACTGTTCACTTGCTTATGTTATCAATTTCCCACAGTCATGCAGTCATGGTGCTTGACATTTTTTTTACACTGCATTGATCCCCTAAGAATTCAATTATGGCTTGCCTCTGTCCAGTGGGAGGTCAGGAAGCAGTGTAAACAACAGTCTCTTGGGTAGAGAGACTCAAGGACACTTCTACTGGTGGATGTTTGCTGTCAGTGGTGCTTTAAACTGGGCTTTCTAACAGTTTTTTTTAGTCACCTTGCTTCCCAGTCCTTGATGGATGAAAACTGTTGTATGTGACGCACACAGCCTGGAAACATTGCCAAAGCTTATCAGTTGTATGAATTATATTTACAGTAAATGGCATAAAACAATCAAAACATAAGACTATATCTCGCTTGTCAAATAGATTAATCTTCTCATCACTGTAAATAACTACAGTGTGTCTATGCTCTGAGTGCAGTCATTGATTTTTTAATGGCTACAGTAGACCCATTTTTGCCTGTTTTTGAAATTCATTTGACAGAACAGATACGTTTCTTTTTCCACTACTTTCCAAAGGTTATGTGTTTTCAAACCTAAGATTTATGTTCACCTGCAGCTATCCAGAATTATTGATTCACTGTATGATCAATGGCATTTGGAGTGATGATCTTGTGGTGAAACAAAGACAATATTGACATCTACATTATTTATCCATCATCTTGACCTTTTGCAACTTAAACCAAAAAAAAATGTAGTCTACTAATCAAAACAATATGTAGATGCTGTGCTTTAGTTGGTGTTTCCTAAGCTAAGCTATGTCTGATGTTCCAACCACACCTTAACTAGGCTTTAGTTACCATGAATATAGTAACTATGGATATAAAATATTGAGAAACCCTAGCAGTTAACATTCTGCTGATATGGTCTATATGAATATTCTACATGATATTGTATGTGAGAGAGAAATGTATCCCAGGTGGCTTTACATGTCTCTTCAAAATCTATTCTATTGGAAATATTTAAAGGATATCAGGGTGGTCCTTTCAATAGTCATGCACTTGTGAATGCCCCTCTCGCCTCTTGTCTCTTTGACATCACTGTAGTGTCAAATCCAAATGCTTCAAATAGCCACATTAACAGCAATTTAATGAGGACTCAGACTGCCTTACACTATTACTGCTCTAATTATTCTCAAAGTGCTTGATGTGTGAATATGATCTGATCTCCAGCAGAAACACGCAGAGGTTCTGGAACTGCATAAAATCTTAAAGGAGCTCGGCCTCTTCAGGGGATAGAGACTTAACGAGCTCAACAGCCTTTGAGTTGCCTGGAGACAGTAGCTGGGTTATAAAGCATTAAGGAAGGAAATCAAGTCCTCCTGAGCACAGAAAAAAAAAGAAAGAGGCTGCAGAGATTCTGACTAAGCTGTGGGTGGTGGCTGTAGAGAGGCTACAGGGCTGCTGAGGACAAATGGTGAAGGACCCTGAAGATGAGAGATAGGATTTGAGATCAATACAGGCAACGTAATCTACAATCACTACAGCAGTGGCATTTAGATGAAGCCCATTCAATGCCATATTCAGACTTAAATCTTTAGGAGACAATGCCCTATAAGATGCTCCTGTTCAGTGGGTTGGAGGCTTAGAAATTACATTTTAAAGCACCATGCTACCATGTGGCCCATTTCCTTTCTTAATTGCAGAGCGAATCACCTCCGTGTTTAATAATATACAGTGTCGAGCACTGTCAAGAGGTGTTTTTCTATTACTAATCTCTTTTCTCTTTTTTCTGTGTCTCTCTGTCTTCTATACTTCCCATAACAAAAACTTTATCACTCTCCCTCTCTGTTGATAACCTTTAGTTGAAAAGTCAAATTCTCATATGCTTCCTCCTAATTTTCAGAGTAAAGAATCATTTAATCAGGGGCATCAAGAACTTTACAGTTTACATCCTTTTGCTTAATGCTAGTGGCATAGCAATGTGATTTCTCATCAACTACCCAGTAAATTGACATGGCATTCATGATGCCCGGATGATGAATCCTTATGACTTTGCTGATCCCCCGATGTTTCCTCGAACGCCAATATGAGGTTTTGAGTGAAATCCCCCACCCCTTATTTGATGGATTGCCAGGAAACTTGGTACACACATTCATGTCCATGTTAGGATAAATCATAATACTGACTTTCTATCGAGTGCCATCATCAGCTCAAAAGTTGTCCAATACTTTGCCTTACAATAAAATACATGCAAAACTAATGGCATGCTCATCAGACTCACTGTATTTTGTGATTAGTGCTAACTAGCAAAAGTTAGCATGCTAACATGCTACATAAAGATAGCAAACATGGTAAACATTATATCTCATAAACTCAAACATGAGCATATTAGAGCTGTCATTGTTAGCACGTTTTGCCATGTCAGCTTTAGCATTTAGCTAAGTACAGCCTCGCAGAGATGCTAGCATTGCCACAGACACTTAAGCTTGGTAAGGACCATTCATTTTTATTAACCTTGTGTTTAGTGTTAACTCACACTATACATTTTCATCTGCCTTTTCTACACTACTAGCTTGTCTGTAGACTTTTAGTCTTTTAAGACTGTTAAGTGTTGAGGTGAAAAGGCTAACCATTGATATAAATCCTGTGAACATTTTCCTCATTAAAATCTCTGAGGCTGTCCATCGTAGCTGTTGTTGAGGTTGTGCTCTCCTAAAAAAAAAAAACCTCCTCAGTCTGTATTATATTTATGAAGAGGGTTATGAAGATTTCTTTTCTAAAAACAGATTTCAATATTTTATAGGGTCAGTGGGGATAGCAGTGTATCATATGAAGGAAATGAAAACAGTAAATGAGAGAGGGTGAAGAAACCTTCTGGGGATGATTGTATAGTCTTGTCTTTCGGGAGAAAAACAAGGGAGAAACACAGACCTCGGCTAATTTGATTGGCATCTATTTTGATGGCTGCTGAAGTGTCCAGGTGTCCTCTTATCTAATTCTCTGTTCGGCTGGGAGGCTGGAGTCTATAATAGCCTCGTTATGGAAGCCTGTTAAATTCATTATGAAAGAAGGAAGCAGGAGCGACAGTGGGGGCAAGAGCTCGGTTGTTCTGACATTCCTCTGGCAAAGACCCTGCAGGGGGAATAGTGTTTCTCATTTTCATTAGATTTCATTAGATAACACCTCGCTTTTCACAAGCAGTTAAAAAGATGAAATGCTATTTTGCACTTTCGCTGTGCCCTCTGCCCACACAGAGCTGCTTCCAAGACAGTGCTTTATTAGAGATGGAAAAAAATAAGATTTTAACGAAACTCTGGTCTTGGTTTGAATGTTAGGAAGGGGATCTGAATGTCTCTATATTTACAGCAAGTAGCAAAATAACAAGCAGCACAATTTCAACTGATATATTAAGCTTTGTAGATCATCTGGACAGAGCAAATGTACGTTTTTTTTTTTTTTTTGATATAGCCACCCACGTTTATCACTGAGTACATGCCACAGTCTGCAGCACCTCCTCAGTCACTGCATAAATTATCATGGTTCCAACTAGGCGATGGCAAGTGTGCTATCGTCATCTGCTTTTGTCTTGCTTTTGAAAGAGAAAATGTTAGATTGAGTTTGACAAGTAAGAATCTTATTCCTGATTTATGAGCACTCTGGTCCTGTGTGACATACTGTAGGCTACATTTTGCAAGACTAAGACTACTGAAAATGTTGTGTGTTGTGCACAAGCACACTCACATGACAAGAATATAAACCCTGTAGCAATGCATCAATGGCTTTGCATATTGCAAAATGATATCATATTGAGCCTTTTGTACTTTTAGTGAAGCAGAAATTGTGATTTAAAATGCTTAGTCTTGTATTTGTTATTCAGCAGGTCACAAGTCTGAGCAAATGGGAGTTCACATTCAACCAAAATAAAAAAATGAAAAATAAAAATTGCTTTGAGTTTCATATCTTTAACCCACACTGAATGCAAATGTTAAATTTAACAAGAAAAGCAGGTGCTTCATGCACTGTGTGTACTATGGACACAAATTGCAAGAACATCAGTGTAGTCATAAATAAGCCATGAATGAGTGTCAGTAATGGCACATTTAGCCCATTAAAATACATATGATCAAGGATATTTAATTATTGTTGACATGAGCAAAACCTTTCACTTAGTGTTTCATCAGGCTCAAGAAGAGATGCGGCTTAAATAAGAGAGTAAATCCTACCCTGACACTAATAGTATCCACATGTGCATGAACAGGGATAATTACATGACACATGCAATAAATATGAATACAGGTAAGGCATATCTCCATTTAGTGTCCATGTAAGGAAAAGAGACGGCAGGCACTCCATGTGTATACTTCCATAATTAAATTAAAGTTTATATATTCCTCAGCACTCAGCACATTATTTTCGTAGACACCAATAATAAAATGATGAAGGGGGCGACTGGATAGCCGAGTGATTACACCACATGAGCACAAATGCTCTTAGCAGGCGAGTCGCAGGGTTCAACTCCCGACTGGCGTGACTCTTTCTTGCGTGTCATTCCCCCTCTCTCTGCTCCTTTCCTGTCACTCCCCACTGTCCTATTAAATTAAGGCACAGAAGCCCAGAAATTACTTTAAATACTATAAATGCAGAGCCATTAAGTCACTGTGTGAACTGATGAACTGATGCATTTATCACTAGCAAATTTAACTTTTCTTCTGTAAAAGGCAAATTCAATTATTTGTTCTTTCAAAGGTTACATGGTCTTGCTTTGACACTGTGTATTTTCACAAATTAAATTATGTGATCTATCAGAACTGAGGGTCAGCTGGGTACACTCGAAAGAGATGCTACCTTCACCAGCAGTGAGTCAGAGTTAAACTTATATTGAGCTGGTTGAAGGCTGAAATCTATTCTTTTTTAGCTTTTAACAAGCAGAAAAGATTTCATCTGAGTTAGGAATAACATCCCTATCTGTTAGGTGTTTGGGTTATTTGGCCTTCGTAAATACTGAACATTATTTATTCTATTCTATTTTGACCTGTAAACTTCCTCCCAGCAAGTGCAACTACTCTTTCAAAGTGTTTTACCTATTGAGCCATAAGTAGTTACCTTCTTAGGCACCTCTAAGAAAATATGAACTGAATTCTTCATAAAGAGGGGGCTTAAGTGCTGATATCAAATACTGGCTGAGTTCTTTGTTCTGCCGCAGCCCTCTTAACCTCCAAACACCAACCCCTCCTAGTGCATCCCTCGCTCTCTGAGTGTTGTGTTTGCTCTGCTATTTCTCTGTCCTGCTCTGCAACCATATAACCCCTATCTGCAGAATATCAATCAGGCCGGGCAGTAGCACGCTTCATCATTTGGCTCTTCAACTCAGCCTCCTCTACTTTCACACAAGCAATCAACTGATTGTTCTTCATCCTCCTAACCCATTCCTGAGTCACCCCACAGACTTGGGCTGAAATGTCAACCAAATTAGCAGTCAGACTACCTGCGAGCATCACGAGCAAACAGAAACACTTCCAGGCCTGGCAATGCTACCACATGGAGCTAACAACTGTGCAAGATAAAATAATTACACAACTACACCACTGACCATCAACAAAGTTCCTGCCATGCTGCTAATGTCAAAGGTGCGCCTGTTTAAAAGTCCAAACAACCCCTCTGATGCTATTGGCAGAAGCCTCCTCCATCCCAGCCTTTGTATGCGCCCTGGTGTCTATTTATTTCTAAATTTATTCCCATTTGGGGAGTGTTTGCAGTGCCCTCTGCATATTATTTATTATGCTGTTGTTTTTCTACTTGTTTTGCTATGTTGCAGCAGCGGGGAGCTTCCCACAAAGTAGAACCATACTGCCATGTCAAAGTGTGTTGACATCTGTATTTGCAACACCGTATGAGTGTTCCTGACAACAAAAATATTGTTGCCATATATAGAATATCAAAAAGGTCATCTTTCTAAAATTAGAAATTAATGTCCTGTGATTTCTTTTGTTTGTGCCCTTTGCCTTTTTTTGGCTACATGGGCTCATGGTAAAAACTAGAAATCTAATGCACTGCTGATCATTTGGAAAAGAAGTATTTAATGAAATGATATAGCAGTTTTCTTAAGTTTCATTTCCACTAGGGTGAAGGAAGGAATATATGATATCCCATTTTTCATCTCCTGAGGTATAATTTTCCCAAGCTTATAATGGCCATGGGAGGAAGATATGAACTACAGTTTATCATAGTAAACACTGACTGTGGGATACACTGTCCCAATCA
Source organism: Trachinotus anak (assembly GCF_046630095.1). Taxonomy (NCBI): domain Eukaryota; kingdom Metazoa; phylum Chordata; class Actinopteri; order Carangiformes; family Carangidae; genus Trachinotus; species Trachinotus anak. The sequence goes on from NW_027273863.1 coordinate 14,881,297, forward strand.
GCAGGTAAAGTGCAGCAACTGCTTCTCTATTCTCCTCTAATTGTATGGTGCTAGCATTTTTAGCTTTTTATCCCCTTTGCCACTGGATGCTACATGCAGTGTTATCAAACAGCAGCTGCAAAGTAAAATGAATATCCTGCTGTATCTCATTATTGCCAAAATCTTAGGCAAGCGTGATTGCATTAATCATTTTATTTTTTATGATACTACAATAATTAAAGCAGGATGTTAAGCATAGGCAGCTGATGAGGCACATGTGCTAATGCTCAAGAGCTCACATCTAGGTCAATACACACACAAAAACAGTCACATGCATAGTGGGGAAATAGAGTCAATCTTAGACATTAAAAATTATGAGGATCAGCTTAGAATGCATTCAAAACAATTGCCAGCATTTGAAAATTAGTAATTTGCTTGACTTTTATTCAGCTTATGTCTCCAACTGTGTGTGATGTCAACTGCGAGAGAAAGGTTCCTATTAGTAAGTATGCTGTATCTGCCAGATTTCTTAATACTTACAGTTACAAAACCAGTGAACTATTTATTCAGTTTTGCACAATTTAATTAGGGTTCCTTCCAGCATGATGTTTTGTAAAGGTGGGAACAAGCCATCAATGTCATTTCATTCACTGCTGATATTCTACTTTATAACAAGTTAACTTTACTTACAATGGAGGCTAGGATTCTAAATACCAATATTAAGGTCAAGCCTTTTCATTTAAGTCCACCATAATTAAATTTAATCAGCTGCTCCTGTAAAAGCATACAACTAGAAATGTGTCCACTATGATTCAGCTGAATGAAGAAATGCAGCAGCATTGTATTTTAATTAATTCTAGCCAGCAGGGACACATTTCCTTACTTGTTTAAGATTGTGCCATAATTCTCCAAAGCCCTGTTTAACCCCCCCTCTGTATGTCATGTTTAATCAGCAGTTTATGCCATGAAAAAGATGGAGGCTGGTGCTTACCTAAGACAAACGGTGCCTCTTCTAGATCCTTAAATTACATCCTCTAAGTCTGGCACATGGGGCTGCCATTCTATGCCATTCCATGTTTTCCACGGCCGTAAACAAAATTATCCTAAGGCATTTGTTCCCTGACATAAAGTGTCTGAAAACCTGTCCGGTACCATGTTTCACACAAACAGCAATTTCTTGACAGGACTTGCTTACAATGACAGCCATACTGCATAAAGATCAAAGCTACCATCAGGATGGATTTCACTTCACAGTAACACTGTTTATGCTCCTGCACAGCAGGAGAAAAAGCTTTTCATGTTTTATGTTTCATTGGGAGATGTTTATTACTTTTCCATCATAGGAAAAAATCTGGTGTTTTACTATGACAACAGATGTATCTCAAACATTATAAACAAACCTATTGAACTTTAAAAAGGCTAGCTTCAAATAACACAACAGTAGTCATTACAACTTGAATGCTACTGTACATGTGATAACATTACAAGCTGAGGATTATGTAGAATTTAGTGAGTTTAAAAGACTGTGATTTTAAGTCAGATGCCTCCTGGTTGTCTTTCTGCTCCTTCGTTTATTCCCTATGGACCCAATCCTCTCCCCAAAGAGAGACACCTTCAGGTACATCAGTTCAGACTCTCCTGACAAATGTTTCATTGTCTTATCAAACCTGTCTGTCCTCTGTTTAACGGGCGCACCACCCACGTGCTGAGGAAGCAGGCACACAGTGCATGCTATTGCTGGTTTTAACAATTCAGTACATCAAGATTGTGTTTCACAGACACATTTCAATCAATATTTAGTATGAAACAGACTACTACAGTTTGTCCATCTAGAATGACTGGGTCACATCCTCATTCTCTTCTTACTACGCTCTGGCTTCCATGCATTTTCTCTGTTTTCCCCACATATATGGAGACACTGCAGCCTCTGCAGAACTATAGTACATACTGTATTATGACTTGCTGATTTTGACTGTCTCTCAGCAGGAGGCAGAGAGCTGCATGGCACTCAACTGTTACTTATATCACGTCTTTGAAGAGCAGATGTCAGAAAACACAAATCAATGGGATATGAAAAAGCACAATATACAGACACTGAACAAAGCTTTTTTAAACAGGCCAGTCTTGAACTGCACCCACCATGATATGATCCTCAAAAATAATGGATATTAATCTACGTTTGTTAGTATTACATTTGAAAATCTCAATGGTCTGGAGAAAAGGATCCAGGTCCCAGAGACTAGAATACCCCTGACCTGACTTAAATGGGAACTATCTTATACTCTCGGGCCAGGTTAGAAGCATCAGGTTGTCTCAGGGTACAGCTCATATGGGGCTATCCCATCCTCAAAACTGGATTCACACCCAGGTAACTATTATTTTAAAGGAAAAGGGGTAATGAGAGTTTAAATAAACAGGAATTAATATGATCTACAGCATCCTCCATTCCCATGTTGCCCTTCAGTAGTTTATACAGTAACATTTGGATATTATGTCATTGTTTCAATGTTGGTAATCAATAAATATTGAGCATACTAATCACGTAATGTAAACAGTGTATAAAAATGATGCTGCTGTTTGTTGTCTGGTGGTGTAATATTGTTCAAAAGAGGTGATGACACACTGCCACAGTAATGATTTAATAATTTCCAAACAAGGTGTTTGTATTGGCCATTGCCATTGGCAAATAAAATGCTTGAATACTAACAGGATGGAAGATTAATGTGGCCAAACTTCGGGCGTAATATCAGCATGTATTTGCATGTTTTTTCCTAAATAAAAATGATCAGTTTTGTTTTTAACCAAATTGCTGTATCCTCATCACAGAAAATAAAGGTCTCTGAAGTAATGAATTATTCCAAAGTGATTCAAAAAATTCCTGATTTTAAAATATAACACAGACTCACTGCAACAAGTGGTCACTGAGTAGTCTGCACAATTAAGTGCTTCAGGCAAATGAAGTTCACAATGAAATGATGCAATAAAGAGTAACAGTGTTTTCATTATCAGTAACTGCTGATGTCTAATCTACTGTATGAAGGTAGTGTGATTTTCTCCACATAGCTTCCACACAAAAGTGCCTAATTAGTAATCAGTACAAGTGCTCAGTGCTGATAAAATACAAAACGATGATCTGCAGAATACCTTTCATTCTTTCTGTGTTTTTTTTCCCTGGTTCAAGCTGGGGCTTTCAACAAAGTGCTGCTATTTAAATCAATACATCCCTCATTACAGAATGATGAATATTTCATCAGCAAGACTATTACTTCAAATGAATAATTTAACTATGTTATATCAGTCAGGGTTGGGGGTTCAGTGGTACCCTGGTCCCTTAGCTTTTAAACCCAACCACTCATTATGAAGCTCTTTAAAACACTGCATAACCCCACCAAAAAGGTCCAGGATTAAGTTCAGAGATTGTTCTCTCTGAAAATGCCAGGGTCGCAGTCGAAACCACTGACAGTAAAGGTATCCTCAGCTCCAATTAGCCATGATATGTACACTGTATTGAAGGCATCTCTCTTTATTATAATGAGCTCCATGCATGGATAAATCCCACATGGATGTATGGCTTTTGTGCTCATTATAAATCCCAAAAATCCCTCACGACCGTCTGGTTTATAATGAATGAATTGTATTTACTTACTTGAAGCTTGTTGTTCATTTGTTTTGTTTTTTCATACGTACAAACAACATCTTTGTGGGGCTATATGGCTGTTGTGCAAACAGATTACTGCAGTTATTTTTTGACTTCCTGCTGCCACAGCTTATGGAACATAGAGTAGCTGTAACAGACAATTATTTTGATCAGAGATCTTTTAGATTGTCCTGATAATTATTTAAGTTGCTGGATATAATTGTTTTAAAGTGCCTTTTGGCAATTAGATACACAGTTGACTGATGACAATTATTGGTTTCATTGCAAGTAGCCAATGATATAATGTTATGTAAAGATTACTTTATGTACAATTACAATAAACAATACTAACAGTAGTAACATTAACCAAGTAGGATGGGTTTAGTGCCATGGGTTTAGTTTATTAACGAAATCTTAACCATACCTTTGGCAAATCACCAAACAGTTACATTGGAAATATTGCATATACATTTTGGAAGACGTTGACAAGTGATGCTGTCATTTTAGAAGCAACAACAAACAACCTCATTAATGTTTTAGTCCAGAAAAACATATTGGTCACAAGCATAACATGATGCCCTTTCATAAATGACTGGTTCTTATATTTCACTGCCAGTTTTACACAGCAGGCGCTGTGGCCTGGCTGCTTGTGCAGCACCACAGATGTTTTAAACATAATGCTTCAGAAACTTTGACAGTTTCTCATGTTTAGATTTTTTTTTCTTTTTCATTTTACTGCTTGTCTCTTCTTTTCGCTCTTCCCTCCTTCTGCCCTTTCTCAGTTTTCCGCTTACACAGTCAATTTAGTGTCAGCTCGTTGTGCTGTAGAACTGCTCCAGGATGAAATAAGGTTTTAAAGCAGAGAAGTATAGATTTTATATAAAAACCTTTGAGTAATCATTTTCAGCTCTACCAAAGCACTACCAAATTCTGGTACCGTAAACGTGGACTGAGCTCAGTAATACTACAAAAAAGCGGTAGCTTTATTATCATAGACATCAAATTCACCATCATACATTAAATATCCAGTGAGTAGATTTTAACCTTCAGAATTTCCACAGGGGAAAAGGGATGAATCCACTTCCCCCCTCTGAACTTCATCAAAATGGAGATAAGAGTTCTTTCAAGTGTTGAGCTGTGCTGGGTGTTAAGTAACACACGGTCAAAGTCAGAATTCATGTAAGATTATGGAAATGTCAGTCTTTTCTATTCCTCTCAACTCTGTAGTTGAGAACAGTGACCCAGGGAGCACAGTGTTGAAGTATGTCATACACAGATAGACGTGTTGATTGTATGAGGAGAACCTATTTCAGTCACATGCCTGTTCATTTGTAGTCTTGCACTCAGACAGGTTATAATTTCTATGTAATTACTTCCATTAGCATGAATTGCTCTTCTGAAGCTCGAGTATGTAATGACATATTGTGAATGCAGATAGTGGAGCATAGGCACCATGAGCTCTGCAATCTTCTCCTTCAAACGACTGCACTGCCTCTCTGCAAGAAAGGCATTTATTGAGTTAATTCATTAGCATCAAAGCACAAAAATCTAATATACCTGCCTTTATCCTTTTGGGCAAAATGTAGGCTGAGATGGATGCAATTTCCTAGCTACCTCCTCTACAAGCATGAAAAGACACATTCATGCTGTGTTTTAATCTCAATAGCAGCCAAGATGTTGCGCTTTCACTGGGTGTTGCAATTTGTGTAGACATTTCATTTTTGTCCACTGTGTGTGTTGAAGTAAGATCCTCCGCTGTACCAATTTTCCCTTTTTGCCTGTAATTCAATGCCCCTCAAGACTCTAACTTTGTTTAAGAACTGTACAATTATTTTGTTTTAAAGTGACGCCCCAAATCTATCTGTTTAATATTAAATATTCACCCCCATGTAGGCTCGAAAGGCATCTTTGCCTTTAAGAATAGCAGCTGTGAGCTTGAATTCATGTCGATTATATCAGTTACAGTAGCTTCGAGGTTTTTCCAGTGGAAAAACGTATCAAAAGGTCATAATATCATCTCAAACCTCCCCTGCAGCATTGTACAATTCTCCTCTGTCCATCTGTGAGCTCAACATGTTGCAAACAACCATGGTTTCATCAAAAATATCCCCTTTATCAGCTGCTATGCAGTAAAACCTAAGTATTTCGCATGAAAATGTTCTGTCTTTTAAGGAAGCAGTAGTGTGAATATACTTTTTAGTATTTATAGCTAAAATAATTCTTTTGTGCAGAAAAATAGTTAGTTCAGCAATTGTGCAAAGAGAGAAGAATAGACTTTTAAATAGGTCCATCTGCATAACTAGTTAGCTTCAAAAGCTTTTCATAAAATTTAGATCAGAGGCATTTTTGAATGTAAAAGGGCTTCACAACTTCTCATTCTAAATCTACTCCATGTGTGTGGAAAAAAAAAATACAACCCAGTTTTTTTCATTGTTCTAAATCTATCAAATAGAAGCTGCTAAAATTTTTAAAAAGTCATGTCACTTTGCCCATCTGTGTCTGCCAAGAAGTTAAGACCCTGACCTTTGAGCATCCAAACCAATGTATTTAGCATTGCTGGTAAATCTTTTTAGCAATGATCCATCATATCCTCTCTAACAGCATGTCCTCCCAGACTATACGCTGATAGCGATGGCGGAAGTAACTTATCTGGATCTATCTGTCCCTGGACTCTCCCGCTATCTCTCCATCCTCTGTCCAAGAGACCCTACTGAATGACAAACTGTACTGTTCTCTGTGGATCAATGGCTCATAAGTATAAACCAATTTCCTTTACAAACTGCACTCTGGGAAATAAACAGACACACTGCCTCAGGAGCCTGACGCTGTGTGAGCTTCAACAGCCCATTATTCATTTTAATGTTGTGGAACTTTGGTAGATACGCCAAACTTCAGAGATTAGGGTAAATGTTAAAAAGTAAAACTCATAGCGGAATAATGGTTTATATCAGAGGTATCAGGAGAAATAACTATTGTACAGAAAATCAATTTTAGACAACTGCAGCTACAATATCACTGAGGATAATACATACTGTACATATTGAAATATGATGTGTGGAGTTTGTGATAAATGAATCTTTGATCTTGAATTTTATTACAATAATTAAAGATTATTTGTGTTTTACCTTACTGCCAGCCATTTTCCAAAATTTAAGTTTTAAGATGAAAATAAGGTTTCAGGGATTCGAAACTTGATTTAGCCTACTCCATCACAGCTTCTGTATTTCTTCAATTTATTAAAATATTTTTTTTATTTTTTTCATAAGGAAACAAAAAACTCTACTTAAGAGAGTTTCAAGGTCACCATTATATTGAAGACACCCAAGTCAGCTGGTAAACATAAATATTTCAATATATAACATAACCAAGTTCACATTATCTCCTTCACAACCGTTTACTTGTTTGGCCTTTCAAATTGGATTTTCTGACAATATAGCTGATGATTGCAGCACTTTTCCATTGACAACAACCTGTTCTTTGAGTATTGAAGAGCCCTTCAATGCACCCGCCAAGGATAGCTTTGAAAACAGTCTCCGTTTGCAACTGCAATGTCAGACCACTCAAAATGTCTGTGTAGATACATCTCATTCATAACAGCCGCACAACACTGAAGTTCACTTGAGCCTTATTTCAACTGCGAAATGGATGAAATGGCTAGGAAGCATTGAAATATTAAAGGAGCCATATGTAAGTTTTGCTATGTAGCAAGAAATGTAGCGAGTTTGTTATCGAACTTCATTCCTTTACTCACCAAGAGTTGTCTCTGTGGAAAACACCCCCCTTGTTTTGCTTCTATTTCAGTTCTTTTCTTCCACTTTCAATACCTAGTCACTGCGGTGTCCAGTTGGCGCTGAAGAAGTAGCACTTTTCACATATTATAACCTCTTGTCTTGCAAACACAATGATGGCTGAAGCTCTTGGCAAGACTGGTAGGTAAACAACTGTTAACGCTAATGCTGGCTATGTAGCAATAGCAAAACTTACAAATAGGTACTTTAAGAACAACATACTAAACGGAGAAAATACAAAAAGAAAGGCTGGTGATTATTAACCCTCTATCCCACTGTCTTTATAATGTAAATAAAAGAAGAGTAGATTACAGTCAAATAAAAAAATAAAAATCAAATAAAACAACCAACCAAAAGCCAAAACTGCTGTAGAAAGGAGAGAAATAGTGCTTGATATGGTCTGTGTTTCCTGTTCTTTAGTTTGATGGAAGGGTTTGGTTCAGCTCTTTACAAGTATCTTCTCCCCAGTCTACCAATTGTTTCTTCCGATGTCATCACAACAGACAGCTGCTGCATGTAATTGGTGTTTTTTAGGAAGCCTTTTAAGGCTAGGTTTGTGAATGATTTACCCTTTGCTGCTGGTGTGACTTTAAAAGAATCTTCGTACTTTTCAAGACTGATCTGTTCTGTTGCTGTTGTTGTTGTTGTTGTTGTTGTTCTGCTTTCCTGCAGGGCCGTCTTGAGACTTAGTGCACTGATGATGCAATTATGATGGAAGAGCTATATGTAGAAATATTTTTGAGTAAACAAAGATGTTTGGAAGATTCTGACATACAGTAAGAAAATGAAGTGGATTATGCTGCGGACATTTTTGTGTAAGTGGTTGTCAAAACAAGTCGTGTCAGTAATCAGACACAGGATTCCTCTGCTACTGTCTTTGGACATTTGAAGTTTGTGCAGAAACACAGAGTCATTGTGCTAACAAAGACCAGAATGCATACAGATTAGCTTAAGAACAGAAATAAGTTAAATGGCTGTTACTGTAATGACAAGAGTATCAAATAAGTACCAAATATATATATCAATATGATATTTTTAAAGCCAAAAATATTTAGTATCTGCACTTGGTATGGACTTAAAATGATGACTAACGCAGCTATTGAACATCTTTTGTTAAGGTATGGCATGACATTGCTCTTTCTCTGCTTCTTATTCTTAAATTACTTCCACACTAATTAACAGGAGCTCTGCAGTCTTCAACATCCACCTACACTCATTATCTCTCTCCTTGAAGTTTCACCGTTTCCTTTCCAGTGTGCTTTACAACTACTCATACTTCATTTCTTCTTTTTTTTGCCAGAAGTCAATCCTGCAGCTTCTATTGCCATCTTGCATCTGCCAGTAAATTTACTGAAGCTTTTTTAAGCCCTTTTCTCTTCCAACTCTTCTTCTGTGCTTCCACTCCGTTCTGAAGAGTTTGTTGATTGCTTTGACGGCTCCTGCTTGAGTTCTCTCGATGCTGTTGCTGCTTTTAAGAAGAAAATTATCAAAAACAAAAATCCTTGCCTTGACTAAATGGAACCACTTCAGCAGCGTGGAGGGGATGGCTTAATGTTACATCATGAATTGACATAATGTTGTCAATTACTCAGACATTATTTTTGGGGGTTCCTTGAGTTCAAAATACTTCTGAAAGCATACAGTAAAACCATTTTCAGTGTTGCACAATTACATGTGCTTTTTCCACAGCTCCATTTACATAAATCAGAAAAATACTTCCTTCTCATTTACCTACTGCTGCTACTGCTAAATGATAAGTGTTTTTCGAACAATGTAAACCCAGCAGCAAAAACAGCCCCATCACCCATTTTATACTTGTTATCTGCTTCATAGCTTTATGTCATGACTCTGTGATCACAAGTTGAGCCCTGTGGTAGAAATCTCCTCCTGAGATCCTTAAAAAAAAAAAAAAAAGAAAGAAAAGAAGGACTAAAATGACTCAAAGGAATTCTGCTACTCATCCCTGTGTCTCTACATGCAGCAAGATGTTCAGTCAGTGAAGCTTCTCTGTCTTAGAGATCACAGTATATCGAAAAGTACGAAGTCTGGGACAATTGGACTTTCAGTTTGGTCTTGAATTCACTTTGTTGAAAAGGTTTCAGTGGCTCTACATTGGTCCTTAGAAGTGACTGCCCAAACTAGGACAGCATGGGCAGCAGTGTCATTTCACAAGGAGATGAAAACATAAAAAACAAATGTAATGCCCTGCTAATGCTAAACAGGCTCTTCCACTGGCAAATCCTCAACTGCAAAATAGAACATATTCTTTATATCTTCTATAGCTATAATCAATACTTTTGCATACACAATGGCTCATGTGTGAAAAGGTTCCCTCCTAGTGATGAACCCACATAATGATCATCTGCTATTAAGCTGTCTGTGCTTAACAGCATCCCTCAGCTCACTGTTTTGGTTTTTGTGTGGGCAAATGTAATGTTTTAGGTCACTGTCACCACTCTCACAGTGTTGTTTTTTTTTTTTTAGGACACAGCAGGCTGCTGCTTTTCAGAAAAATACTCTGTATACACTAGCAGAGAGACAATGTCAGCTATTGGCTGGTGAACACAGTGGAGTTTAGGGCCAAATAATTTTGTCAGGACTGACTAGTAAATGCTGGATTCAGCGTTCATCAGGTGGGCAGAAATATGAATCCAAATGAATGCTAACGTTGTTCTGTGTCTGCAGGATGTCTAAATAACCAACTAAGTTTGCTAACAACTTACAAAGTGACAGTGTTTTATTCACAGCTTGTTCCCATCAAAAGAATAAACAATTAGTTACTGCAGGTTTTAAATGTTTGATCGCATTCGGCGTATTTCTTTACTGTGGTACACATTTTCATTCTCATCTTCATAAAGCTACGTGTTGTGAGTGTAGCGGCCTGTTGCTAATGTCAGCATACCATTCCATCAGAACTCCTCAAAGTGTTCCTCATCATTTTAATTGTTTGTCAGTGTTTGTTGTGAAGGACTCATATGAAGGAATTGGATGGAGGAAAGTGAAAGAAAAGATCAATTTAAAAATCTCATCCAAGCAGGGCCTTTTTATGAACATGTCTCGCTTACAAAACGCATTTCCAGACTGCAGCAGAGACATAGGGGGAAGCCAGTTCACACAGAACACTGAAAGGTTTTTGATCTCCTGCAAGAGCCATTTTCTCTGAACCTCCTACTTAATGTTTTGACACTGTTATCCATGTAAATGCTCAGCACAGTGCTTATGAATACTGAGAGCTCTCTTTTGCACATGAATTGTCAGAGTGGTTGAAGATCATTTAATTCTTAGGAGATGGTGATTAACACATGCATTCATTTCAGGTTATGCACCTCTTTGATGCCAGCGGAAGGAGCGAGACCAAAAGGAGGAGGAGGAGGAGGGAACGATGGGGTGGGAGGGAGGAGGAGGAGGAGGAGGAGGAGGAGGAGAGAGGAAGAGTGGGGAAGGGAGGGAATAGACAAAAGAAAGAATTACAAAGAGACGGATAGAAAAGCCACACAGGGATGGGAGCAGCAAATCCCTCATAACCATGTATTGCTGATGTGTGGCAATGTGCAGGAAAAGAGTCTTCATTAACACTGTTGATACTAAGCACAGCCTCATTCAAAAGCACAAAGAGCACTTTGCATTGGCAGACATTATCAACAGTGCTCTTAGCCCGACAAAGACAGGAATGAAAGGAGGCAACCACGAATTGTACAATAAAAGCTGCCAGTAATTGCGTCCCAATTTCCCATTTAACGACATTGTCCTTCCACTGACATCATGCTCAATTAAAAGAACATTTTCGGCACATTTCTGTGTTCAGTAAGTGTAGGTATGTGTGGTGGGTGTTTGTCTGAGTGGGAGAGGGGTCATTTTAAAAACCAAATAAACATAGATGAATAAATTATGTGCACATAAACAACTAGAGAGAGGAGAGATATGGGTAGAAAGTTATGGTTGCACAGAGAAAAGATAAAAGAAGCACATATGGGGGTTGTATATGGTGGCTTTGCATCATAATGATCAAATTTAACCATTTAAAGGGCTATTGAGGTGGTCATTATCCTCCTCGTAATGCCCTCAGCCAGTCTCATACTGTATGGAGATATTTTCATCGCTTCACCACTGATAATATGCCAACACCTTCCTTTGGGTAAATATCCCATTGTTTTTAAAGGTCATGTCCCAAATACTGATTCATAGCTCATGCAAAAGGGCAGATGTTCTTGAATAAAATCACAGCTAAGGTCATTTGCAAAGAACAGCTTTCATCCTCACACTGTATCTGCCCTGTTATCTTCCAACCACCAATGCATTTCATCTGTTATCCATCTACACATCATCTTTGCGGATCAGCTAGCAGCAGGTCATAGTGCAATTCCAGCAGAACAATGGAGTTATGTTTTCAACAGACTTTATCCATTCTTTGGTCTCTTGCTTTAGAGTTCCACCAGTAAAGATTTTTATTCATACCAGGCAGGTATAATCCATGTTAATGAAATTTCTGAGAAACATGTCCTTGTTCATTCACTGATGTAAATTTGCAGCTCATAAGCTTTTCATTCTACCGCAGTGCTATGTACAGCACAGCTAGGTAAACAGTTTCACATCCTGAAATTATCTCCTGCTCTGCCTAAAATCAACACAGGGAAATAATACAGGAAAGACTTCACTCAAACCGTCAAGCTGCAACTTTAACAAAAATGGTGTCATTTTCTAAGCAAGTGCAATCTGTGTTTTTTGCCTTTGAAATGACGCTTTGGAGCTGATTCATAGAATTGAATATTCAGCCTTCACAATTAGTCTCTAGTTTTAGTTTCAGGCAGTAAGAGAGTGATAATATAAAGACTCAATGTAAAATCCCCAATGATATTTTAATATTGAAAAAATATATTTACAGTTGACAGTTTACCATGTTTAAGAAAAACAGTTAAAAAAGCACCACCATCCAAACTCTCTTCAGTGTTTCTCTCTTACTACGGCCACACTTTGTCCTGCATGACAGGCATGCATAGCTACAGTTGCAGAGCTATGAGTGGACAATAGCTGTTTGGGGAAAGGGTTTAGTGAGCGGTCAATTGTTGATCCAATCAGGTCACTTCTTATGATGTTTCATAAGAAACAGGTTACTAAAAGTCTGTAAATACTTATGCCCTGTAAATATTTACATCCTAACAAAATGATGTAGTACGGAGTGTTTGCTATTGCAGTTGGGTCTGCATACACAAAAACCACATGGATAACACAAGATCACATGCAACACAGATCTGGTTTTTCGCCTTTTCGAGACTGAATGTTTAGGAGTTCATAGATTGAATTTATCTAAATCCATATCTGAGACTTAAGCTACATTAAAACATTGAAACAAGTGTCCAAAGGATTAAAATCACTATAATATTAAACAGTTTTCATGAAGAAGTCTTTCACAAAACATTAAACCCAGGATACAAGTCGACAGTATAAGGCCCATCGTAAAACAACAAACAGGGGTCACTCCATGAAAAGGTCTCTTGACAGTGAAAAGGGCACTGACTTTATAGACAATGTGGTGTAACTATATTCCATGGACACACATTTTCTTCTCCTCCTTGTGGGTGTAAAAGCTCAGACTGCCAGTTGCAAAGGCAGCTTAACATACCGTAAAATATTGCTTTATCATAACTTCGAAAAAACTGCCCACAGTCTTGTTTGAATTTTAGCTCTTGTGATGTAGCTTTTATTTTTTGCCTTGAGGGACTCCCATAACATAATTTACATTTATATATGTTTTCACTCTAAATGTTACAATCAGGTAGGATGTGGACACTCAGAACACTCTGAGATACGATGAGTATTGTCATGACGCTCAGGCAGTACCGCAGACAATTTCATGAAAGATGCCTTTGTAAATAAAGGATGGTGTTCTACCTAACAGTGAACACGTACTTCCAACCTTGTACATTTTGATCTGCATCAAAGGACCAATTTAAAATATTCGTGATACTGATGAGATATTTTGGCTCTAGCCCCATAAAGTTGTCACCGTTTGTTCTAATTTGTCACATTCTCTGCTTTCAAAAGGATGCCCCACAGCGTCCACTGCTGTGTACCTCTTTTCCAAAGCTTGTGGAAATTTGTGGCAAAAAAATGATAATAATAAGTTATAGTGCACCTTTTAGTTGGAAACCTCTTTATATTTTACAAGAGCACTTTGACCAACAGGAGTCTTTACAAATCAAATTACCCTGTGTCCTTGAATGTTGATGGTAGCTTTTACAGAGAGGAAACAAAGTCATATAAATGCAAAAACTGCCGGTTTGTGTTAAACCTCCTATAAGTGTTTATTTGCAAAAGAAATCCATGCTGAATATTTTCCTTTCTTTGGAAAAGAGAAAATACAATTTCCTTTCATCAGTTACACTCTGCTGTATCTGCATGTGATGGCATATTGAGGAAATAAGACAGTGATTGGGGACCTGGGGAGCAGGAGAAAAGGGGTGATGGTGCTACTATCATCATGACTGGCCTGTCACTACGTGTGGACAAACTGTGTGGGGATGATGGGGGACAAAGGAGGCGATTAGTTGGACAGAGCACTCCTAATACACTCTCGGGGGACCAGTAAGTCAGGCAGCTCAATGCTGCAGCCAGGTTCACTGAGCAATTAAGAGAGCTGGGAGAGTCAAAGTGGCTTAGCCTGATGCTCTGCAGCTCAGCGCCAGTGTTGAGAGCAGAGGGTCACTTTCAACCCCTATCACTCCACCTGTGTGTCTTAATGCACCCATCCACACTGGCTAGAGGAGCTGAGAACAGAGCCAAAGAGACGAGTGGGGCCAAAGAGTACATGGGAGGAATTATTCTCTCCTTTCCCCATAATTGTGTCTGATATATCCTTTGGCTTCTCTCCCAGATCACTAGCAATACATATATTTTTCTTTATACCCTTATTATCCTGGGCTCCTTAATGAATTATTTATAGTGGGGAGAGTGAGGGGGTAGAGAGCATTTCCCTCAGAGTAAACATACCAGTAAAAGGAGAGATCACTGCAATAAAATGATATGGAAAGCATCATTTGCCCTTTTACCAAAATGGGTTTCAAAGTAGGCTACGCACGATCTTTGAACTTTAAAAAGAGTCAAACTCTTAAGGAATATGATTCTCAGGGAACACACAAGGTCTGAGTGAGACCGTGGAAACCTTGAATCAAAAAAGGTTGATTAGCATTGCAAGGGCCTTTGTCATAAACTCCATCACAATTAATTTGTGAAGCATAAACAATTGATCTCAACTGTAATAATCCTGGCCGCAGCATAAACTAAATTGATTAAATCCTCTTAAATATTCCATTTTCTAATGCAGCTTGACCTCGGTGGTGGAGTAAGTGCAAACATAGTCATTAAATTGCTCCTCTGGTCTCAGGTTTCACCCAATTTCAGATGAGTGTCAAATATTACCGATGACTACCTGGAAATCAGAAATACCAATAAAAAAATACTTTACTGGAAGTGATTTAACAGTAAGGCCCCAGGGACAAACCTCAATATGTGTTTTTTTGATTTGCTTTTTTTTCCTTTTTTTTTTTTTTCACCATCAGTCCACAAGACAAGTGAGATTACAAGACTAAAGGCAGTGATGCCTTCAGGGGAGCAATTTCCAACTTACCACTCTCTCACCTAAAGGTCCTCAGAGACACGTGCGCTCCACTTTGCAGCTTCCGCAAAAATGTGAGAAATAAGTGTCTATAAATGGGGAATCAAGCTCTTTATAACATTTCATTAATTTGGAGGAGAAACCGTGAGCTTCATGGAAAGATGATCGGGTCGGAATTGACCAGCACTCGATGGCTCTTCCTCTCCCTAAGCATGTATATGTTCCGAAGTCTTAATTTAATTTACAGTCATTCTCATTTGGTCTCTGAATGTGAAAGTGGATTATTCCCCCACATATGAATGTGTGTGACAATTTTTTTTTTTTTTTTTATGGTTCATTGAGATGTACTTGCTTGCAGAGTTCCAGTGTTTGAGAATTGCAGGAGAGGGCAGTGATAGGTCAAAGCACAGAGCCTGTTAATTGAAGTTGTACATAATAAAAGAAGGGGGGAGTGAAGTGGGGGAAGGTGGGGTGGGTGGGTGGGGGGGTCTGTTCATTAATAATTGATCAAAGAGCCGTTAAATTGGAATGTGTTTGCATCAATTAATCATCCCCCCAGATGCCACTAATCAGCCTTTTCCATCGCGGCATCATAGCAATCCTGCAGACTACACCAGTTGTGCCGAGCCTCAGCCATCATTCATCATGTCTCACTGTGCTCTTAAAACTGGCCTCAAGTCTGTGACAGAGTGATTAAAACACTATTGCCATTGAGTGCTGCAGGCTTTACCCACAATCTCCTCTGAAAATTGGTTGCAGTCTGTACTGTGTAGAGTGTGAAACTCGATTACCATGTTTCTACGCGTTATTGATATTCTTTGAACTTTAACAGGGCGGTGAGGCGTTCTGCAACAGTCTGTGGCGACAGTTTGAGTTCTCGAAATGTTCGGTTTAATCACTGTCAGTCTCTTTGTTGAGGGGGGATGGGGTGGGGGGTGGGGGTGGGGGGGGGGTAGGCCCACCAATAGCAGTGTGTGAACAAAATAACATTTAAAGCAATATGCAGTGACATTAAGGATGACTTAATTAGGGCTCATGCTAAGGGCTGAGCCAGTTACGTACACCTGTACTTAAACTTTAGCTAAGTGACCCAAATGGAAACACAACCACAGTGGGATTGTGCAGCCAACAGGTGCATGCAATGGATGTACAGCTGCTGCTTTAAAAGGCAGAGAAATTGGTGAAATTTGGAGCGTGTAGCTTGAAAAAAGGATGACAGCAGCAGCCGCTGCAATGAGGCACTGAGCAGCAAAGCGCTCTATGTGGGAACTACACAGTGTGCATAATTGTGAGCTGCACTGTTTATATTGCTTTGTGCTGTCAGTCTTGGTGAAGTTCTTTTTTGTTGTTGACTGCATGAGCTGTATAGGTATTTATGTGTTGGACCTGCTATGTGTCCACAGCCTTTTTTTTCATCTGTTGTCATTTAATGGCATGAGTTGATTCATTCTCTTGAGGCTATACAGAGGAAGGTGATTATAATTGGCAGGCTGGTGTATGTATAAGATGCAAAGTGCCCATCTGTAGTACGTAAAAGGAATTGATATGTGGTTTGGACATGTAGCTCTGTGGTGCAGCTTGCAGAGTGTGACAGTGTTAGTCTTGTCCACACCCACAGAGATAAACACAACAAACAGCAATGATTATTATTGTCATTATTACACCTGCATTGTTATCATATACATTCTCTCAGTGCTGCTGAATGCTCTGTCCAATGTAAGTTACCTGAGGATAAGGGCATGACAAATGTGAGGTGTTCCAAAGAGTCGCCGCCATCTAATCTGCCTGAAATCACACCCTCCATCTTTAATTACGATGAAAGCACAAACTGACGCCTTTTTATATTTACTACATCACTGAACATCCAGGTTAATCCAAGAAGGGATTATCTCCAGTGACTGAGAGTGACCACTCATGTAGTAAACTCACAGGTAAGGTGACTCAGCTTCAGAGGGCCTGTGGAGTTACAGGATGGCCCATCCACAAGTCAGTCCCACTAAGCCATGATAGGAAATGTCCCCATCATCTTTGTTTAAAGTTTAATATATCCAGGCTGTGTCTCAGGCCCGATGCTGGTGACATAAAAATGATCAATGACAGTAGATCAGCCCCATGGGAAGTGCAAGATACACATCACATGATTAATGGCTTTGTCAGCTGTCATGAACTATACTGGACCAATACAGTGAAGGCTTCATAAATCATAAATGTTCTGACACATGAAGTTTTTGTGCATTTTATAAAAGCTAACATTTGGTGTGTTGTCATTTTTTTTTCCTTTTTGATTTCGGCAACACTCTCAGGAACATAACATGATCAATTTTGCCTCCCAATTTTATCTGTTTATAGTTGCTGCATTCTGTTGACGGTGCCGCTGTTGCAAAATGCCTCTAGTCTAATGATGAATTAAACATGAAATTTAAGAGTACATATAAGACATCCCTCAGGACAGTCTGTCATGCACTGTCATATGCTAATGAATGTCTCTTAAACCTGCATTAAGTGTTTACCACTAGAGAGAAGAAAGACTCCAAAACAAATTCACAGCAACAGAGCCCTGATATACCATCAGCTTATCAAGGGCTTAAGGCTAAAGTGTTCGTCGAAAATTGGCTGCTTACACATCCAGCAGACACAGAGCTGCACAGGCATCCCAATGGAGTCTTTTTTTCCAGCCTACCTGTCAAATGTAAGCCCAATAATCGCTCATATTTCAGCCCCGGTTTGGTCCATGAATCCCTGAGGAAAAAAATATCTGGATTTTTTTGGCTTTCTAGATGTTTAGCTGTAAAAGACTGAAAGCTACAAAAAAAAGCTATAGAGCCAGGTGTTGATTTTTAAAGTTGTAATCCTCAAGATTTCAGAACGAGGTCAAGGTCTGTTAGCACCTGTGGTCACTCCGACGCACCCCATAACGCTATAGGTCCCAGAATTCTGTGGGCAGCCGGCGCACCTAAGAAGCTATTTTGTCAGACATACAACAGAGGAACAACTGGTGTTATCAGTTTGCAGCGCAACCAAACAAACAAAAAAAGTTGGTAGATAGTAATTGCAAACACAAACTGATTTCACATAGAGCGAGAGCTGTTCCACACAAAAGCACGGCACAGTGAAGCTGGTTCCCTTGCTGATGAGTTGGATGTGTTAAGCCCATCTCCTGCAGCTCTTCATTACTGTGGCTGTCCCTTCTTCTTCCTGTAATATTTTTGCCAAAAAGAAAATGCCAAAGATTTCTTTTGCCTAGTTTTGTAGACACAATTTGGATGAAGCATTGCAGGTAGACTTAACCGAGGTAACAGCTTCATAATAAAAGCCACCCCATGTTTCATCAGTTTAAAAGTTTTCAATGTGAAGCAGAAGCAGTAGGACATGTATGCATGCATCATTTCCTGAGATCTGTATACATGGCAGACTCCAGCACAATGTAAACTCCTAGAAAGAGAGGTAATTAGTGAATGTAAATACACTGAATAGCTATTGCAGATATAAATAGTATCAAACGTGGGGTTTGATTTCATGAAAATCTTAAGGAATCAAACTTTGAAGTGAAGAATCGTACAAGCCACTCCTTCACATTCCAGGAGTACAGTCATTTGATTCAGGGTAATCAAAAATACCACTCTGTAAAGCTCTAAATGATCTAAGATGTTTAACCAGCTGTAATTTATATTCCTTTCCTGTTCATGGTGTTATGTCCGCTGTTGATTATTAAGTTCTTCATCCAGCTTTTTGCATTTTCTTGTGTGTGTGTGTGTGTGTGTGTGTGTGTGTGTGTGTGTGTGTAAGAAACATTTTCCTGTTCTTATTATGTTAATAAACTTGAGATGCCGCTCTGTTACATTTTTACAAATTTGCATTCCACACGAATCATTACGCTGCCATGTGGTCACAATAAGTCTCCTTAATGGCCATATTAGTAAGACAGGTCACCAGGGGTACAACTTGGGAATGGTTACATATCCACCCACCAACCACCTACACATACACACGCACAGGTTCATTACTAAAACATGTTATGTGTGCGCACAATCTCCGCAGACAGCAGCAGAAGGAGGTGATACAGAGAGAGGGAATAAGAAAGAAGTGAGAGTGATAGAGGTCAGAATTAATAGAACACTGAACCTTTAATAACACTGTACGAGAGTGAGGCTATTACGATTATAATTATACTCATTAGCCTAATATCCCCTCCCACATCCTGTCCAGGATGATATGCAACACTTCTGAGATCCATCAACCTTATTCCCTTTGAGACCCTGTGAATATATGGTGAATTTAACAATGTGGGGAAAATGAATAAAAAACAACTTCACATTAATCTAAAATAATTGTTTATCTGACCATACCTTCAGGAATACCTGGTATTTCTATTAATACCTGCAAAAGCCAGCAATCCCCCATTATCTCTTTCCTGTGTCTTGATTGTTGTACAATAAATGTGTAGCTTAACTAGCTGAACACAGCATTTTTTTTTTTTATCGTGGTCTCCATAAGGACAGTCATGGGTGATCATTTCAGTAAGTTTGAAGAGGCCCTAATGATGGGATGATTTCTTGTTTTTAAACTTTAAATCACAAAATTTCCAATTTCTCAACGGTGGAAGGTCACTCCTCTAAACCACCTTTTCCACCACTCAGTCCAAACAAGAGTTTGTTTTGAATGTACCGTGGCTTAAGTCTTAATCTGACATAGCAAGGTCAACACACAATGAAGAGCAGCTGCTATCACAGCGTGGATCTGCAGAAATATTTGCCAACACCAAGAGGCCAAAAAAACAAAATTGAAGAAAATAAAAAATAAAAACGAAAAAAGAAAAAACACTGGAAACAAATCACAATTTTAAATAAAGCATGTCCAAGTGTTGACAATAATAATCGGTGCAATTACCCATTATATTGTTTTACATTTATGTTTATATTTATACTTACCTTTATCTTTTTATTTTTACCTCTTAATCTTATATTATTCTCTGTTCTTTCATGTTACATTGCTATTCTGTAAGGTCACCTAATTTCTTCCTGGGGATCAATAACGTATTTTGATTCTGATTCTGGTTCCACAGCTATAAATGCCGCTCTCTATGACCTGGTAGGTGGAATAGAAAAACATAAAATCTGTGTTTACCATATTTTTAATATCAGTATATGCATGACAAATGTCCATGGCTGTTGTTTGTGTATTCACCTGTATATTTTTAGACCCTTGTGATGGAACTGTGTAGGGTATACGCTTCTATTGGCCAATGCATGCTGGGAAAGAATCCAGCCCCACTGGGACCCTAAACAGGAGAAGCAGCTATAGAAAATGGATGGATGCAATGGATCCTCCCTGGAGAGAAGATGTGCACGAGAATGGCATGCAATATGTTTTTACCTGTGTGTGTGTGTGGCCTTGGTCATTCCCAAACATAAAGTGTGCATGTTTGTTGTGAAGGATGTTCAATAATGGCAGCTGTCTAGTTTGGAG
The DNA here is from genome assembly GCF_046630095.1 of Trachinotus anak. Taxonomy (NCBI): domain Eukaryota; kingdom Metazoa; phylum Chordata; class Actinopteri; order Carangiformes; family Carangidae; genus Trachinotus; species Trachinotus anak. The sequence continues at coordinate 14,901,779 of NW_027273863.1, forward strand.
CATATCTACAGTGGATAGCACGGTCAGCAGTGTTGGCAGCCTTGAAAGTTGCCAACCACACACACACTGGAGCAGAGCCACGACAATGATGTATGCATGTTAGCACAAGCAGAAAATAGTTTGGTGAAGTGTGCTTGGTGATATGTAGTAGTGATCCCTGCCACCTCAGCAGAGAATTTCAACGTGATCTCAAACTGCCATAGCGTGGAGAGGAAACTGTCTCCTTGCTTCAAGTGCATCTTTGGAGGCAGAGAAGTGAGAGAAAGAACAACCAACACCTGCAGTCGAGGAGCTCCGCACAGCAACAAGGTGCAAACAGTATTATTTCTCCACAAAGCTCAGTTATTTCCTCCACAAAGCCACCCTGAAGCGAAATGATTGAACTCTTAGGAGGTAAGTTTTCTCATGAAAAGCAACATGAGCAGTACTGGTAGCAGCAAGCGCTACAGCAGCTTTAGCAAATGAACAATGCAGCTCAATAACCTGAAACCTGAAATAAAACACACTACAGTTTCAGCTGTCTTCTTGAAATGGCTTGCAGGCTTCTCAGCTGATATGTAAAAAATGTGAATTGAAATATTTACAACTTTGGAAAAAGACCAATTTGTTCCAGATATAGGCATATTTATTTACCATGATCCATGCATTCTGTCAGCCAGCTTTATGTTGTCCACATTCTTACCAAGAAACTGTGATTCACTGGCTTTACTGCAAAAATGGTCAGTTTATCCGCAGGAAGTTTGATACTTTGGACATTTTGTTTAATTTCATTGTAATTATATTGAACATACAGCACAAACCTGCTACCAGTCATTGTGAAATACCCAAAATTGCACTGTGCGAGAAATGTCCAGGTATTTGGATTTAGCCCTCTAACACTGAAAGGTCTTACTATCAGAGGCCTGTGAAAACTGGAAAATAAAGCACTGTAATCAGTGCAGTGTTAGTGTGACTGAGGGAGCACAACATCCTCATTAAATGCTACGTCTCTGGCTGTGAACAACAAGGCCTGACCCTTTGATTACACCAGAGCCGGGGACAAAGGCAATCCAAAAAACCTCCCTCGCCACTATGATTAATACTGCAAGAGCCAGGGCTTCTCTTTGCTTTTTTGATCATATCAGATCATTTCTATCATAGCGGCTTCCACAACAAATAAATCAATAAAACAGAAAATGAAAATATAAAAACTGAACGCCATTAAGCAACATGGGAGGGAACTGAGTACAGTCTGCTGAGATGAAACAACTCTCCACAGCAATGGACGCTTGATTCTGTAGAAGCTGGACTTATCTTACAGTGTTAACTTCAGTAAACATATCCTAAAGTACATACTGTATACCACAGGGACTCTATGTTAATCAATATTGTTAGGCATGTGCTGAATTGCACCACGATGATTATATATACTTCAAACATGGCTACTTAAACTGTTCATAAATTGGATATTAGCTTTGAGACAGACTAAAGCCTCCGCTGCCTCTGGCAAGCAGAAGAATGAATAAATAGAAACTCACCACAAATGTGAAGCAGTGGTGGAGGTTCAGCTAAGGGCAGGTCACACTGCTTCTTTCTGAATTAAACATAGAGGACCAGATAACAAATGTCATGAGAGGACAGTGGGGAGTTAAATGCAACCCAAGCAATGCACAAAAGAGAGATTTTGAGGGGTAACTACAAGCTTCACCCCCACAATAACAACATGGATATACAGCATATACATTTTTTATGTGTATATATGCAGTATATCTGGATATCATATCATACACATGTGATAAAAGGATGAAGATCCCACAGAGTTGCTGTCCTCATTTCAACTTTTTTTTTTTTTGTTGAAAAATACAAGTCTTACATTTTCTCAAACATCCATAATTGATAACTAAATATGTACATCATTTTGCCCGCTCATGCTTGCTTTTGCTAGCTATGAATTATTAGTATTATCCTGTAAAAGCGTAGACTGAGGTTGCTGTCATGGAGCTTGACAGTTTAGGCTATTCTTATTTTTTAGCTCGATGCAAGAAAGCAAGTGGTCAGTGCAGCCTATTGCAAAGATGACGAACACTTGACACAAGTCAAGACAGAGAACTGTAGTGAAATGGAATTTGTTATGTTATTGAAAGGAGCTTATCAAGAGAATGATTACACAAGGCTTACACCCCACTGGCCCAGGGATGGCACGTTCTGAAGGTTCTGACAGTGTTCTGAACAGGTTCTGGAGAAATAAATGCTTCAGTGGTTAGAGTCACTAAAATTGATGTTCAGTTCATTTTGTGCTAACCATAAGAACATAATTTATTAATATTTACCAGCATGGTGTACCAGATATAACAGCCAGGGGGGTGCATCTCGCTACCTGTTTGAAGGTCCAGAAGCCGTATTCTCTGTCCAATCCTCCATTATTTGTAATCCATTAGTCCGTAAGGGTCCACAGATCACAACGATGAAAGGGTTTTTTCATAAAGGTATTCTGAGCTATGAATATCATCGGAGAAGTCCATAACAGATTACCAAATTCCAGATTTTTTTTTTTCACTCCCAGTACATTTCGTTGTCTCTCCCCTCTCCTTCCTGCTGCATCACGGCTGTGTCAGCGGAGGTGATGCACTGGGAGCCTCCGTGTAAAGATCGGATCAGATTTCACTCCACATGGACCAGGTGAAAACACCGAACGTACCAGATGAAAATGTGATGACACGCTCTTTGCATCAGAGAAAGTGGTGCTATTGGCCTCTGCCTTTGGCATACTAGGTTGAAGACAGACGTCTCACGTTTTCCAAGGAGACCAAACAAGGGGGACTTGCACTTCTGAGGCAAAGCTAATGGCCACCGAGATGTGTTAAACCATTGAAAATTTTGCAATAGTGTGAAGGTTGGCTGTATGGAATACAAAAGTTTGGGTTAAAAGCAGAACTGCAAACGGTTGTGTCATTCAGCAGAGTTCAGGTTGTTTTTCTATTTTGAAAGTGTACTGAGTGATTTCATTTTACTGTAGCAGCTCGAGTTAAGGGAGGGAAAATTACCAATGAAAGGAAGTTATACAGCAAAAGCTCAAGTCCAGTGCAAATCTGTCTATAGGAACACGCTCTTAGGCCTGAGATGTAAGTGACAGAGAAAATTGTAGACAGTGCAGTAATCCCAGATGATGTTACCTAAGCAGATTTCCATGCTAATGGACAGAGCAGCAGCAGTTGCTAAGAGCTCTGGTAAACATCTCTGAGCTTACAAAGTTGGTATTGCACTTATCAATGTAATTGAAGCTCACAGATATTACATTTTATCCTTCTGGTTTAAAGAAATATACAGGTTATATTTACAAATTGAAATGAAAATAAGCTTCACCTCCAAATATGAATTGCAATCAATCAATCATACTTTATTTGTATAAAGTATGATGCATGTGGATCAGTTTCAGTCAGATGTCTTTTCATTAAACTTTTTCAAGAAATGCTGATGGGATCAGCGGTCATTAAAAATGGGGAAGGTTATATCAAACCAAAGGGCCAGAAAATTACAGTATACTTTTTTAGAAATACAATCGAGTAGCCTTATTAGTAGCTCTGTTAATTTTAAATAATATAAGGTATTAAGAATTTGTGAGTGAAGACAATTTATTAATTGAAAACAAAATAAGTTATTACTAAACTTGTGAATTTTAATTGCTGTTATTTCAAATGGCTATGTAATGTAATAGATAAGTTTGTGCCACATAGTATTGAATGCTCCTATAATTAATGCTGAGCTTTCTTGGTGGTTTCATCATGGTCTTACTCCACTGTTTCTATTGATTATTGCTTTGTTGTCATCTGGTAAGGCCATTCTGCATCCATAGCTCCTCTTTGATCATTCCTGTTGGGAATACTCTTTGCAGTAGAGAGAAGTTATACCGTGTGTTATTTGTATTATCTATTCATCATTGAGTCACCCTACATTTTACATTCACAGTCACAGAGTGCACGCAGGCAGCCCTGTGCGGATGTGGTCAGGTAATTTGTGTCCCCAGAGATCAAGCCACAGGAATGAATAGGGGGAATGTTCATTGCTGTGAAAAATCATCTGAGAACATTCTTGTGAAAGCAGACAAACACAATTAGGGCAAACTGATCGAAAAAAGTGTCAAGGCTACTGCTTTGGGTTGTTAACACTGCTGATTTTGGTGACCAGACTCTGCCCCTGCTCAACATGTGGCTCTGATTATAAGCGGCCGCCGTGTGGTTTTGAAAAGCAATGACCCTAACTGCTTAAAAGCTGTTCTGAATCAAGGACATGGAAATATCCTTCCCAAAATGTTTATTTTACATTTGCTGTGCAGCCTGCGCTGAAATATCTTAATATGGTCATCAAGATGCTCTGAAACCCACACAGCAGATACAGTTACTGAATACATTAGTGTGTAACATCTGGAATCATTAAAATTTTACTTTTTGGGGGTTTGGTGAAAGAGTTGTTAAAGTAACCGGTGCGGTATAAAACTTGTAATAACTTGGCAGGTGGCTGTGACATGATATACTGTATATGCTAATAACTCTTCCACTGCGAAACATGAATGAATGTGAAATATGAATATGGAGGAGTGCCATCCATACCTGCTGTTTCAGGACACCTGGCCATTACGCTGCCACTCAGACAAGTTCTGTGCTATAGCCTACCTGTTCTTGTAGGCTGCATGTCTTCATTTCACATTTAAGATTACTGAGGCACTAAGCATAAAGCCCCTGTCCTTCTCCAAAATCAAAATCAATGCTCCTTTTTTATATTGAAACACAAGCCAGAAGCTAAAAAAGTAAAAAAAAAAAAAAAAAAAAAAAAAGGAAAATATAAAAAAACATTTTTATATATTTTGTTTGATTTAGGATAATCTCAGGAGAGCTGTACAGCTTCTCACTGCCCGTCATTAGACAGGCCAGCAGTGAGAGAATCAGAAGAGTTAAAATGAAAGCTAAAATCTTGGAATAATTATCATCACTCTGTAAATTTTTAGTTTCCACAGTGCAAACTGAGACTCATCTGCATCTTTCTACACAAGGGCATTGTTACTGTGCAGGAGATAGATGGACTATATGCAATGCACTGCATGGCCACCTCATTATTTAATGATTCCTATAAGCTTTTTACCATGTTCAGCACTGTCTAAGTACCCAGAGAGGGCTTTTTTTTGGGGTGGGGGGGGGGGGGGGGGGGGGAGTCATTTGATGATTTGAATTATTAATTAAGAGAAAAAGCAACCATTTTGGTCTTAGATTTAGACACCACAGCATTCATAGTGCACTCGCCAGGACAATAAAATTACAGATGAATGTGAATGTTCTCAAAACAAACAGACACACAGTGCAGATGCAGGAAACAAGTGCCACAAATGGGTCTGAATACCCCACTAATCCTGGTGGAATATTTTGTCATTACTGGCTCTTGTAGGAGCGCGGATGCAAGAATGCAGCATCCAGTAAGTGGTGCCCTATAGCCAACGCTGGGAGAGCCCCTGCCAGCCCGATGTGCTCTGCTAGCAATCACAGCCCACTGAGTCACGGGCCAGTGGAAAATGTCAGATAAACATCACACTGGGAATGAGCTTCCTCCCTCTCTTTCTCTCTCTCTCTCTGGCTGTATAAGTGGTTTAAGAATAGCAATAGAGATGGAGCTGCTTATTTTAAGTGACACCATGAGAGTCAAGAGGTCAAATGAAATTTACAAGGTTAGAACAGGCGAATAGGGTGCTGAATAGATCAGATGACTGAGGTACATGCCAGGGTATGCTGTGGGTTTTGCTCTGATTCAAATGCTATGCCGTATGTTATTCTGTCTCACCAACATCTCTGCTGTCATCCTCTATTATGTACTGTTCAACAAAGGAGGAAGGAAGCCTGTAGGAAACAGAGAAGAACTGAAACCTGAGTCAGTACTTTGGGTTCTGCAGCAGAAAAAGCTGCATTAGGACTATCAGCCAAGACTTGGCTTGCTCTCAACCTTGCAATTCACACCTTCTCACAAACATTCACAAAAAGCTTGTCGTAATTTCCTGTGAGACCTTAACAAACACAGTCAGAAACAGCTCTCACTGCAGGCTGGTGGTGTAAATCACATGGCGGCAGCTCTGATATTTCATCTGCTCATCGACCAGTGGGAGAGAATAGCCTGTGAAACATCTCTTCCAGTTTCATGACATATTACACAAACTCTGTGCTGTGCTGCAAGTGGGACTGAGTAGTAGATATACAAGAAAATCCCTTGACTTCAAAGGTGTTACACAGTGGTGGAAGCACCTTTACTCAAGTACTGTATTTTTAGGAACTTGATGATTTTCATTTTGTGTTACTTAATAATTATGCATTTATTTAACACATTAAATTTGATGTTATACTGTCATAGAATAAATGGCCAACTGTATATAAAGTAGTTCAAAAGTAACTTCACTTCGAACATCTACAGCTCACATGTAAATGCAGCAGTACTAATAATCTATCAATATAATATCTAACAGTTTGATAAAATACTTTATACTTGGATCTGTACTTCTACTTCATTTTGAATGTAGGACTCGAGTACTTCTACATTGTGGTAACTAATAACCCCTTGCCATGCAGTTATCCACTTTTTTCCTCTTGACTACCTTTGTGGTTGGAAAGGGTGGTTGTGTGTCAAAATCAAATATATTCTGTATCAGCTTGTTCCAGCATTTCACTGAAGCCAGGCAATCTTTTCACTGAGTGACAGACTTTATACACATTCCTCCAAAATTCAGCTTGACACGTTTGGTATTTTTCCAAACTGTGGGACCTCCAACAGAATTTAAAATAAAATACTGGTGGTTTCAACAATATTTGGCTGTCCTATGGGTTTGAAGGGTGAGGGGTGAAGTAAAACATCTGAATACTTAAAACTATACTGACTCTTAAAAACTACACTATAAGCTCTTTTATGAGCCTTAAAAGTTGTGGAAATGCTTCATGTGAGGTTCCTCAGCCCATTATCAGTTATCTTTCTGCCTCCAATGATTCTTTCTCATTTGTAAAGGATGAAAAAGCAAAGATCTATGTCCATTTCCTCAGGACTACCTCATTGTTGTGCTGACTGTGTGCTGTCAAGCTCAATACTGTATAACTGCTGCACAGAGCAGGGGTGAGCTACTGTAGGTGCCATCCACTTCCTCCTCCTGCTCCTTGCTGGCATTCACTCGCAGTGGCAGCCGGTGATCATGGCAACGGCCATGGCAGGACCAGTCATGTCTAGACCGGTTCAAGCCGCAGCATGGTCTGCAGGCTGCAGTGCTAAGGCACCCTCTTTAATTAGGTCCATCCTGCTGAGCTGCTGCTGTTTATTTCCCCTGTGACACTTCGCTGATCTCCACTCAGCAGCCAGAGCGAGAGTAGAAATGAGAATCATTATGCATACACCTCTGTGCAAAAACACTTATACATTAAGCGCCAAATATAGACACGTAAAGCAGTTCACACATGTTCACACACACACAAACTCACAGTACAGCAAAACTCTCATATGACCTGACTATGCTTTGTTATATAGGCATTCATTTTCTGTAAAATTTCATTCTGTGCACATACGACCACTTTCCTGAGAGACATGTAGCCACTCCTGAAGCTTAGCCCGTGAGCTTCTGGTCTTAGCCTGCACGGCCACATCATCACGCTGCAGCAATGTGTGCTCCACAAACCACTTCAAAATTTCTTGAAGTCGAGCTGACATTGGGTATGCTTGAGATCAGCTTTGTCATGATTAAGACACAATTCAGCGTCAAATGAATTGATCGCGTGATATGTTTCCTGCTCGGAGGGAAAGCCTTGAATTAATTTCATTAAAAAAATATATCTATTTGTTTTCTTGATGAAAGTTGGATGAGAAGATTAATGTGCACTCTCACATCTGAACAGTAAACATGAAATTGTAGCTGGTTAGCTTTGCTTACAACAAAGCTACAGCTGGCTTGGTTCTGTGAAAATCTTGTTGTCACCTTAAGGCTGTAAGGTAATCAGCAGAGTCCAGGAAGTAACAGTAAAACATGTTGTTCTCACTCTTAAGTTTTCGTATGAAACAAATAAACAAGACACAATTTGTTAAGAAGTGAGTTTTAGAGACTTTGTTGCCTTCAAGCCAAGCTAGCAGCTTCCCCCTATCTCCGTACTACGCTAAGCTAACTGGCAGCTGATGATAGCTGCATATCCACACGTTAATGGTCTCATCTAGTTCTCAGCAAGAAAGTGAATAAACATATTGCTCATTGACAAACTTTGGCAGAGAGCTATATGAAGACTGACATCATGTCAGTATAAGCTATATAGTCAAACTAGATAGATGTTTTGGTGGATGCTACTCTGGCACCTCTTGATGTTAAAAAAAAAAAAAAATGTCAGAAAAGAAAAAATACCCTCAAATACAACTGTCTCACACACACACACTCACACATGAAAATGGAGTACATGTCATATGGGTAAAGGGCAGTAGCCGTGTTTCTCTGGTACAAAAATCAATCCAAAAAAAAAACACAAAAAAGCAATACCTGACCTGACAGAAGTTAAGTTGAGCTAGTGAGTTTCTCAGGATCCCTGCAGGGCAGAAGCTCCAATGATTTCTTTTAAACATTAGCTGTTTAATTTAAGTGTGGGTCCAGTGAACTGGAAGAGAATTACCGTTTATCTCTACTGAGTCTCTGTGCAACAGGGAGAAGCATCAGGTCAGCACAACGCTGCAGCCAAATGGAGAGGCAGAGATAGATGGATTGTCAGAATACCTCAGTACCAAACAGCTCCTGCTGTAGAACACGTTTTCCCTATGTGCAATTTAAGCTGCTTAGCTAAACAAATGTGAGTGAAGATAGACGAACAGGGTAATGTGCTGGCAAAACATATTTTTTCCTGATTTTTACCTTTTTCCTCATTGTGTTTCACTAGCTGCATATTGAGAACAATTGGAACACATGGCATGTGAGGAATCAGTTTGACTACTCTGGCACCTACCAAACTGTGAAAGTAGGACTGGCAGCGCAACCATATGCTCTGTGCCAGATCCTTCTTGCTGCACACACACATACACACACACACACACTTACTCACACACACAATTATTTAGGGGAAATATGATTGATTTTCCTCTTAAATTTGAACATCCACTGCTTCATGTCCTCTAATTTTAATGCCAGGCAAAGCTGCAGTTTGATATGCAATGAAAAACATGTGGACGACAGCATCTAGGTTGCTTGTCAAACAGTTATAATGACATAATATTTATATCAAGGTCATCTAGATGTTTAAGTTCAGATGTATAGCTTATCAATCTACTTTAGCTTCAGGTGCATAATTGCGCCGACATTACAAATTGCATTCTTGTTTTCTGGTTTCTGGCAGCCAGCTCCCTTGGCCCACAAAATAAGAAGGGAATATTTTCCTTATTAAATGGAACATTTTCTCCTCTTTAGGCTAAATATATGTGAAGAATAATTCATGAGGCACACTTTTATATTATCCGCCTTGGCTTGTAATTCATTGGCCACATGGTGTCATTGTGCCTGGATGATAAAGTGACTGAAAGCAGCAAAAAGGACATCCAGGAATTCTTTTGAAGTGCACAGCTGTGCTCATATCAGGTCTATAGGAAGTATAATGAGGGACCTCCTTGTCACTGTCACCTGTGATAGACTCATCAGACTCCAAATCACAGGGCTAATAGAGAGATCGCCCAGCAGGATACAAAGGAGAGACATTGTTGTATGAGGTTACAGTGGCACCTGAGCGTTGGAAAGGGATGCATAAATGCACATTTATTTATGGTGTTAATACATTAGAGAGGAGCTCATTTGTCTGTCACTGCGTATACTTGACTGGAGAGGATGGCGATTAGCTGTGGAGTCAATGTGACCTTTCTGTCTGTCATTCCTCTTTGCTTCTCACTATCTGTTGCACCAAGCTTGGGTATTTTTCTCAGCCTTTGTGAACAGAGTGACCATGAACTTGGATTAGGGAAGGTCCTTGGCAGCAGCAGCGTTTCTGTACAATGACATAAAAAAAAATAAATAAATAAAAAAAAAAAAAAAAAAAAAGAACAAAAAAAGCAATCTTAAAAGAGAAAGCGTTTCTACTTGATCCAGTGCCTTGGAATACCACATTTAGAAAATGCCTCCAGGAAGGAGGTGTTGCTGTTGTTGCTGCTGGTGTTTACTTAACCTAATTAAAAAATACACTTATCATTGCACATGCATATGAGAGCAGTTACACTTTGGAAACTATGCATCTAGTTTTTATAGTATTTGTTTGCTTAAGCCTGTCAGCCCTAAATGTAATAAATACAGAGGAGATAAGAAGAAATGAGATTCCTGCTAAAATTGTCTCTGTGGAAAGTCTCACAGCTCATGCTTTAAATTATCAGAAACAACAAATGATAAATAATGTAATACCCAAGGTAATATAATGATACTCAGAATGTTTTATAACACCCAGTTTATCTATGTTTACATAATGTTTGGGGATACAAACATTTGTTTAGTGTCTTGACAGGCATCAGGATCCTCAGCCAAAACAGATTCATAGCACAAAACCTTCTTGCCAAATGTTTGTAAAGATTAGCCACAGTCTAACTGGCAGTTTAATTATTTTTGATCGCACATTATTAGCGGGGCTCTCAGTACACATTTCTGTGTCTCTTGTTTGGCAAATGAGACCCATTGTTGATTTCCTTTTTCTTCATGTCACCAGAGTTCGGGACAACTCTGTTGGCACTGAGAATGATTGGAAGGAAAGAAAGACAGCAGTGACAGGCTTGAGCAAACAATCTCTGCATGATCAAAGCTGCTGAGTGGAAGAGAACACTGTGTACAATGATTGGAAAGGGCCAGGGGGAGGGCCCTGTGGTGAAACAGAGCACCTCAACACAAAGTTTCTCTGACACTGCAGTTCATGGGATGGAATGGGGGTGCAGTTACAATCCATTAATCATAAGTACCATACTAATGTCAAGCAATAGCTTTGCAGCCTATACACTGACTCGTGGTGTAAACCTACAGGAAGCCGGGACGTGAGAGCTGCAACTGCACATGATTAAAGGGAAGCCTTGATTTCTTCAGTTATCATATTGTTACCTGAGGCATGACAAAAACAATAACAACAAAACACACATCAGAGTGTGAGGTCCGGTCATCACCTTACATTGTAATCAACCTGACAAGGTAACAACCTGCATTCTCTGTCATGTTCACAATCTGCCTACTCGCACAATAATTACCACATCTCTCCCCTGCAGCGAGCATTGCCGGTAGGAGCTGCATCCCTGCAGAGGGAGAAAGACATGTGACATCCACACCCACCAGCACTGTCATTAGACACTGAGTGGAGGCAAAGTTCAGCAGACGACTCCTGGATCAGAGTTAATGGTCGCCCATTGGGATGAGAAGCTGATTGGGGACAGAGCAAGTAAAAACATGTAATGGGGTGGTGGAATTAACCAGGGGTAGTGAGGTGGGTGTGATTTAGCGTTAGCAAAATTGTGTGGGCGACTGTAAAGCTGTAATTAATGCTCACTGATTTCAGTCTTACTGCATGATGTCATTCTTCTTCCTCATAATACAGTAGCTAGAGGCTTTTCTGATCATTATACAAGGCACAGAGTTTGTTTTAGCGCATGTGTGTGTTTTTCACTCAATTAAGGGTTGGACTGATATGGTTTTGTTAAAGGCGAAACAATCTTGAATTAAATGAAAAATAAATTTGTAAACACAGCAATGTGTCCCGCTATTATTCAAGAATTGGTTTACAGCTGTGTTCATAACTGCACTGACACTGGACAACAACTAATTCCTTTTATTGTTTATTATTTTTTTTATTATTGCAATCTAATGAGGAATACACAGTTTTAAGTGAAACATGTATAAACACACTCAAAATCTTATGGTCAAAAAGTTATGGAAGACTGGATTCAAGGTGGAAACTCATCTGTGTGTGGATTAAGCATTGATATTTTGGGCTCCTGTTGTGTATTTGTTTCATTGTAAAAAAAATAGGGTGGTAAATGGAAAAAAAAACAGGTGAGAGTTTACAGTATATTTACCTGAAAATATGATTTACAGCAAGCTGAGAAAGCCTTACAGTATAGGGGCAATAGAAAACTCTGCACTATACTGCAAAATATTAACAACAGTGATACTAAAAGAGCAAATATTGACATTATTATATCACAAATTAAGAAATTATATCATACATCATGTTATAGTATATCACAGAAGACACTGGTAAATTGATTTTTTATTCATAAAATATAAATTTCAGCTAACATCAACAGAATCTTACCTATGACATAAAGATTAACCATTTTTGTGTCTGTGTTCTGTATTTAAAAGAATCATTTGCTTTATCTTGACTCTACATTATGCATACTGGCTTAAAATTTGTGTGTGTGCGTGTGTGTGTGTGTGTATTGTGTATACCGGTCTTTACATATATGCATATAATAAGCTCTTATTCAGTGGACACTTCTGGGTCAGTTCCTTGGCAAAATTTTAATCCAATCTGTTTCCTCTTTGTACAATTAAAATACCACTTAGGAATACTGCGCTGTGTCCCAATTATATTTCTCCAAATGTTCCCGGCAACATTTCTGCAGTGTGCGCTCTGCTCCCACTCCTCCCACAGCTAAGTTTGGGTGACAGGCATCTGAAATACCTGGTTTGTCTGTAGAGCTTTTCACAATGCCCCAGATCCATCATTGCGGGGCCATTGAGGCTCATTGTGTGCATCCATTAACTGTATCTATGGTGGAACCTTACAAAGGGCCAGCCTGAAGAGGGTCACTGGTGCGTGGGCCCCCGCCATCATAAATCTGGTGCAGTCCAGAGCTGAAACTCCCCTGTGCTCAACTAATGGCGCTCTGATCGCTGGTGCCACTTCTTGGGTGGGATGGAGGGGTGTGTGTATGTGTGTATGTGGTGGGGGTTGGGGGCTTACAAGGGGACAGGGTGTATAAAGCATTACTCATTTGTTTCCAAGCTCCGGGACCAATGAGCCCTGACTAATCACCCAGCTTTTGTCTTTTCTATAAAAGTGTTTCCGAAGAGCACAAATTGGGCAACCATTTTAGAGACTCTTCCTTTGTCAAGATATTGATATTAATTATTGTCTTTATCCCCACTCCTGCACAGTGTTAATATCCATATTAATAAAATATAGACTGTGCACGAGGGACAGTCAAACCCTTGCTTGCTTTCGGATGGATCTCATTGTTCCTCATTATTGAAGTGGGTCAGTGCCTCTTCACCTCTCTGCTCACCTGTAGAAAAAAAAAACGAGTGGGAGGCCTGCAATATTAATGCCCTCATAAAGCAGGAAGGACATTCGCTGCAATCATATCCTACCATAAATATTGGTTTATGTTTTGTTTTTGTCCTGGAAACTAGCTCTATATAAACATTATAGTAACGTGTTCCTCTGTGGTTGCAGAAAATGGTGTTAACAAACATATAACATGATTCTTTTACAAAAAGATGTGAATGGTGATGTAAACATACATTACAATGTGCTGCTAATTATCACTGCATTAAATTTTAGAATATTTTGATATCATACCCAGGGGCCATTCATAATGAGGAGAATGTGGAAATATAGACAGCACATACTGTATATCAGACAGAATTCAAGACCAGTAGGCTTTTTTTCATTCTCTTTTTCATTCGTTATAAAGAAAGCTGTGTCAAAGTGTTCAAACTGGCATTCATACCAAAGTCACAAATTGTTCATGTGTTTGATGTGTTTCCCTGTGCTCTGAATGCTGAGCGGTATCCCTGTAAGTATTGCCATGCAGGTACAAGTGTCCCACTAATTTGCCTGCAGGGCCCCGGGAACAGCTAATTCCCTCATGCTGTATAATATTGTCTAAATTGGGTTATTTTGAGAAAGCTGAGCATGGTATGAGCAGATTCTCTAGCATCCAGTATCCCACCGTTTGTCCTCTGTAGCTCCAGCAAATAATTCCTTTTTTTTTTTTTCCTTTTCTTTTATTATTTTTTTCTTCTTCTTCTCTCCACCTCCGGCTTTGTAGGCAGCTCAGTCAGAACATCTCCCACTGGAGTCTGTGGGTGTCCTCTCAAGAAAAAGGAGCTCCTGTTGGTTTTGCTACTGCATCCTACCCACACACATCCAAAGGTTCCCCTCTGTTCGCCAATCAGTCCCTCCAAATCCTGCCAGCCCTCACAGTGTCTGAAACACAAAAGAAATGTGTTCACCTTAATACTGTCCCTGGGTGCTGAGAGATGCAGAGTGTTGGTGTTGGCAAAAAGAGAAGAGTGCCTCTGCTAAAGGGCCCCCCAGTCTCCCTCTCTCCTTCATATGGTGGATGATCAAACCTCAGAGGAAGATTCAAGTCAAGTGCTTAGAAGACAATGGCTTTCTCCTGCCAAACACTGCAGGGTTACCGGTGGAATGTAGCCAGTCATATTCTCACATCAATTACGCCATTTAAATAATAGTCCGTATAAAGTGCTTCATGTCCAGTCATGCTCCTGATGGAGCCCCAGAAAATGACTAAACAAATAAATAAATATGAAATAAAAAATAATCTGAATAAATTGTGTAAAATCTCTAAATGAACCAATAATTTGTGAAACTATTTCACTTGTCTCAACTCTTATCATTTATATTTTACTTTAAAGTAACTTTTATTAAAGTTTCTTTTTTTGTTGTTTTTTGATTTAAAGTCACATTTCATATCATAACGTTTAATAATTTTCATTTTACAATCTATTGGTTCATTTGTATATTTTACATTTTATTAATTATTATTTTGTTTACCACTTTGGGACTCCATATTTACTCACTGAAGAAGAAGTGATCGTTCTTACTCTGTACTCATAATTTAAGCCAATCTAAAGTGTGGGTTTTTTGGTTTTTTATATCATTGATTAGCATCAGTGATATAAGTGGCCTGTCTGATCTTCCATTCCACTGAAAAGTGTGTGGATGTCTCCATATGGTTAATTGGAAACCTATAACCTTAAACCTCTAGCACTTACTGTGTGGAAAATACACAATCCATTCTACTGAATAGTTGTATGTTTATATATAAATATATATATATATCTTTAAGGGTCCTGGGTTGGGGGGTGGAGCCCATGCCAGCTGACAATGGGCGAGAGGGAGGGTACACCCTGGACAGGTCGCTAGTCTACGCTAGTCTATCAAAGGGATGACATAGAGACACAAACCATTCACATCTATGCGCAATATAGAGTTGCCAGTTTACCTAACCTGAATGTCTTTGGACTGTGGGTGGAAGCCGCAGCCATAACTCCAATCATTTTTAATGATGCATTATGTTCTTTTCTCCTTGTGACATTGTGTCCCATGTTTAAGAAAATGTTTTCTCTGATGTAATCTATCGCAGTAACACTTGATTATCAGTGAAGCGTGTGGAGTAATACACCAGAGAAAGCCATATCAGACATTCATCTGAGGTGATTTCCAATGTGTAAACATGAATGTCGTCCTTGATAAGGTTGTGCCCAATAGTCCAGCAATGATGATAGATGGCCAATGATCCACCAGTGCTCCTCTGAACGTGCTCATCAGTTGCGGGGGATTACCATTCTGCTCAGGTCCTTCCTGTCTGTGTGCCAGGACAGAAAGCACAGGCTCCACACAATATTAAATAGATGGCAGGTAAACAAATAAATAAACAACTACCTGTTGGGTGTTGTTTGGTTATGACTTCAGGATCATTCATGCATACGATGTGCTATATTGGAATGGAAATCTTACAGTGGTCTTAAAGGAATTTTACTGTGTGATTATCCTTTGTTTTGTACAATGGCTCATTTTTAGAGCTGGTGGATATTTTGTCAAGAGATTATATGATTATAGGGGTAATCCTTTTTCTGTCTCTTCTTCTGTAAAATGTACTAAATATACATAATATACATGTTTGTGTGCTGACAATATGAAATAAGCAGATAGATTTGTGAAGTTTATAAAATACTTAAACTCCACTGTACAGGTAACTTAATAGGTTATTGGAATGTTTTTTTTTTTTCGCCTTTCTGGATTTTCCCACTTTCCTTTCAAACTCTCGTTAGTACAAAATCTAAGTGACCTGCTAGTGGAAGCTACGGTAGGACTGAAGAGTTACACTATGACCGGCTGCTCTAGGTCTCAAAATGACACCAGCACCTCTAAAAAAAAAAAAAAAAAAAAAAAAACAAGCAGCGGAAGAAATATCGACTTATTTTTAAAAACCATCTGCAGTACACTAGCAATATAAAACCATCTGAAAGTGTCAGAAAGGCGGCAGGAAGAATAGAACAGGTAAAAGACGGAATCAGGTGAAGGACTGAGACAAGCTTCACCTCTTTCTTATTATAAGGTGTGATCGATCACAGTATTATGCCATTAATGGTGTTGGAGCTCACATCGAGACGCCGGGATAACAAGTTCACGCTACCACATTATTGTGCAGTGCTGTTCCTTGACAAGGTGGCAATATCCTCAACTCCTGACTCACACTTCAAGATCTTTTCATGCAGTTCGACTTGTGTTTTTATTACAAATTTGGATATTTTTGCCATATGAGAGTGCTGTTCAAATTCTTTTAAATTCTTTTTTGTATGTGAATGTTTAATGACTCTCCCAGCCAACTATAACCATGGAGTTATTGGCTATGCATAGTTATTTCATGACTAATGTGTCTTAATGACGTCTCCATGGTTCCTATTTAGACACTAATGGGCAGTAACAGATCTCAAACCGTGGTGTGTTATATTAAATTAATTATTGATCTGGGCCTCATATGCAATTGATGTCTCAGTCCTTGGATACCTTATTATTGATGTATTTTCACTGAGGTTGTGAAGCATGTCTGAAGTCAAAATGCATCAGGGTGTGGGGCATCATTGCAGACACACAACAACAACATTTACAGACATTTTCAGTTGCAATGATACAATTTGTAGTCCATATTGTAATGAGGGAAATCAATAAACGCACATGTAGAGTTGCATTTACAATCAGCAGCCCGGCTGTGCTGTTGATAGATGGGGATAATGAGCTGAGATAGCTACGTCCTGTGTTCATGTTGGGCATCATACCCGCCATGTTTTACTCTTAATTAGAATGAATTTGTGTTATTGTTACAGTGTTGCCTTTCTAATTGAACAAGGAATTGTGGATGTAAAGGGAATCATGAGGTCTCATAACACCATGTAAATGATGTCACAAATTTCTGAGGCGGGGAATTAAATTAATTAACAGATGACTAAATAGTTACATTTGTTTATTTAACTCCATTTAACCAACCATTTAATGCTTTGGCACCAGACTCTGGAGCTTTCTCCGTTCACATGCTGTGTACTGTACATTCTACTGCACCGAATGTATATTTTCACTGCATATTTGTACTTGTTGGTCAAACAGTCAAACAGCAATATAAAAAGGCATGCAGGCATTGTTGTTTCTTTGTCATGTGCATTGTGATTGTTGCAATTGTGTGTCTGACCAAAACCACTGCCAGTATGCTCTACATACTGATGATAAAGCCGTTTCAGAGTTCTGAGTTCTGCGTTTGTGGCTTTAAAGCCGTGAGGATGATTTATCCGTCTTGGCAGGCATGCATTTCTGCTTGTTTATAAACTGAAGACTTTATGGGGCTCTTAGCTTTGGCACTGCTGTCTTCATCTGTCTTTTTGTCACGCTGCTTTTCATTTACAGAGGAAACAGTCTCTATACTGCAGGAGAAAACAAACCATCTAAACACTGTATCTTAAAGCCTGTATGCATGTAGGAGCTTTAAGATAGAACCAGACTTGGCTGGCTGCAGTTCTGCCTTTGAGATGTGCAGAATGGGCTGATGTACAAAAACAGTTTGATAAAGAAGATAATATAATACAAACTGTAAACGTAGATAACCTAACAGAATGTAAATGTTGATCTTTTGATAAACATTGTGAAATCCTTTCCAGTGCTGTAATAACTTCAGCTACAGCATCATACTGAACACCTACCCCAGCACTGTGGGATTGGGTAGCATCTGGCCTGTCTGCGTATTTGTTTGCCTATAATAAAATTCTTCCATGCTATAAACAAGTTGAGCGAAGCCTTTCTCTCACTGCTTTGGTTAAGGATCTTTCTTTGTGCAGCTAGTCAGTCCTGTTCTTTTTTTCTGTGTGTGTGTGTGTGTGTGTGTGTGTGTGTGTATGTGCTAAAAATACTTGTGTGGACAAACAGAAAACGAAAGAAAGGAGCAAGAAATATATATTCTGGAGCTAGATACCAAGGAATATTGTAAAATATTTAGAACTGTGGAGCCACCGCAGTTATTTCTGCTCTCATACGCCAGTCTGTGTGGGAGTTATTAAGGTGTTATTATAGCTGTAATAAATGGCAAAGGTATTTCATGGATGCAAAATAAAAAGACATTCAGCTGGATAACGGGGAGGCTGTATACCAACATAGGTCAGCCTATCTGAACATTTCATCTTGTGCTGCACCTGGATGGTGTTTTATGTTTTTTCTTCATTTTCTTTTTTTATCTCTTCCATCCACAAGAGACATGCAAATGAGCCAGTGACTCCAGGTTAGCAATAAGACCCAATGTGACACTTCTGAAATCCCCTCTGAGTAAAATCTGTGTTTGGACTTTGGACTTCTAAAGGAGACAGCTTGTAAAAACTTTCTGTGACAGAAAGCAAAGACTTTCTCACCGTAAGCCACCCTGCTTTTAAAGCTCCTTTCCACTTAGAATTGAGGTTAAAGGGTCAAATCAAGAAAAGGAAGAATTTTTAAAAACGATGGCCTGAAGAGAGATTAGTCAGTATAGGGTGAAAACTCATTTAACATCATCCAGTCACAATATAAATCTGTTTTACACCTTTTAAGAGTGGCTGGGGCAACGTCATATCAGCATGAAATCCCAGTTACAAGTATTTATTATATGATGGGAATTTGTCAATTGAATTTACAGTGTCAAAAGGATCATGATTATAATCATTGTGTTTAGCCAATCACAGCGGATGGCTTGACATATATGTCAGAGCTGAGTAATGATTTTCAGTCACTAATTCATTGCTATGTTACAGTAATGAGCGGTAATTCATGTAATATCATGACATTTTACAGATGTCAAGTGAATAACAGGCTGAGTAAAAAATATTTGAATTGATGTGCATGCTCGTATCACATCTCGCATTCTTCGACGATGTGGTGAATGAAAGCTGATGTTCTTTTGACTGAATTGTGCTCTGGAGTTTTGTTCCTGCCTGGCTGACGACTTGTCACTCTTGTCACTCTACCCCTCAGCTATCCATAGGAATGGGTGACTACAACAGAGTCACTAGACAGGAAAGACTGGCCTAACCAGTGCCCTCTTTTCTGTCCCATATACAGTAGACAGTAATATAATGACCCCATTGTACAATCAGCAGCACATTGATCTCAGGGCCATCCAGCCTTCAGCGCATTTTATTAGCCCAGATCATGGAAGCCCCCTCACTAGTCAGCAGCAATACCAAAACTAACAGATTTGCTCTCATTGGAAGAAAATATCCAGTTATGGGGTGGATGTGGCCAAGGGAAATAAAGCCTTAATGACAAGCGGGTGATGGAATGTCAAGCGTTTAAAAGCATGCATAAATCTAAAGGCTCTCGAGGGAGTCTTTGTTTCCCCTCTTTTTCCCTTGTTGGTCTTTTTCCCTCACTCCACTTTTGCCTGTTTTATTTCACAAGAGAATGAAAACATCTAAAAAGTATTTCTCTAGAGTGTGTAGTCGCTGCTGCTGCTAGGGGTCTCTCAATCAACACAATCCCAGAAGAAAGAGTTTGGTGATGTCATGAAGTAGGGTGGGATGATGGGAGTTGTTGTCTTCACTTGCACTCAGCTTCTCCCAGTAATGATTCCTTCAGTGTCAATTGTTCAGCTTATCTGCAGAGATGAACTTCTCTCCAAAACAAACAGACCAGGTGATTAAATCCAGTAAAAAATAAAGCAGCTTCATTTCATCAGTGTTTCTCTGATGCTGTTCTGCGGACACGGGACATATTGAAGAGGCTTGAAGCTGAGCTGCTGCTAATGTTTGCTCAGCTTGTCTCCCTGATAACTTAAGATCCAGACACCCAGTGACTAAAATTCTTCATCCAATTAAAATATGTGGTTAAAACCATCCAGGATCTCAAAATTGGAGCTATTTGTATGTTTTGGCAGTGCTACACAGCCAGTGTCAACATTAGCTACTTAGCTGTTTACTTACAGTCTATAAGAAACGTTGTGAGTTCAACATCAAACTTTCTTTCTTTACTCACCAAGTTCGCACACTAACCAGCTAGTCCTGACGCATCTCGTCACCTTCCGATGGCGACTAACTGCAGCCTCCAATCTGCCTTGAAGTAGAGCTGCTCAGAAGATGTATTACAACCTCTCGTCAAGCAACTATCACTTCTAAACCAACTAAACCCCTAAACATGTACAAATAGCCCCTTTAAAACTGGACAAAGGGTCAATTTTGATCCCTTCTAACAGGCGACCGAAAGAAACACCATGAATCAAAAAATCGCAGATTTCGCTGGGTTTGAAAATTGCTGCAGGCATCTGGGATTGTGTAAAAACACAACTCAGCAAAATATATAACATAGAGGTTTTTACACATTCGATTGTGGAATAGTTACATATTATAGTTTTAATGCATTTTTTTGTGTGTCATTTTCAGGTTGTGATAAAGACGGTTAATGGTAATGTATGAGACAGAGACAGAGAAAGAAGCAGAAACTGGAAGAGTGGGCCTGGGTGTCTGTGCACATGGTTTATGATTACATGTCCTTTGTGGAGCACATCAACCATTCATGCAAGAGGAACCACAGCGAGATGAGAAATGCCTTCCATGCACTCTCAGGCAGCGGAAAGTGACATTGAACGTCCATATACAAGCTGAAAATCTCATGCTCAGCCGATATGCATCTTACGAGAGACACAGCGCTCATCATTTTTGTCTCACTGCGCCGCCACCACCATCATCCCACCTCCCCCTTCCCCAATTCTGTGACCACGGTGTCACGGCTCTGTGTGGACTGAGAATAATGGCAGGATGGGGCCTGATAAATGAGAGCTGATAAATCAGCATCGCGAAGAGAGGTAGCACAATATCTGCTGAAACAGAGGGTGAGCCATTCGAGAGTTGTCTGCCTGCAGTCAGTGAGAACGCAGGGAGCTGTAGATCAAGGCTGGTTGCTGGTGTGACATGCACACACACAAAAAAAAAAAAACTGGGACTCAAGAGCAGGTCCCTTTCACTCTCTGTGGGTAAAGCAATCCAAACAAACTGATCTAATATCACACTTAGAGGGCAGCACAGTAGAAATTAAATTGATTGATTTTACCCAAATGACTAGGTCTATACACAAATACATTAAAGACAGCATGTGCACAGTGTGTGCGCTTCCTGTCATCCAGCCTGCTTACTTATTCATTCGAAGGTAGCATGCAGGGACTGGGAGACCATAAGAAATATGCTCTTGCTGCTGCAGGCCAGAAATTTCTATCGATAGCCTGGGTAGCATCCATCTTCCCAAAGTCCACCAAAGGTCAGACGCAGCATAACTTAGAAGCTGGTTTGCATTGGATTCTAGTCTGTATTCTGCATGTTTACTGACAGTCCCCCCATGGAGGCTGGGTAGCTCTGTGACACTTGCTCAGACATCTACACACACACACACACACTCACACACACACACACACACTCACATTGAGGAGCTGAGGATGGCTGTCTTGTAAATCTGAGATGGTGAGGGGGTGTTGGTGAAAGCATTGTTTCACAGTCAATAAAAGGGGCCCCAGGGTGCTTGTAAGAACAGCAATCTGCAGCCATTTTCCAAATAGAACATCTTGGGAGTACTCAGGGGTTATAAGTTGAGTTCCTCCTCGTATTTAGAGTTAATATCAAGCATAAAAACTAAAACAATAATCTGCCCAGCACATATTGCAGTATCTAATGGGAAAAAAAGATATGGAGTCACTGGAATGAAATGTGGACATGAGAGCCAGATTTCAGTTCAGAATAGACAACAAGAACCGCAGTGCTAGCCAGCAAATGATTATCTATTTATTGTTTTGTATTCCTGAAGTGTACATACATATATATATATATATACATACATATATATGCATTTTGTATGTCCAAGGCATTCACTTAAACTGTCAGATGAAACCAGTGTCATTCCTATCCAACTTCATTAGCTTTGCAAATAATTTTCTGCATATTTAAATTCCCTTGCATTATTATTTTTGTCCATTTGTCAGCTAGCTGAAATGTGCAAATGAGATACTGTTTTGAGCAATTATTTCACCCATCCTTGTTGAGCCATATGGCAAATAAATGATAAAAAAAAAAAAAAAAAAAAAATGCTTCTCACACAATTGTCATTCCAATTGCTGCTCAGTCAGTCAATGTCATGGAATAGAATCCTCAAACATATTGTCCTTTAATTTCTCGTATAATATTATTCCAGCATCGCTCTCACTGAAGCAGACCCTTTTCACTGCATTGTTTAGCAGTCTCTTACGCTACATGTCTATAAATGGTACAGAACTGTATATTTTGGGTGTGGATGGTGAAGGAGCTGTATATAGTGGCTGCCTTTATGTCCTGGGCTCTCACAGACTGCCAGCGTTCCTTCAGGGATAATCCATGTTGTGAAATTGAAGTGCAGTGCCGGAATATAAATTGACATCATCAGATGACAATACGGCAGGGTGGGAGAGCCTGTACAGGACTTCAAGCTGGGGAAGAGGCGGCATTAAGAACTGAACAAATATACACAGTAGTTTGTGCTGCAGCTATGTGTATAATGGGAAGGAAAAGTTTGACATTTTGGGAAATTGCTAATTCGCTCTCTAGTGGAGAGGTAGATGAGGAGATTGATAATGCTCCTGTATCTGTCCTTTAAATATAAGGCTACAGCCAGCGGTCTGTTAGCTTAGCATAGCACAAAGACTGGTAACAGGGGGAGGCAACTAGGCTTGCTGTATTGCATTTGTTTTAATCCATCCAAACTGAAGTGTAAAAATGATAAATCTGCTCCTAGCTAAAACAACAACAAAAAAAAAAAGCTTGACAAAACCCAACATAAAACAGTGAATTGTA
Organism: Trachinotus anak; assembly: GCF_046630095.1. NCBI lineage: Eukaryota > Metazoa > Chordata > Actinopteri > Carangiformes > Carangidae > Trachinotus > Trachinotus anak. Next base: position 14,924,886 of record NW_027273863.1, read on the forward strand.
ATTTGTGAGCTTTAGACTGCTGGCAGATTTTGTTACATTAATGAGGCGGCGCCAGGTTAGCTTTTTCCTCATTTTTGCTAAGCTAAGATAACTGGCTTAGTCTTATAACAGAGGACTGTACGATAAGAGTGGAATTGATCTTCCTAACTACCTCTCTGCATTTTCCAAAAATGTCAAACTATTCCTTTAATGGTGTAAAAACCTTCCTCTGAAACAATGTCCTGCTTGGCTGCACCGTTGTTAACTCTGGGCACATCTAAACTATAAAAAGGATTTGATGAAGCCCTTCTCAGATGGTGAGTCACTAACCACGTCTGTGCCTGCCCTAGATCAAAGCAAAGAACGTAGCTAGGCAAAGATTAAAGTGGTAAACCCCTCTATTAGGAAAGCAGAAACAAAAGGAAGTACGGTACATTAAAACCAACCATCTGGTTTGAAAAACTCAAAGTCAGAGGAAGTGATACGGCGAAACAAATCTGACTCAGGCGCAGTTGAAACAACACCTCGAGGTCACATAGTTTGTTGTTCAACATCTCATCCGACTAGGCACTGTAAAGTTTCATGTTGCTTCTGGCAAATGGAGCGAATAGCTATGCGCACTCAGAGATAAGCGATATGCACCAGACGAGGTCATTTGAAAAGAACTCTAAGAATATAACTCCTCGGTTCATTCAGGAGGAGGTATGAAAAACTACTAGTGTTCCTAAGAGGTACAGGATGTGGAACTGATTAACACAGACCAGCTACACTGATTACACCAGCTGAAAAACAAAAGGCAACTACGGTTCACTGGTTATTCTCTAATAGGCATTCATTGCGCTTTGTGTGAGGACTACAAAACCAAACTTGCTCTTCTATAATTTGGTTGAATTAATAAGCCATGTCCACACCTATTCAACTAGGTGCAAGCAGTGGCTCTGCGAATTACAAGTCCCACAGTAATAGAGGAAGGAGGGGAAAGGAAGGGCAGGTGAAGGCTAAACGGCTGACGCTCTGTGACTTTCATCATCCCAAGACACCACGCACGTGACAGCTGAACAGATCGTTACCGCTGCTACCACCAGCACATACAGTACACACACACACACACACACACACGCAAACACACGGATGTCATTCTTGTCTTCATCCCTCCATACGTCCCAGGAGTCCAAATACATGCACTGTCCCTAGAGGCAGTTTTTGGAGGCGCTCTTCGTTTTGAGGTCCAAGTCCAATCTGACCTACAGTACTGTACAGTACAAATCCCTGATAGCAGACAGGTGCTGGATGGATTTGGCTTTTCAGTGAGCTTTTGACCTTGACTTGGCTTAGGGACACACAGATATTGTTTCAGAATGAGCCTATTGTTTTCTTCTCAGCCTGCAACTCAAACAACTTATCATCCACAGACTTGTATGAGCCTAAAGCATTTTGGATTTTATACAATGGGTGCAAACAACAAATAAATAAGTGTATAAATGATTTTTTTCTCGCCTCTGGAACGCCAACGAACTATTTTTTGTTTAAAGCTATTGTCCTTTGAGATAGATTGCACAATTCCGAATCTAATTAAGCCCCTGCAACAACGCTGAGTTTGAGTAAAAACAAATAAATAAAGAGGCAGTTTTAGCTCCAAAATTAGCATTTTATTTGGATGGTTGGGGTCAGAGATGTATAATTTGTTTTCCAGTACACATGGTTATCCACAAGGCTTAAGTCCAAAACCGTTTCCAGTCTTAAAGCTGATTCATTAATTAGTGCCTAGCATGTCATCCCGCCCCACCCCCCCCTTTTTGGTACAAATTCAACAGTTGTGCTGACAAGATCACTACTTTTCAATTTTTATCGATGTCTTTTTTTTTTTTTTTTTTTTTTAAATACAAAAAACTCTCTTAACTCTACACATTTAATGTCACCCAGATTTTTTTATTTTTTCACTTTGTAAATAAATTTGGGAAACAACATTTTTCATTTTTGTTGATAAAAACATGCAAAAAACTTGAATTTGTAGTCCAAATTATACATTTACAAGTTTGGAACTTTTTGCACTTCTTCATATACTACATCAAAAGAAAAAGATAAAGAAAAAAAAACATTATGTACACACATCTTTTTACAGTGAAGTAAAACTTGAAAATATCAGATGATGACTAAGGCATATGAAGTGTACATAGATTAGACCAAAACAGTTTTTTTTTTTTTGTTGTTTTTGTAAAATACTACATCACTTCAAAAAAAAAAGGAAAAAAAAAATCTGCTACAAAAGTATGATTCATAACTCCCTTTATTTGCAACCAGCTGCATAATTTTAATTTTTTAGTGAAAAAGTCTACAAGTCTAGCGTACTGTACAGTGCTGCTCTTAATTGTTTTTCTTTCCATCCAAGCTAACAGATGATCCTTCATTTTCTTTGTAGTTTATTTAAATAATCTTCAACAAACAGGAGCATAGTGTAACCAAAGAAAAAAAGCATGTAGAAGCATACCAGAGTGTAACATACTTTGTTTGAAATCACTCCAAAAGTCAGTACCATTAAAGCCTTGAACATAAAACTAATCATTTAGATCCAAAAAAATGTACAAAAAGGCACATTATATCCCAGTGCTTCTGTACTGTGAAATTCAAGTGTAACTGAGCGCATTCAATACCAACAATCCGAGTGGTGACAGTCCACCAGTGTTCCCTCCCACATCCACCATAACTGGACCACAGCCAATGCCTAAGCTTTCAACAAGCATATGTATGCGTAGACTACAACAATAAGCCTAGGTTGGTTTTTGAAAAAATTTCTGAATCAATGTTTATTTTTTGTTTCTTTTCTGTCACAGTTCCGTCACTCTGTCTTGGGGAATATCAGAAGCTGTAGATGTCCATCAACAGGAAATCTTTCCTTTTCTTCATTTTTTTTTTCCGCCTTTTTCATCATTCAAGGAGTGGCTGTGTGTCCTAGTCGTCACTTCCACCGTACATGTCCGCCAGTTTTCTAAAGCGAGGGCCCCAGTCGTTGAGGTAATCGTAGTCCTGGTCGCCCCCGCTGCTGGAGGAGTTGAGGGAGCTTAGGGAGCCAGCTGTGGAGCCGCTGCCTTCGTAGTCGAACACTAGCAGGGAGTCGTAGGGAGGAGCGGTGGGGTCGTTGTCTGCTGCCTTGAGTCCCTGCACAGAAGGAAATAAAACCACGGTTAGATGAAAAGATTAAGCCCTGTCTGCACACCGACACAGTCTGCAACAAGGGGTGAACCACGCAAACCCGCCGCTCCACCCCCACCCACTGCTGTACACAAACAGGCTAATCTATCCTAAAACCAGTCAGTGGTTCTGCCTCCACTTGTTCAGGAAATCAGGCTGTGGTGTTCCCGAGAGTTTCCTCTGTGTTTTGGTTGGCATTCTCCTGATGTTTCTGGGATGTAGGATTATCCACTGCTTGATCAAAAGCCAAGATTGAGCGTGACCAGCAGCCTCAGTCAAGTAGAATCATCTCCCCCTCCCCCACTGACCCTTGTGCAAGGCCCCCCTCTCTCTTCAAAAGCCTTGTGCAGGCAGTACAACTCCAGCACTGATATTTTGTCATCTATATTCTAGATAGCCATATCGTTAATATAGCGTTTTTATCTTACTCTTGCCTAAACAGCAGCACTAAGCACAAGACTCAACTGAGGAAGAAGGAGCATGTGTGTGTTTGCCACAGATGCGTGTCTCCACGTGTTAACACAAAGCTCATGGTGCTGGTGGGGTTGGTTCTATTTTGAAGATTGTGCTCGACATTCCCAGAAATCCTCATAGCGTCATGAGAGGTCCTTATGGATTGTTATTGATTTCCAGCCTCATTCCTTAATGGGACTCTGGAGACTTGATGGATTGCTAATCTAGGAGTTGAGATGTGCTTTGGCCATGAACCACTTTGGATCCCAGCCTGGTTTCTCCCTGTTACTGCCACGAGTGAGGACACCCAACATATAATAAATGAATTAAAAGACGTGAAGCAACATAACACAAGAGAAACGAGACCTCAGCTCATTGGGAAGTTGTCAAAGATTTATTGTTTCCTTTATGCTGCCATTATAGCGCTGAAATGCTCTCAAATAAAAAGATGGATTGAATTAAAGGGCCTGGGCACTTAGCGATTATTTTCCACTTGTTAGCTTTCGTTAAGTATTTTGCTCAGGGCCGTGGTGCTGATAATTTGGTGGGAAATATGACAGATGGATCGTTCATTACAATTACAACAATAATCGCTCTGCTGGTTATAGCCCCCTCTATCTACGACCAAAACCCCACTGGCGGTCTCATACGATTAGTCAATCACACAGCTCAGCTTCATAATTTCATTAGAACTGAATCATCTGCTGGGCCACAGACAATCACAACTCTTAGTGAAATGGTCAACTGTCCTAATTTTTTTGGAGCCGCTCTGTCCTGCAGATAACAGAAGAGATGTGTAATCAAACCCACTGGTATTTCAGTTCACACACAACTGAAACAAGGCACTATGCAAAATTCTGAATGCAGTCACTTCAGCTTTATCTTCCTCTGTGGCACTGTGTCCACCTGTGACCAACAGGAGGTCATGTCACGTTGCTGCTAATGTATTTAATGTTAACCCCCCCCCCCCCCAACCCGCCTGTGGGAACAGACCAGAAGTTGACTAATAGACCTTTGTTTGTCCGACTGTGAGGTTAAAGTCCTTATGCTAAATCTATGCCTAATTTTTTTGTCCCTCTAATTTAATTAAGAGCCACAAGCTCCTGGGGCATGTGCACATTTCAGGATGAAGATCAGACCCCCCCCCCCCACTACTCATCTCATTGCTCCTCTGGCAGCTAGCCCTTATCAGTTAGGTCAGATTCCAGCTCTATGTGAGCGCTGGAGCTACCATGACTGAGCTTTAGCGACAGTCAAATCTGGGACTAAAAACAGATCAACGCTGCCTGGTTGCAGTGAGTGTTTTCTGGGTCAGGATACTCAGACTTGAAAAGTCTCGTAAGTCTTGTGAGAATATTAAAATAACAAGTCTGATGAAGGATGGTGTGCACTGTCGAGCTGTTCTTTATTGGATGGCGCGAAACATTAAATTTCACTCCGTAACTGCTGTTAGGACAAGTGTATTAGGTGTATTCATGACACGGCGGTGAGAGTGAAAATGAGTGGTGCCTGTGTAAAGGGATCTGAGAGATAGATGGTCGGGGAGCAGAGCTGAAAGAGCAAGTTCTAATCTAAAAACATGGGCGCCATCCAAAAACTAGGAGAGAACTCCATTTGTAATGCTGTGAAACTCTTGTCTGTTGGAGCTTGTGAAAAATACATGACTGCTCTTTTCATTTTACATTCTCCCTTCATGCTGGAGTCAATGATGGCCTCAGGCAAACGAGGGCACTCTGAACACTGCACTCCGTTAGAAAACCAATGTATTGCTCCTCTCATCTCCTATTTCTATGCTGACACATCTATAACTACTTTAACGGAAAGTGAAGAGAAAAACAATTATATCTAAGTGACTTAGCATCATGTACTTTTTGGGCTTTGTACATGTCTGAGCGGATATATGTGAGATGAGAAAAGTTTCTACTTTCTGCTGGGAAAAGATGAAAACTATCTTAATAATAATTGATTCAATTTAAAGTAAAGTTCTTTTTCTCTCACTACAAGGCGGTGCTTAACTCCTCCATACTGAGCCAAATTGTTTATTTAGACACAAATTTATTATAAGAAAGTCATTCAACTTGAAAATGAAATCCAAGCTTTGTGACAGCACTGATCCTTTCATTTCAGCTCTCTTCATAGCTCCTGGGATTTGATTTCAGTTTTCACTAACTGTTGCTGGCTGGTGTTCTTACCTCATTGATAAAGTCTCCGATGTCTCCGGGGTGGGGTGCTGCTGACCTCATGGGGTACTGTGGCTCAGGGTGGAGGGGTCTCTCGTCTAGACGACGGATTCCCACCGGCTTGATGGCATCAGGCTCTAACGTGTCCGGCTGCTGGAGCTGACTGAGGTCGTAATCCTGGGGAACACATAGACAGATGGGAGTTAGCTGAGCAGTGTGACCAGACCCCAAACCCAGTGTGATTATTTAAATAGGTAAGCACGTTCTTGTGCTGTACAGAGGAAAGAAGAGTTCAGCTAAGTCGAGGGAAGATTTTAAAGTTCAGAATGCAGCGAGGAGAGTTGAGGGAACACGAGGAAAACTTTAATCTTCTTGTCTGTGAAGCACAAGCCCAGGGACAATTTGACACATTAAAAGAGCCAGCAGTGAGGGGGGCCAAGCTGAGGACCACATCATACGCTGCAGAGTGTTTGTACTTGTGCAGTGTGCTGCAGGAAGGATGTGCAGGCGACTGTTTTGCTCTAATCAATGCCCAGACACGGGATGGTGGATATGCATAAGCCATTGCTAATCCTATTAACATTACCAAGGCAACCTGAATGGCTCGCAGTTTGTGCAAAGTCATGGGCAGGAGGAGAGGAGGAGAAAGAGAGAGAAAGACAGAAAGACAGAAAAGGAGTTAAGAGACAGAAGGAGCCTTGCTGAGCTGAGCTGAATGTCTGGATGGTATCACGGTGACAGCAGATATGATAGAGAAAATGCCATTTGAGAATCAGGGTGTGTGCCTAATAAGCGTGCATGATGGATTGTCCCTCTTTAGAAGATTTTCAGTAATCCATCCATCTCTAATATCCCCCCCTTCAAAATTGTCTTTGCTCAGTTGCACATGCACCTACACACACGGGCGCATGCACGCTCACTCCCAGGGGGAAAATAAATAAATAAATAAATAAAAGCCTGCAGACGTTCCGATGTAAAAATAAACGTGAGAATAAATATAAACCCTGTGATGATGCACAAACAACCCAGATATACAAACACGACAAAGCGCGCGGGCACTTGACAAACACCGACTCAACTCCACACTAATAAGTATCATCTCAAATCTAAAACAAGCGCATTGATTATTCGCGTGTAATTAGATTTCACAGGAAAGGCAATCACGCTGAGGCTAGCCGCAGAAGAACAATGGTCATCACACATCATGCCATCCATCATCTTTGGTCCATTTCAGTCTGACTCCCGTCTGACCTTCCCTGAGTGCGCACACTGGAGGGGTCAGGAGTTGGTGACGGGAACTGCAACAGAGCCGTATAATGGCTGAACTAAGCAGGAAGGTCTAATGACATACCAGCCCCCTTCAGGGAATTGACTCCTCACACGTACACTGGCCTGGTGAAATGGCTGCCTCTGGCACTCATGACCCACATTCAAACATGAGAGACTGAACATTGCCAAGCCTCATACACTCTATCTGTAGTGAGACGTTGCTATAGCAATTTAAAACTCAACTGAGTTTATTTATCATCATGCCAACAGCGAGCTTCAAGTCCAATACCTCCCTTAAAATATAAGGTTTCATTTCAGTTTATTTTCACGTTTTCTTTTCTTTCTTTTTTTTTGCCATCATTCCAACAAGTAATAATAAGATAATACAAATTCAAATTTAATTACTGAGATCTGGCAAAGCAGCTACATCTCTAAAACATTATGCAATAGGGTATGAAACATGAGCCAGCCATATGATCACACACGTTCTAAACAAACACCAGGTTGTTTGGAAGAGCAAATGGAGAAGAATAATTAAATCATTACCCAAACAGTTTGTCGTAAACATCCATTGTAGTTTATAGAATGACTTTCTGGCTCAGCTAAAGTGCTGGTTTCTTTACAACATTCTTTAAAGGAATAGTTGGACATTCTGGGAAATGCTACATGTGTATTCACTCTCTTGCTGGGAATTAAATCAGAAGATTCATAGCACTCTCATGTCTGTCCGTGCAAAAGAAAGGCTGGAGTCAGCAGCTGGGTAGCTTAGCTTTGCATAAAGACTGGAAGCAGAAGTGTTGGTGGGTAGATTAAGTTACCTTTGGAGAAAGCCAAGCTAGCTGTTTTCCACTTTTTTCCAGTCTTTGTGCTAATTGGGGTTTCATATTCACTATATACACACGAGCATAGTATTAATCATCATTATCATCTAACTCTATCTGCAAGTGAATAAACATATGTCCCAAATTTTCAAACCACTCTCTTAAATCTGATCACTTGTGTTTCTTGCCCCATTGGACATGGTAATGACCATGATCCCAAATCTTAGCAATTACTTTGTTTTTACACTGTTAACATAATTGAAATAATGGCCAAAAGTCCAAAAACTAGCCCCATGTAGAAATACAGCAGAATTATCCTGTAGGAGATATTACAGTGTTCCCCTTTTCTCCAGTGAGCAATACATGAGGCATTTATATTATCTGCATATACAGCTCTGATTTTTATTTGTTTTATTTATTGCATGGGATTGAAAAACAAATCAGAACATATTTTAATGCATGCCTCCAAAGCCTCACTGTCTAAGGTTAATGTGCATCAAATTATTGTGAGATGAGTCATCTGCTTCTGCAGATGACTCATCTCTGTCTTATATTGTTTCTTTTTTTCACCTGCAAACCTGTACACAACTTCTCAATTTACTATTGTTTCTGCATTATTTTTTCCATGTCCACAGAGTGCAGCCAGATCAGCCCTCTGCCTCTGATGAAATGAGTGCTTCACAAACCAATACAAACCAGGGCAATGGCAGCAGCAACTAAAATCATATACTCTGAGAGCGCCCAATGGTCTGACACTTCAATTTCCTCCCCAGCGGGAGATAGGGAGAACAGAGATGGGCATTATAAAGACCACATCGCCGGGAAAGTCAGGCCCATTTTTTACCCAACACTGACTTCCCCGATTCTGCAGACAAGACCATTTTCTCCTGGCGCCCTGCACTTCTCTGCGCCAGTCAAAATGGAAGCTTGTTTTCCCTCAATAAATTGCTGCACCCGTTTGTTTGCCTTTGAGGAGTGTTATATCATGCAACAGTTTCCTTTTCAAAGTGTTCTGGTCCACAACTTTGTGCATTTTGTGTGTCAAAGTGAGGATGTGAATACACAAGTGGGTGTGCTCCCTCCTGCCTAATCACTGGCAGATGTATAATGGCTTTCCAGTCATATTGTTACCTTAGACAGAGCTTCATTATTGTGCCACAGCAGATGTCTGTCTCCAAATGACATCAGCTTACCAATTACAAGTCTCCAAGGCTAATTTGGCATTGTGCTGGGTCAGACCAGGGTCTTCCACTCATTTCTGCTATACCTAAGCAACTGGAGCACTTCAGCTAGCAGCAAGAAAATAGCCCATTTGGTATATTACTGCCTTTTTTATGAAATGATTCCGTTCTGCTAACAAGGGGTCATTAGGACAATTGAATTTGTGTCTGTATGTGCCTGATCAGTGCAGGGGGGGCTGTGACTTTACAGAGATGGGACTTTATTGATGCCTGTGGCACTGCATTTCTATTGAGTATATGTGTTTGTGTGTGTTAGGGTTGTTGAGTGGGAACCAGTTCCAGCTGAGGAAACATTTCCGATATTTCCTGGACCGATTGGATCAAAATGTGTTTGCCTTATTGACTCCAGACTTCGATTCCTAGCTCCTTTCTAGGAAAAAAAAAAACTACCATTTCCATTTTCCAGTGAAAACTGTCTTACTCCTCATTTTGAGTGACTGCAAGGTGCAGGAGCATAATGAGCAGGAGTGACACTAGAAAGAATGCATTCTAAGTATGAAGCATGTATGCTGGCAGAAAAAGACTAGGTGGTCCTCTTTGTCCTCGTGGTCCTTCAAACTGCTACTGTGCTACATAGCTGTGACCTGAATGTTCCCCCCTAACTAAGACCACACACTCGCCTTCTGTCACTCTTTCAAAGAAATGTCACTCTCTACTGAGCTACTGCATGTAGGTAAAATGTGACACAATAATCCTGAAGTATTTGTCTGTTAATGTAAATATTCATGTCTAAATGAGTCATAATACAAGTGTCACTTCAGACAGAAAGGTATAATCTATTACTTTAATTATTATTAATTTAATACTCAAAAATTCAGCTTTCTGCTTCACCAGTATTGTGCAAGTTTGATCAAATTTGTTGCAAGAGAGAAGCAAACACCCACACAGCTGTCGTTAGAGGCTGATTTAAATGTTGCTTAATCCTGACTGGTGCTCAGAGGTATGTGGCATCACCCTCCAAACCAGTGAGACAAAGGAGCACAGACAACATCTTTCAACTGGAATAACCAAAACTGTTCTTAATTAGACAAAAAAAGGTGTTAATGTCAGGTTACAGGAAGAAAATGACCTGCCCTAAAAACTGCTAATAAGATAACTGCAAATAATAACTATAATACACTATAAATAAATATTTAAAGGAGCATGTTTACTACATGGTTCTTACCTGATCCTCCTCTCCTCCACCTTCCTCATCATACTTGAGAATGTTGTCTCTCACGTCATCCTCGGGATCAATGAGAAGCTGCTTGGCCTGACGCTCTTTATCGCGGCGCTTCATCCACACAACAAACAGCAGCACGAGAACTGACAGACAGACAGACAGAGAGGGATCTCATATTACAAAACATAATAACTTACATATTTTCCTACAAATGTAATCGGATCCGATGTTTTAGAGCTTGGACAGGGGCCCTGATCTTTTTGGTAATCCAACAGTAATCTAGTAGTATCTCAGATAATGTTTAGCTGTCTTTATAATCCCTGTGTGTGTGTGTGTGTGTGTGTGTGTGTGTGTGTGTGTGTGTGTGTGTGTGTGTGTGTGAGATGTGCTGATTGAGAGAGACACTGAGACACTCACTGAGGAGGATGATGATGCACAGGAGGATGGATATGATGGCCCCCGTGCCCAGACCGGCGGCCATGATGTGCTGCTGGTCGGTGCAGTCTCCGTTGATGTCGCACTGGCACACTTTAATTCGCAGGTAGGAGGTGTTGGACATGGGCAGGTTGCCTGAGTCTGTGATTATGATGGGGATTTCGTAGATACCACTTTCAAGGAAGCCAATCTTCAGGCTCACCTGAGCGTAGTCACCTGAGAGATGGAGACAAAAAAAAAGAATGGGTGACTGATCTGTGTTGGCTCATTTTCAGACGACATAAATATGAAGTGGTGAGAGATTGAGCAAGTAAATGTGATTAAATATAAAATAACATGTTTCTTTCGCAGATAATTCTTTCAGAGGGGATTAAACCAAAACTCTGAATAGTCGTTTGTATAGACCATGTTCACAGTACGATTACACACTTATTACCACAAATATGCAGCAGAAATTCCTACCTGGAAGTTGCATCAGCATATCTAATCCAAAACATGGTCAGGATTTAGATTTGGAGCTTATAAATCTACTGAATACCTTTTGATAATGCTGCTTAGGCTAAATTCCTAGCTGCGATAATCCAAATGCCATTATCCTATTAAGATATATTCACTGCGTTTCAGCCTCACACTATCTAATAGCTAACACACAACAGATGAGTTCATCCACTCATGTATTTTTGTTTCAAATTAGCATAAACAATTAATGACTGTTTGGTGAGGTTAATATAACATTATACTGTCTACTCAGCTCTACCTAACCCTTCTGCAGTGTGCTATTTACACATAGTTTTGTTGCTCAGAGGGATCTCAGATCACAGTCTTGAGCATATATATATATATATATATATATATTTATTTATTTATCGGGCTATTTTACAGTTTTCATTGTAATTATAAAATGTCACTGATTGAAAAAGGCTGAAAATGGTCACCTTCTCTCCTTTCACTTTCCAGTAATGAATACAAATAAAGGCCATTTTCAAAAAGATGAATTAATGTCCTTGACAGGTTATCTCAGGCATTCTGCACCCCAGGGTTTTGCTCATATGTACAGTATAAGTAGGCTGATATGAATGTAATAAGCCTTATATTAAAACTGTGTGTGTGTTGCGTGCCTTACCACTGATTCTTGTGATGGTCCAGTTCCTTCGAACATCAGGGGGCCTGTGGGCTAACTCAAAGGCAAACGGCCCCGCGTTCGGGTTAAGGTCTCCGTCGACAGCGGTGATGTTGATGGCATTTGGCTCCGGCTTTTCACATATCTCTGCCTCCTGAGGGAACACCTTGGGAGCATTGTCGTTGATATCCAGCAGGTAGATCTGGAGAGTACCTGTGCCACTTGCTGGAGGTACACCTGCATGGACCACATAATGACTCACACACTTAGCACATACATATTTATGAGAAAAGAGATTTTAAAAATTTCCATACGGTTAGCAATATATATATATATATATATATATATATATATATATATATATATATCTATATTATTGAAATTCCAGGCCTCATTTTGCACTCAATATGCATTCGACAGACAAACTAAAGTATGAAGTTTATTCTTTGGGCCTCATGCTATAAAGACACTCTAAACAGGTATTTACTCTAGTGGGGGAAGACCCATCCAAACTGCATACTGATCTGAGAATCTAATCTCAAGTGAGGAGGTAGACAGAAAGAGGGAGATATCAGAACATTTGGCTAAAGAGTGTGTGTGTGTGTGTGTGTGTGTGTGTTTGTGTGTGTGTGCCTGAAGAACGTCTTCCTGATGAAGGACACGGGATGGGAATACTAAAGCAGACAAACAGAGCCCACTGTCGCTTCTCTCAGGCTCCTCTATGTATTCACTCAGCTAAGAGGCTTTTTTACCATTCAGGCCACGCTCAAAGAAGCTAGTCATCCAATCCTGACCCATTAATGCTGAGAAACCTCTTTATTGGTAGAGTTTTTAAGCCTATTGGCCTAAGCTATGCTCTGGAGAACAGGGTAAACCTGAACAGAGGTAAATCCCACCAGTGCAGGAAGAGGTGAATATATCCCCATGCTGGATGGTTCTGGGATTGCTGGCACATTAACCTTCAACTAAGATGGTCAGTGTTCCAGACAGGCCAAGTGTCTGGTTGACCTTCAAGCATGGAGGATGTCATTGTGGCTGTAACTGAGATAGTTTTAGGTTTTCCCACAAATATGGTGTGTTTGTGCACTGGCTCCAGGTGAAAAACATCACAGAGGTAGTCAAAGTGATGCTGGGTGGAAGATTGACCTTTGAGAGGGAGGCTACATTAGACATCAGCTAGGCTTCCTTTCGAAAAGGCAGCATTATCTCCTCTTGAATGCTCTAACAGTAATGGCCTAGAATAGAGTGCTTGTGTAACAGCCTGGCTAAAACACCTAGAACATGTAACCAGTGCATCACAGGACCTCAACAAGGTATTTATGGCAACTGCAGTACCACTTCAATGGTTACTTACCACTGTCAGAAGCCAGGAATGTTGCGTTGTACAAATTGTTCTTCACAAAGGGTGACTCTCGGTCCAAAATGGCGATTGTTGTGATACGACCAGTGTTGGGGTCAATCCTTAGCCAGTTGGCTGGATCTGAGAGTTTGGAATACCTGAGGGAAGGAAAACAAACAGGTTTACACACTGATTCACACTCATTCACTTTAAGCTGAATTTCCAGTTGGGAGTTATCTGGAAGTTCTTTTTTAAAGTAGTGATAAAGTTTAAAAAGGTTCAATTTTGTTTTCTGTAGGAGGGAATCTAGTTAATGGATTTAGTATCTATTACCAGTTTGGCATCTCTTTCTTCTAAACATGCCTTTGTTTTTATTTGTTGGAATAAATATTTTAGATGTCATACATTTTACATAATTATTCCAACTTTTGAGAACAGCCCGTCAGGGGAGCCAAAACTGGCTTGTTGTTATCAGTTGCTCTAAACTCATTTGTAGGACAAACTGTGGAATTACAGAGCCATCTTTTTTCTCATGGACTGTTTTCAGGCAGATAAACTCATCCACAGCCAAACAGCTGTGCGGCAAGACAGCTGATGATGAAAAGGAAGAAAAAGAAAAAAAAAGGCTTGTTCACCAAGAACGAGATGGAGACATGCTAACCGCTTAGTGTTACTTCAGCAGCCAGAGTGTACAGTACTCTTAACCTATCATGTCATTCTACTGTCACACTTAGGGCATTACATAATCAGTAATGCACCTACCATTGTCCCTATCACATTTGCAGCAAATTATTTTAGCTAAATGTTTGATAAAACATGTGACAATGGAGAAAATTATGCTAATTCCATCCCCCCTGCTTACTTTAATACATTTTTTTCCCATTTTACTGTAAAATACCTGATGCTTTGCTGCATGAAGCGATCGGGGTCCTGTGCAGTGAAGGTAGTCAGAGTTGACTCAGGCATCATTCCCTCTTCCAGTTTAATGAGTTTGGGATTGGGCTCGAAGTAGGGGCTCTCATTGACATCTATCACTCTGATGGAGACGGTGGCAGTGGACTGACGAGGAGAGTGGATGCCTCTGGCCAGGGGGATCTCATTCCTCGCTTCCACTGTCAGCACATATGTCCTACTGATTTCATAGTCAATAGGCTGGAAAACAGTAAAAGACAGAATCTAAATCAAAATGCAGGATAAATGAAATCACATTGCACTTTTGGTTATGTGAAACTGGTGAGAGAGCTATGCAAAGAAAGAAAGCTTTTTCTTTTCGTCTTGGCTAAAAAACTATTATTGTGAAAGCTCACTGTAGATGAGATGAGATAAAGAGACCGTGTCCTTTTGTGGCCAGTTCAAGGATACCTAACAGCAAGAGAGCTGCTGTAAGAGGTGTGCAACCAACCAATTTCATCTGAAATGCGTTCTGAATTTAAAAATTGTGCTCTTAGTTTTAATCATGTATTATGAATTTGAACTGACACAAAATTCAAGCTGAGAATTTGCTAGTAGCTCTTATGCCATACTAAACACAACATTTGAGACATCTTCAATTCTATCAAATTCAATGGAATTGAAATAACTTCTAAACTGACAAGAAATAATGCAGAGCCTAACACCCTCAAACCTGTCAGTATAGCATACATGGTACATTTAATATTCATCTCCAAGGGAAAGGGCGGAGTTTGAAGAGAGGGGGCCTTACCTTGACGACCGTGACCAGGCCCTCGTTAGTGGTTGGATCAGTGGGCACAGAGAACCTGCCAGTGGGGTCGCCCCCGGTGATTTTGTAGACAGCATTCCAGGCTGGCGTGTTGGGCTGGTCCTTGTCAGTCACCGTCAGGTTGGCCACAATGACATTCACACGGTTTTCAGGCACCTCGCCGAAAAACTGCATGAATAAACCATGAACGCACAGAACAGCGAGCTGTTAGTGATACTGCTGTGGCAGCAGAAAACACACCAGGCCTTGCCTTACACAGCACAGCAGGACCAATCTTGGGTAAATAGACATCTAAGGTAACTTATCATGTCGTCATGGTCATCTCATTCCCTGCTCTCCCCTGATAGCACAACAGTACCATTACAAATTTCAGTGATTCGCGAGCACAGTAAGTGCCTCCTTCACTTGAGCAGACATCCCCGTAGCAGTATGTGTCAACATTTGAAGGGGGATATGACACTTTGCACATGGCTGGCTACTTGTGCATCTGTATGGCTTCAGAAATGCTGGGCAAGCAGAACCAGGTAAGTAAGCAGAACTGATGGTTCAGTGCATGTATCCACATTGGGGTGACATGAGGGTCCTTGAGATGCTTTCCTTTCACTAAGATTACTGTTGCCTCAGATATGAGTTTGTTTCTTACCGTTTCAGCAGTAAACTCTGGCGGATTGTCATTAACGTCAGTGACTCGGATGACAGCAGTAGCTGTGTTAGAGAGGCCGTACATTGGGTTGCCTTCCATGTCAGTGGCCTGGATGATCAGTGTGTACTGGGGCACTTTCTGCAAGGGAAGGAAAGAGAAACAAAAACAGGATTAAAGCAAAATTCTTTGTATAGCAATGATGAAGCCATTTTTAACAGTGAAGTTAGATGTGATGTTATTTTGAACTTCATTATATTAAGCATGTTTTGATAGTATGTAATGCCTCCACCATGTATGCAAATGAGGATAGGCAAAAGATTAAAGACACTGTTGTATATAATTCAGTTCATTACAAAACTTCCACAAATTACAGCCTCAAAAATGACCCCACGGTTGAATCAACACCTCTCTGACTCAGTGTCAGCAAAAACTGAGCTTTATGAGCTCCATGAAGATTTATTTGTGAGCTATTATATTGGATTACGATACACTTTACAAGTCTCCCTAATAAGCTGGTAACTCAGTGTGCATGACTATTAATGTTTTCAACTAAAATGAAACAAATCTGAAATGGATAGCTTCTTAATTATGATGGCTAATGGTGTCTTTTTTATAAATCTGACTATTCCCTATGGGGGGGTATGAGTTTGTGAGTGGATGTGTGAAACTCACACCTCTGCTATGTACAACATCATGAAGCTAACAAATGACTCTTTTCACATTAAAAGCCACTCAGGTGACGGACCAGTTGCTAGGTAATGAGAGTCGGGCAAATTACTTTCATGGTGGCAACTGGCAGACATAAAACGGCGGCCCCAGGGCAGAAGTGATTGAGCAGCCACCTAGCCAGATTGCCCTCACTAGAATTGCACCAACTGGCTCCAGCTTTCTATATTATTTTATTTATTTTCTCAAACAGCCATGCGATCCAATTAAATTAGAGAGTGGGAGCATTTACAGCACAGGAAATAGAGAGAAAGAAAATGCAAGTAAAGCCTTTGCTTTGGAGGAAAAAAAAACACAGAAGGCGAGAATGGGGTAAGGGAAACATTTAGCTGCTCAGTGATGCACGCTGCATCCATGTAAGAGTAAATAAGTGTGAAAGAGCCAAGTCCATTTCTACTTCTCATTTAGCTGATAATCAGCAAAATTCACTTTGGCTCATTAGCTCTCAGACAGTCTGGATATTAGCAAAGATATTCAAGCTGTGTTTTGTCGTTGTATAAAAAATGCGCAGTCCATTTATGTAAACATGGAAATGGATATGTTGATCTACATCTACTACAAGCAGCAAATGCAGAACAAAAATGAATTAATATAATGGATGGCCTTGCTAATGAAGGTTTCACTTAAATGCCGACAATTTTATAATAAGTCTACACTCATAAACACTAAATATGGAGGGAAATGGCAACATTAAAGAGTATGAAATCAAGAGAGAGAAAGCTATCTCATAAACAGATGTAGGAGACGGTAAAGAGAGAGAGAAGGTATGAAGGGCAAAAAAAGAAAAGTAAGAAAGAAAGAAAAAGTATCAGTCACCTCTCTGTCCAGCCCTGCCGCCACAGTAATGATGCCTCCTGTTTTATTGTTGATGGTGAACATATTGGAGGTCGGACTCTCTGGATTCTGAGACAGGATCTTGTAACGCAGCATCCCATTAGCTGTTTTGGGGTCATCTTTGTCAACAGACGTTACTGTCATAACAAATGTTCCTACAGGAAAGAAAGACAGAGACAAGTTGCAAACACATGTTATGATTCTATTTATTGCTTTTCTCTTACTGCCAGTCAAAATACAGTAGAAGTTGAGTGAATAGTGCTATTTGAACACTATTAGATCTATAGTTTTGTAAAATAGACATCCAATGTTCTTTCCTGTGATCTTAAAAGACCAATGATCGCTTTAATACAGCAGAAGAGAGTTAACAAAGTGGGCACTCCAGGAATGCTATCAATGCTGTTTGATCTGCTAACACTATGGCGACATGTGGAGGTGGAGGCTCAGACTACAGCCAATCGTTTGCTCATACACTGTGGTGCTGCGCTCGGCTTTATGTGGTATATTACCTGGCTTGGAACCCTCTGGGACTGTGCCGTTCCAGATCTGATGGGTGAACTCGGGTCTGTTGTCGTTCATGTCGATTACATTGATCACAATGTCAATAGGGTTTTCTACCTGGTTGCCGTTCAGGTCCACTGCATGAGCTCTCAGCTGGAGGAAAACACAAACACATCTGGACTGTACAACTGTTCAAGCAAGGGCTGCGATCAACTGTGCAAACAATATATTGGGAGGACTCACTTACTGAATATCACCCATTAAACTGCTGTGATAATTAACCCCACAAACCATATTTAAAATCTTTCAATGAATTTAGAAGGGAACACGTTCTTTGTGAAGAAGAAGAAGCTCTAGCACGTGCAGGGAAAAAGACAGAGATTAGATTTAGTCTGATACCTGCCAGAGTCAACAACAACACAAGCATTCTAGCTGTGTTTTTATGGTTGTCTCTTCAAACACATACACTCAGTGCAGTGGCCTAACACTGGGTCAGCACAGGTTCAGCTGTGTTTTGTGAAAACAACTCGGATCTGCTGAATCTTTTTGCACTTCAAGTACATGTTTTTCCTACAGACACATAACTGCAGGTTTGGTGCCTGACACAGGACTCATGCTCTAGAATAAATATTAGTAATGCAGTTTCTATTTAAAGGCTCTGCACAGTATAGATCATATGCTTCTGCATGTTTACCTTACAGTCTAGTTCAAGTGCATATTAATCAATGAATTTATGTCAAAGTGTCAAGTGCATACAGCAAATTTAACTAGAAAACTCACATATCAGTTACATACTCAATGAAAACAATACTGAGCTACTCATGTGTTGCTCTACAGTTTTCTGGTTCACATACAGTAACCAGCAAGGAAGTCTACGAAGTTTTTTGTGAGTCTTTTGGGACCTACAAACATCACAAAAGTAGACTCCATTAGATGAATATGTTCCATTGTTTTACTTGCTTGATGTCTACCACTTTGTGTTGAAGCACATGAAAATATACCATCATAATGAAGCTATATAATTTAAAGACCACAGCAATGTCATGGAGGAACCACTAATGAACAAAGCAGCTCTACAAGGAGCGGAGGTTCTCGTAATGTATTTAACACACACCAAATTCATTCATCACTCGTCAAACATGTTAAATCCTTTAAATTCTCAGACGGATAAGTCAGATTTCCTGGGAGACCCCAGTCTTTATTGAGTCTGAGGAGGCAGTTTGGGCACATGACCCTTGAGCACATGCCAACTGGCAGGAATGTACAAGACTACCAGAGAGAACACATTTCTGTTGACAAAGTAGGCTGGAAAAACCATTTGCAAATAATAGAGAGATCATTACAGGTTTTTTTTTAATAAGCTGTTGTGTCTGACTTACATGGAAATTGGAGATGTGCTCTCGATCCAGGGGCTTGTTGACTGATAACTCTCCAGAGATCGGGTCGATGATGAAGATGCCAGTGGGAGGTTGGTCAGCGCCAGGGCCTGTCACACTGTATCTGAGGGACCGGTTTTTGTCATGGTCCGACCGAATCTGTGGGTGTTAAGATTTGTTAATGACTGCTTAACAACAATGTTGCTATAGCCTGAGCCATACTGAGTTTTTGAGACTCTCACAGATATTAGAGTTAAAAAATCTACATAAACAAATCTTTTCAACTAAAGATAAAGTAATAATGGTCACTATACTGCCCCAATTTACCTAATACCCACAATAACAGGGTGCCTCAAAGCTAGCTGCAATTTGAGATCATTATTCATCTTTATTTTCTAATTATTAATTGATTAATTATTTATTGTTTATAATTCTCTATAGATTTCTCTGGAGTGCATGGAGATGTCTTTAGATTAGAGTATTCCATTATAAAGTATCAGTAATATCAACAATAAACAGAGAAAAGCAAATCTGACTTTTGAGAAGCTATACTCTGCAAATCTTCATTATTCAATTATTAATTAAGATTGCCAATAACTTCCTGTCGATTGACTCATTTATCGACTAATCATGCCAGCACTGGTTTAAAAATAGTTTGCTATGTAAGTAGAAGAGTGCATATAAAGAGTGTGTGTGTCTGTGTAGTATTGAAGTTCTGTCTTGGCTTGGCTGTCTACACTGTTTGTCCTGTAAGCTGAGACCCTCTGTGCCTACACCCCAGATCCATGCTGAGCAAACAAAGTATTTCCTCATCCTGATATCATCCACTAAAGCCCAGAAACATCCCTTCTAATATGAGCGATTAAATATAATACATACAGATGACATGTACAGGACTTAACATTCAGTAAGGAAGTCAACTTCATTTGCTCAAAAAAGAATCTCGTTCTTCTTAGTATTGCTTCTTTATGTACTGTTTATCCTCTGTCAGCCACCCACACCCAGCCCCGACCAGAGAATTGTTGCAAATGAACTGGGCCGTTTGTGTCCTTGAGCCATGATAAAAGGACTATAATATCTCAACAGGCAACTGAGGAACAATTGTGCTGGTGAGCACTTCAGATTCCTCCCTGCTTATAAATAATACCATGCTACATTGGTACCGACTGCCCCCTGAAAGAAAAGATAAATAATACAGTGTAAAAAAGCGCCCCGACCTTTAGAAAAGTGCTGTAAATATAAGCATTTTGTCGAAGGCATAAGTCTCATGTCTGTGACCCTCAGAGTGGGAGCTTGGAGCAAGAGGGGCCTACAAGGTTGTCAAATCAAGCAAAAAGCGTTTTCTTTGGAGCTGTGAGAGCGGCGTGTGTGCATGCATGTGCTCGGGGGAGCTACGTTACCCGGACAAGCTCTTGCGGGAATGGGCCTCGTGAGTTCTCTGGGACATTGATTGGGGGGATGACCCAGTCTCTCTTCATGCGTTTGAGTTGGCTGTCCGTGTTTCGTGACGGAAACACTATTTCCTTCAAATCCTTGGACATGACTGGAGGGACGGCAACTTCCTGGACCTGTGAAAAGGAAATGATTTAGTCCAAGAGCTGGGTAGTGATCACATATATATGGTAAAATTTGAGTATGTACATTTTCAGCCACGCTACTGGCATGGCTCTATGGATAGAAATGTTGGTCGATCCACCTAAGACTATCTCATAGATTTCCACTTAATTTAATACAATTATTCATACTTTCTGGATAATTATTCCTACTGACTTTGCTGATTCACTGACATCACCTCTAATACCACCATGAGGTTGACATTTGTTGATCTGAGTAAAAACTATTGGACGGATTGTCATGTCATTTGTGTTCTGTGCCAGGTAGTAAATGTTAGCATATTACACAATGAACTAAAATCATGGAAAAATTACAGATTACACCTGCTAAACATGAGAATATTAGCATTGTCACTGTGAGCATGTTAGAATGCTGACATTAGTATTTTGCTCAAATCACCATTTTAGTACAGCCTCACAGAGCTGCTAGCAAAGCTGTAGAGTCTTGTTATCATGTTTACCCTGTAGGAAGGAAAGCCTTAATCCTGATCATGTAATTAGAATGACCAACAGCAGCACAACACCTTATTGCAATGGTAGGCTGATCGATGACCCTACACTTTTGGTTATGCAAAAAAAAAAAAAAAAAAAAAAAAAAAAAAATTGTGATGTGTTGATAAAAGGAAAAATGCTGCCATTTTCTGCAAAACCTAATAAGCTCTTCCAAATGCAATACCTACTCTAAATGTGGGTCCAATCAAACAATCCATTCTTTCATAACTTTCTTTGTAGCTTAAAATATCTGCAGTTCAACATGTGATGATATGCTTTGAAACACTTTGGTGTGGCTACTGCCGCAGCCGCACAGCACCGGCACTGGTTTGCTTTAAATGTCAGACCTCTTCTTATGTGCTGATAAAATGCACCCACACAGACAGACCAGCTTCCATAATGGATCTGCCATCCTCCCTCGGCTGTAATGAATGAGATTTGAAACAAAGGAGGATGGTACCTGCAAGCCAGGCACTAAACACACAGATGGCTCAAATTGCCTATGCTGCTCCAGAGACTGAGAAGACTGAAGTAGTGCCAGAGAAAGTTAAAATAACCTTGAACAAAACACGGTGGGAAGGAAAACAGAAAAACAATATGTAAAATCTGTCAATGTCAATGAATGATAGCTGGGATTTCAATGGAACTGTCACATCCCTTGAAGTATCTTCCTTACTGTTGCATGTAATTATGTGGATGTTGATTGGTTGTGAGGTAGTCAAGGCCAGAAAACTACTACAGAATGTCCTGTGCAAACAGAGAAATTAATTACCACTTTGCCACCTTATATCCTGACCCATATCCCATATTCCCCCTCCTCTAACATCTGGGGAGCTGTCGGAGAGCTTCCACTAATCATGTTTGAAATCCGATTATATTGCTTTCACACATTGGAAATGCAGAGAGGCAAGCGAACAGATAACGAAGGGGCACGCTTCAGAAATATCTATTACCCTATTAAAATGGGTCTGAGTGAGAGCAGTAATTATTTGCAACCTGCATCTGGAATGATGTATGGCATGGTGGGTTTGTTCAGCCCAACACACATCCATCTTTGGTGCGCTGGAGGTCTGCACCCATCCACACTATCAGAACCCCCTCCATCTTCTGACTATTAGTCTACTTCAGAGTCCAGGAGAGTGTTAGGCTGAGTGTTCGGTCTGAGTGTGTGTGTGTGTGTGTGTGTGTGTGAGTGTGTGGAAAGGACTACGCAGGTGTGTGTTTGCCCTTTTAGAAAAATTGCCTCTTTCAGATTCTGAAACATTTTCCACTCACGGACTGCGGTGGAGCTGAGGTACTGATAGCGGTGGTGATAGTGGGCGAGGACACTCTCATGTTAATGAGGATATTGTTTGGCTGCCATTGATTAAAATGTTTCCCCAAGGCTGCAGCATTCATGGCACTAATAAAAAAATTTAATCGCTCATGTGATTAAGAGATGCATGATGATTCATGACAATAATTGTGCTGGGGGGGAAGATAACCGCCCATGACCTCATAAACATGCGAGATACAGGAAAGTCAATCCCTGATTTCATTACAGACAAATCAGGACAAATTCAACAACTCTCAACAGATACAGATCAGAGTACAGCCACTGATCATACTGTTGATCAATTTTTTACACATGCAAGATTCTGACTTTTACTTAACACCTAAAGAGGCCGGTAGAGTCTTGTTTACCTGTTTGGGACACATATGTATTTGCCTTTGACCAACTGACAACAGTGACTAATGGTATCATTAAAATCACATACCTGCAGGAGCCCCTATAGTAAATGACTGTCAGTGGCTAACGCTGGCGCTTTGAAAAGCCATGAAATCATTACCGGCTAAGTTTAATTTCAGCCCAGCAGACCATTGCACCAGTTGCACTGACAGTAACCACACATAACTGTCGGCATTAACTTTTAATCTGCACCCACATAAAATATGATGCCTGCCTTTCCTGAGATTATTTGCTGCACCACACGTTTAGAAATGGCCACAAGTGGCCATTTGTTTAAATGTATTACAGGGATTAAAAAGAAAAGCACATTGCTCTTTGTAAAACAAACACGATTACTGCATTTGGGGGTGTTCATTAAGACACCAGACGGCTAATGATTTAAGATCTTACCACAATGATTATTACCACATGCACATAAAGGCTCACTTATAACCCGAGAGAATGGGTCAGAATAGGGAGCCGCATACAGAGTTGAATAGCTTGTGTGTGTCTCTGTGTGTGTAGCATCACTGTGTAACATCCTGTAAGTTTAAAGCAACAGATATTATCTAATTCAGCAGGATCACATAATCCACTGGCACTGAAGTTAAAACCTCTACAATAACACAGCCTTCAGAGCTTCTTTTCATTTCCTGGTTACAAGGCAGACGGATGGGACATGTGCGGTGCTTTTTTTGTGCACTTCCTCTGATCCTTGGCCAACCACAATGTTGACATATGAGCACACGGTCATCCTAACTAATTGCAGATGACTGCACAGCGCGTCCAGCAGAACGGTTAGAGCGGCACTCTACAGCTCAGACAGATGCTTCCCGTCAAAGTACTGAAAGAGGTGCGTCCCCTTTTGGATGATAAGGCAGTAACCTCACAATCACAAGGCATGCTCACTGAAATCAACTTTATGAGGAGCTATTTTGCATCTGCTCTTGATACCCACTGACCGTGTTGAGTATATGTTTGTGCCCCTAGTAAATTGACACATTAGGTTTTAATGAGCAAGCATCCACCCAGTGTCTTGGAACACCTGCTACAATTTAGGTTTGGTGCACACTAGAGGATTTCCAAATCTTAACCAATTTTAAAAATGAGGGAAACCACAGACCATTCAGTCATGACGCAGGACCACACATTTTGTGTTTATACTAAATGATTTCTGAGGTGATTCCAAGGACTTGAGATCTCAAAGAAACTTCCATGCAAAACAAACATGAAGGTGGACTATGGTCATCGGCTGGTTGCATTTGTTTGTGCTATGGTTTGCACCAAAAAAATCTGCATGGCTTATATATTTTGCAGCACGAGCTGGAGGTGAGTTGGAAACAAAATGTTCTTGTTAGTCTCAGATGAGACTAGCACAAGATACTGCTACAAGCCAACATTATTGGTATTTGTAAATAGGTGGAGGGGAGAGTGAAATCATCTTATACATTCTCTAGCATTCCCCTGCCATGGAGATGCTGTTCCATATTAATATTGCTGTTCTGTGGACTTGTATGAAGTCACTGACAATTGCTGGGTAGAAAAATATCATATGTGGTGATCAGCTCGCTCATTGGTTATTGCAGGTTTCTGCTCAATATTCCATCTCTGTTCTTTCACGCTACAGGAAATCAGGGAGACTTCGATCCAGTCAGTAACATTAATATTATATCTGTAAACCTCTCACACTACAGGGACATTTGGGCAGGTAACTGGTTCTGACCAGCCTCGAATTGGGAGCCCAGATGATTGTTGGGAGGGGCGACTCATACCCAAAATCTGCCCAATTATCCCCTAATGTGGAGCCAGCTTTCTGGGAACCAGTCATCTGTGAATGTGCAGTGTGTCTAATAACCGTATGCTATTTGATACAAGGGAAGTATTGATCATTCCACCTTTCTATGGCTGTAACATCAGTCAGACAATTGACAAAACAAGTCAGAAATGTTATAGAAGTGATTGAGGTGTAGTCACCTGCTGGCTGGATTGAGTGGAGGGCATCAGCGTGACTTGGGTCACCCATTGCTGCAGCGTGGTGGAGTCGCTGGCCTTGATCAGCAACGGTGACACAGGGAGCGTAGAGTGCTGAAGACTCCTGGCAGCATAAACTACTCCATCGGCCTCTATCCGGAAGTCAGAGGGATTGCTGCATTCAAACCGTACCATACCACCTCGACCACAGTCAAGAAACCTCACTGCAAGAGACAGAGACAGATGGATTCAAGTTAGAAATTACCAGTGAGAGAGAAACCTAGGGAAAAAAAAAAAACTAGATACATAGACAAAGGGGGTGGAAGACAGACAGCCAGCCCGCCAGACAGAGAGACAGACAGAAGGTCCACAAAGGTTTTCTGATTCTCCTTCTCGCTCATACATTATTCACTTCAAGCTGTGCCCCAAAGGTATTACTGAAAACAGGTGCAGTGGAAGAGAGAGTCAGAGGGAGAGAAAACTAAAGAAAAAAGGGAAGTGTTCCCCTTAAGGGCTATTAAGAAGAGTACAAAAACCCAAAACAATACATTTACAACCTGATGTGTTTATTAGACTGTCTAAACGCTTCTGTGTGTTTAGGTTTGAGAAAATATATACAGTACGTATAAAGATGTTAAATTCTGCTGGATAAGTCTTATTCTGCTCCCAGCTAAGGCCATTGCATGCCAGCTTTGTCCCCCATGACGTACAGGGATGGCTTCCACGGATGACTACCTATCCTCAGCACCTCGGGAGACAGAAGTAAGTGCGTGTGATGTTTATTTCATCGGCGTGTTCACAGAGACAACACACCGAAACTCACGCACGCATACAGGCACTGCAGACAGGCTGCTCGTGGGGGCTTGAGTCCCACAGGTGCCTCAGTGGCAGTGGTACAACACCAGTTCATGTTACAAGTGAGTGACAGTACAGCACAACTGACGTAGCTCAAACATGTACACGTACACACACACACACAAACATACTTCAACACATAAGAGCTTCACCCTGTCATCCTTTTGTGTGGATATGTTTCCCTGGCAGGCCCACCTCATGTTTATAGCACACGAAACGGCATAAAGGGAAAGATGAAAATTCCTCCCGGCCTCAGAGATCACAATGTTACCATATATTGTTTGTGTGGAGGCTCTGCTGGTGCAGCTCTGAATTATTAAAGCAGATGTGGAATTACTTAACAAAAGCCTTGAAGAAGGGTGCCTAATCTTCCTTTGTGCTGCTACCTTGGGGACGCACTGATGTCTTAAGAGTATCATCTGCAGTCTGAGTGCATAGAGTTCCTCTGGGCTTGAGGAGAGGATGCAGTAGATCAGCTCGGGGTCTAAAGGAAGTCATACATTTACCCTTAAGACCTAATTTAATATTATCACCCAAACGCTGCAATCAATTCTGCCAAAGTGCACCACGACCTACAACCAATAAATCTCTCAAATGATGACAGGGGTGAATTTGACACTTTTCTGCTGCTTGTAACAGCCGACAGGGCAAATGGTTTCAGAGCATCGGTTCTAGCACTGACAAAGATGTACCTGAGCAAATAAAGGCACAACGGCTGAATGCAAGAGAGGAGGAGGAAAGGGAAGGCAAATCTTCCTCTAAAAAAAAAAAAAAAAAAACTATTATTGAAAAGTGAAAATGAGAAAAGAAACGGGTGGAAAAAACCCAAATACCACAGCAAGCATCCTATACAAACTAGCATGTTTTTGAATGAGAGAAGAAGAATGCACGTAAGAGTGAGAGAAGAGAGAGAGAGATGGGGAAAATACGAGGTCGTCCAAGGAACGTTTGGAAATTGGCATGCAGTGTATTCACAATGTGTTCATCCTGATGAATGAAAATGCAATCTTACTCTACTTTATCAAAACCCAAACAGGGAGAACAAATTTCTGCAAGGACCATGCGCTGCATTCCATTACAGCCTGCTAAAAGATTTAAACAGTGACAAAAGAAGAAAGCAGCACTGCAAACTGGACCTTTTTTTACCTGAAGCATTGCTATTCATCTAAATATTGCCTACAAGGTGAAGTGGCATTGCCGGAGAGACAGCGGTTTCAATAATGAAGATAGAAGATGACAATATCTTTCTTCTATACTGGAATACATTTGATATTGACCTTCACCTTCCTGGATGCTCTTGTTCAATTACCATTGACCAATTAGTTTTTTTTTCTCTTTGAGTCGGGCAAAGCTGACATCAGATGGATGACTTTCTCTTTCTGAAGGTTTTGCCTCAAAGCCAGCCACCTGTAAACTCAAAGCCTTCAGGCAATCAACCTAGCCAGCCCAAGTCAGCAGATACTCAGACAGAGGTGGAATACAGAGTAAGGGACTGTCAAAATAACTCACACTACAGCAGAAGAAAAGTCCATAGATTTAAGCTTCACAATGTTGCTGGTGGGCAAAGTCTCACTCACACCATTTCTGACTCAGTTGCTTGGAGTAAGAATACTCTACAGTGTTATCCAGCAAATGTAGGTAGGGCTGAAACAACCAGTGGATTCGTGATTGAAAAATACCAAGATTTGCTGATTATCTGTCTTCTAAATCATAAATGAAATATTTCTATAGTATGAAGTGTTGGTTGCTTAATACAAACAATTTAAAGACGTCCCCTTTGGCTAAAGGAAATTGTAATTAATTATATACTGAAACTTAACACTGCTGATTATTTAAATGAGTTGTAGCTGAGATATATGTTGCCGGCAGGAATGAGCTTGGCTAGACGTAATGATTAAAACGAACTGTCTGATGCTTTTGTCTACTTCTGTATTCCTTCAGCTGCAAACTGCAATACTTTGTCCTGTTCCTCCTCCCTCCCTGTGTTTAGGACATTCCAGTAAGCATTTTGTCATTAAGAAGTAACTAGACACCAGTAATGTAACACTCGCTGCCAAATTTTGGATTCACACATATTGCCTTTCTGCTCCTCGAAGCTGCAGCCCATGTGTTCCCATTTTCTGTCCTGCTGGCACTTTTGACTATACATTTTTGTGAGTGTGTGTAGTGGGGTACTTGACAGCAGTGTTCCCCGTGTGGGTTATTTTAGCCTAAGCCTCTTGTTGAGCAGAGCTCTGGCTCTTTAACATTGTCTGAAATTTAGCCATCAGGACACCTCGGAGAGGCCCTTCAACATTCAGCCCCCACGGCAATCTTGACAAAAAACTCCCAGCAGGCACAACCATTTCCAATGATAATGAATAGGAATGGCCAGCATGTGCCTATTCGTTTATCAGGCAGACTCTGGTGGCTTATAAAACCACAGAAATGTGTAGTGTGGCTTGGCTTAAAACCTGGCTGCTCCAACTTATCTATATCTAGATGTATTGGCTCCCCAAGGTATAGGGCTAGAAGAGATCTTGGCTGCCACACCCTATCAGACATGTCGTCATGGGCACAACGATAAAGGCCTTTGGTTTGGACAGAAATGCCGATGCAGCAGAGGGGAATTGGGGGTTGGGGTTAAAAAAAAAAAGAAGGGGAGAGAGAGAGAGGGAGAAACAAGCCTGTCAGCAGAAAGGCCTGTCCAACTAATGCCCTGCACCGGGGCCCAAAATTATCTCCGACTCAATGATCCTATTCACGGCTTAGATGCCCCCCCTCACTGACAAGCAACACAAAAACCCCAGCTAACCTCTCCGTAGTGCCAGAGTGCCTCGCTATTGTCTGCTTCATCACGTGATAACTCTAACTCAGACAG
The DNA here is from genome assembly GCF_046630095.1 of Trachinotus anak. Taxonomy (NCBI): domain Eukaryota; kingdom Metazoa; phylum Chordata; class Actinopteri; order Carangiformes; family Carangidae; genus Trachinotus; species Trachinotus anak. The sequence goes on from NW_027273863.1 coordinate 14,953,373, forward strand.
ACACAAATAGTTAGAGAGATAGGGAGAGGCAGAGAGAGATGCATTTAATTTGGAACATGGAATGTCGACTCTGTGACTGCACAGACGAAATGTTCCACAATCTCAGCTTCTACGCCTGCCTGCCAAATACAGTGGCTGCAAATGGGCAGGCTGGAAGTCCCTCTAAATGTGACAAGACAGAAACCTCTCATGTGAGATCATCCCCACGTACCATCATTCATTTCTGAGAAGTGAGGTCACTGACAGTTGAGAAATACTCAGCATAGGTGTTTCATCAGTTCCCACAGATAAATGCAGACCCAGGCAAATACCCCAGTGGTAAAACCCCAGCACCACCATCACCACCCAACCCTGGCAAACGATACAACACCCCTGACAAAATGCATTATTCACAAATGAATGTGACCAGGTTTAGTACAGTGGCCCGCACTGACGATGAGACAATGCAATATGACGCGGAGGCTCCAACTGAATGTGCTGTGAGAGACATCCATGCCAGCACCACTGTTTATAAGATCCTGTTAAGCCCCAGTGGAGCTCGCACTCTGGTACCTCAATTCAAACTGCTGTGATATGAAATTCTAATCCCATCCCAAACTGGGGAGAATATGCTAAATTAAGGTCAACGGCACACAGACTTTGTGCCCAACCACAAAAATATCCTTCACAGCGTATTCTAATTGCCCAATTATTGCACATACTGCTAAAAGCACAATGCACTAATGTTTTTTTTAATAAAATGACTGCTTGCTATGTGTAATTGTGCATGCCTATGTTTTTTTCTTTCTAACTGTATTTTCATGATGCTATTATTATGAAGGCCTACTCACAGCTTGAAGGCTGGTAAGTAAACAAACGCCATTATGCAACTTATTACATCCCATTCTTCGCAATTATAGCCATTTCCATGAAGATGCCTAAAATGTAAGGGTATTTTTGTAAGTAAATCTTTCAGTGGAAAATGACTGTCTGGTCTGATACAATCAATAAACTAATTTCCATTTTAATACAAATGTGTGCACATTTAAACTGATGATCTAAAACTACATTTAATTGTGTCAGGAATTATGTCAATAAAAGTGCAGTTGCAAACACATGATTGCATCCTTGGTGGATTCTTTTTTATTAAAAAACAACCAGCACTGGTAGAGGATTGGTGTTTGAGTTATGTCACACTACTCGTCTGAATCAAGATATTTCTAAATGTCCATTTATTCACAGAACCTGAGATGCAGAGATGAGATTAAGGTATATTTCTGTTTTTAGAAAACAGGGGATTCTTCAAACAAAGTAAACTGTTTTTAGCTGAAGCCTGGATCTGGGAATGATGATGATACTCCCTTTCACCAGACTAAAGCCCTTGAAGGCGTTTTACTAATGCACTGCACTTCAAACGCGCAAAGCATTCCATGCATTTATAGCTGCTCCTAAAATATGTAAGGGATTTGCATGAAAAAAACATGCAATGTTTGTACTCTGTTCACTGTCTCTAGCAATTATAAAAACTAAAGAGGAATTGCATCAGAGCATAAACACATTTAACAAGCAGCTGGCTCATTTTCCTAGTTTGATTGCAGTGACCATTCCCCTAGCACTTGCTTTGTGTAGTTTATGCATATTGTTGAAGCTATTTTTCCTTCCTAAGACTGCTGCCTCAATTATAGAATTATGAAGAGGCCCTCTTAAAATGTATTGATACTACCTTCCCTTATCACACATACCCACATTGGTATACACACAGAGAAACATAAGCACCATGGATGTCTAAGCAGCGAGAGCCATATGAGCTTACTCAATCTCAAACACGGAGACTTTTTAAGCTGCCTTGATCTAGCAAACTGGCCCTAAGGAGAGGGAAACTATTTTCTTTCATTCTGATGTGGTCTTTCTTTTCTTTAAACACTTACAATTATACCACATTTGCACATGGTCATTCATTCTCCAAGGATACAGCAAATACCTCTGACAACTATTGTATTCAAAGGACAATTACAAGGTAAGCAGACTCCCCACCTGGCCAAGAGTCACCTCTATTTTCTTCAGAGTGTCAAAGCTTCTCCCTCTTACTGTTGAGTACAAAAGGTTCTATGTTGTGTCTCAGCAGTGATTAGCCTCAAGGAAGCTGCCGTCACCCTCTCCACTGCCTGTCCCATGCCGACACATCAACTTCATGCCTTGTAGATACCTGCTGGGTTCTTAGCAAGAAGCTAACCGAACACAACCGACCGCTGTGATCTTCATAAACTGACATTCAGTAAGAGCCTCTTATTCCAGTGGCAAAACAGGTTTCTCTGCAAAGAAAAAAAAATGCATGATGACAGCTCGGCTCTTTTGAATAAGTAATATTTGGCCTTTGAAAATTCGCAATCTCAATGGCTTAGTAGTGAAGGGGGAGCATAGGGGGACATCACAATTATTCTTGGGCCTTTGTTGGGTAAATGAAATGATTCTGTGTTTTCCAGTACAATGACAGCCAAGCATTGTGTGGATTACTGTGTCACTGGAGCCAAGAGCTGATAAGGCTAAGCTACATCCTTCTGCAGTTATCAGCACATAGCTACTGGGACTTTGTTCTGTGAGTTATTGAGACGAGCGGCTTGATACAGAGGTTTAAGTGGGGTATTAAACTGACCACATTACCAGGATGTCAAACACACTTTTATCGTGTCTTTCAGCAAAGCTCTGTGACCGCTGCAAATACTTTCAGGTGAAGATCATTATGAAAAACTTTACATGAATATGCTGGTAAATCAAACAATGCTTTACACATTCAAGGAAAAAAAAACACTTTTTCAGTCCCTTCTCCTTCAAAATTAAAGGAGAATAATTGGTGCTTTTTGAAGATGTAAACTTAAAATGACTGTAGACTATGATGGGGTTCAGTGTTAGGTAAATGTGACCATAATTATACTGGTACAGCCTCCTGTCTCTAAATCTTGAAGCCTACAGTCTGCAACGCCCAGCTGGCAGAACCTCAGAGTTATATGAAATGAGGTGTTGAACTTCATGCCCATAACATTGTGTCCTCTTGTAAAAGGTCACAGGGTTTTAATTGCTCTATATACCCTTATTCACCTTAGAACTGCTGGCATTGGTCACTTTGTTCACTCTACAAAGGCCCTAATGATTAACGGGTGGGGGGGGGGGGGGGGGGGGGGGGGGGGTAACAAGGGGTGGAAATAAAATAAAGCGATCTGTGAGGTTGGAGGACGGAGGCAGTTCGAGACACTGAGATGCCTTTTAGAAGATTGTGAATAATAAGCCATTTAAGGTGTCCACATGCATCACTTTTTGTTGTTTCTGTATTACTGGGTCATTCTCTGACCGTACACCACACAGTAATACACATTTTAGTAAATGCTCCGCTGCACCGTGCATCCATCTCTGCTGTGCCACGGTGCTGCTACAGTGATACTGCATCTCAGGTGCTTTCATCTGGACACAAAGTTAACTCATGTCCGAGGCTCTGGTTGGGTGAGAAATATCCATAAATATTAAAGATCAGATATTGATCGCTTTCAATTTTTATGCATTCTACTGCAATGAAAACAAAGACGCTTAAAAGACAGAGCTCATGTATTACACACAGTCAGATTAACTCAGAAACCTGAATTAATTTTTAAGTGAGAAAACCAAATCCATTTCATCCCTTTTACACATTTCTACGTTAAATGCAGGCCTATGTTTACATGCAGTGAACAACTGTCTTGAATTAGATGAAAGGGCTGATGGTATAGAGGATTTTTTTCTTTAATCTATTTTGTTAGAGACATGCAGTATGGAAGTAAAGCAGGCAATGGCTACATCAGCTGATCTCTGGAGGCCTCTAGTTCCAAGCTGAGCTGGTATTTTCTGAAGAGGCTGATCACGAGGGCCGTGCACTAAAACTGCCTCAGTGAAACCTGTAATGTGACATTATTAGATCCTTTTGATCTCAAAAGCACACACTCAGAGCTATTTAGTTCTTCTCCTTGATCATTTCTGTCAAAATGCCATCATATAAATCAAAGAGACAAAGAAGGAGGCAGTGACCAGTGATGAGGTAACCTCTGCTGGCATGTTCACTGGGTCCTGTAAGACTTTTTAATCACACCAGCAGAGCGGTTCCTGTGTCTGATTTGTTGCTGAGAGAAGAAACAGAAATATATCTCTCAGGCCAGAACTGTACCAGCCACTGTTCCACCGAGACAGAGCTTTTAGTGGAAAAACAGAATAGGTGACTTATGCAATGATGTCAATGTCTCATACTGCTTTCACCGAGTGGAAAACTAACAGTGTTAAAATCATGCATAGTTAAGCTGTGCTCTCCAGCTCCACTGTCTCCGGCTGTAGTAAATATTACCCGTTAAGCCCCGCCCGCCAATGCTATGGCTCAGCACTGGCACTGTATCTCTCCTATTTTAACTGAGTCAGAAGTGCATGTTTATGGAAATTATATCAACAATCACTTAAGGTTGGTATGCAACAAGATACTCACTTACTGAAAATGAGAGCAGAACTGTTATCACTGCTGAACTACTGGCGTCTGTGTGGTTAAAGATGGCTGGTGCCAGACAAAAATGCTCCAACACCAGTTGGACCACCATCACCACCCTCTTCTAAAACATTGCATGCTTTAGTAGTGTGTGGAAACACATTGCACTGATCAAATCCCAACCACTGACATATTTGTCATTCATGCAGCGAAGGAGTAACAAACATAAGCTGTGCATTCAGACGCATTTTGGCATACAAATTATTTATTATGCTACAGGAGCAAATTGGATGATATTCAATAGTTAAATAGTCAGTCATAAACACACTGCATCTTTACAAATATAAAAATCCACATTGGATACGTTCCAACACACTTAAAAGCTAGATAGGACATTAAGTGGGAGACAACAAACCGCACAGTTCATTAAAACTTTGATTTGCACTGGACAAAGGTTGTGCAAATTAATGTGCAACTAGACAAAGCCATTTCCCGGGAGATTGACCACCAAGGATGCAATTTGTACGTTATCAATTTTGATGAAATTAGCACGGTTGTGCATTGGGATGTGATTAAATTCTGACAAATTGTCTAACCTCTTGTGTCATTGCTTGACATGGAGTTCATTTAATGCTGGGAGCATGTAGATCAAGCCACCGTATGTAATAATAACCACCATGCATGTCAGCAGTAGGCGCCTTCTCTTCCTGTGTGACACACCCTATGCACAGCTGTGCAGCAAGTACTAATCCAACAGTCTTCAGTGTTCCTGGTTTTGTAATAAATGTTCAAGGCAAAACTAGAATGAAGATGAATAAAAGTCCAAGTTATATGCACCACTTCCCACTGGCTGCTTAGTGAGTCATATTCACACATTCACAAGTGACTGGTAGTCAAGGCAGCCTATTGCAGTGGGTGTAAAAAAAACAACATCCTGTATATTGGAAAAATATTAGGGTAAGAATACGAGAAAAAAAAAGGAAGTTAGTTTCATTTCTGTGTTTAGTGACACTGTACACATGACACACAGGGGGAGGTGTGGGTTTTTTGTTTGTCTAGTTCCTTTTTTTAATTTTGCCATGGTGTCTTTAGGCTGTACTTGATTGATATCTCCCTGATGATCCCCTTTCTTCAGCTTAGCTGCACTTGTTAAGGTGGACTTGTGTTTATGATTCTTGTGAGTACAATAGGTTTGATGACTTCAACAAGTTTACAGAAACCTCCCACTGTGTTTAACCTGAGCTGAGATCTAATCTGCCAATATAAACTCAAACACTCTGGTAGATAGACCACAGCAGGATAGAGTGGTTAGGCCTTCATGCCAATAAAAATTCAATCACTTTCTTAGCAATAATGACTCAATACTAATTAACAAGACAGTGATATCTAATGAAAAAGGCATGATTTGTGTAGCCTCTCTACCTTCATAAGGAATAATACTTGTGCCTGCTTTGCATAGCTCAGTTGTCAATCAAACCCATGCAAATGACTAGCTCAGGTAAAGACTGATACGGTCCACTGCATCCAATTACAAACCTAACCACACACACAAACATGCCAATTCTGTTCACATTTCTTTTTTAACATGCACAGATGGATGCATGCACATACACACACTTGTGTGGTTCCCTTTTATCCCACTGTGTCCTCAAAACAGAAGAGCGCAGCAATTTGAGCCAGATTCAAAAAGTGGGGGATTTTTTTATCAACAGAGAGTGTCTGTAAAAGGATGTAAAGCATTCACCTACAGTATAAGATGTAAAATAAAAGCTGTAGATGAATGCATGGGGATCTGGGACCAGTTCTGTGGCCATTATGTCATGTGTGGCACAGACACAAGTTCACACTGAGTTTTTGAGAACAAAGCTAATGGAATTCCTGCTTCTCTGCCTTTTCCTTTGGAGAAGATGGGGCGCGGGGAGAAACAAGGAGAAGGCATGTGAATCCTCTTTGGCTGAGAAACAAAGCGGTAGACAAAGGAAGCTGAGGCTGACAGCCTCTGGAGAAGACTGTTATACTGTAAGATAGGGGCTGCTTCTGCATCTCTCTGGAAATAAAAGAAAATGATTTACTGAGTCATTGGCACACATATAAGCTACATACCAACATCTATACATTGTACAAATCTAAATCCAGTTATGATGGTAATCAGTTAAAATATTCCTAGATGGAAGGAGTAGAATATTTTAAATTACAAAGCAAAAGAATATTAAAGAAAGAGGAGAAGGACAAGGGGAAAAACATAGTCTTATGCTGTTGAGGCCATAAGGACATTTCAGTGCTTCTTTTTCAAGCTAAACAAAGCAAATGAGTCATCGTGGTGGGGAGACCATTACAGTCACAACTACCAACCATTATCTTCCTTTTACTCTCTTGCCCTATGCCGCACATCATGAGACTCTTGAAAACCTCCCTCTCCTAAACGCCTTCATCTGAGCAAAACAAACCAACATATGGAAAAACCCTAGGCTGTTGAGTCACTGGGTGTAGAAACATACCTCCTCTGAAAGGTTGCGGAGAAAAGGGAATGTAAAAAAAAAACAAAAACAAAAAAATAGTACATTCTCAAAACAGTGACAGCAAGGAAAATAAAGCATCTTCAAAGAGACGGATTAGGGCAGCTGCCAATACACAGGGTGTGCGCATTTGCCATTGCATGTTTGAATCAATACGTGTCAAATTCTGCTTGAAACACAATTAGCTCCTGCTTAAAGAAAAGGACGAAAAAATACACAGAGGGAAGATTAAAGACAAACCCGATGTTCCTCTCAAAAGCTTTCATATCTAACACATACACAGCCTTTCAGACACATGACAGCTTGTTATGTGCCGCTCCAGTCGGAGAAAGAAAACAGAGAGGAAAGCATGCGTTTGTATGAATTTACAAACGTCGTCTTAATGTGTCAACTGAGCTTATCCCTTTGTACTGCGCTGGCACCTGGAGCTATCAAAACTACAACTGAAATGCCGGCATGCATCTTGCTACTAACCTACTTCGACCTGCTTGACCCTCCCCCACACATAGTTTGAGCTCAAAAGAGATCAACTGCATGGAACAGAAAAGGGGGAGGAGGCAGGTTTTTCTATGGCTGGATGGATAGAACTATAACACCCATCTGTGCAAAGCAATTAATTTCTGTATCTTAAGGCTGGATGAATCATATTTTCAATTTGATGGCACAAACTTGTAAACGTGCAGTACACAAAGAATCCATTTTAAAACTTCCTTTTGAATGTTGCCATTATGTGGACTTTGAGAACTTGAGTTGTTTATTTGATTTGGATGAAAGCTGCTATGTTGTGATACAGGCATCTTGTGCTTGTGTATAGCTCAGAGCTGGTATTGATCCCCGTTACTGTTTTTTTTTCTTTTTTCTTTTTTTTGTCTTTAATGCAAAAGTTCAGCCTGTGATGCTCAATGTGGCATCAATTTGTAAGAGAGGCACATCTTTCTATTAGGGCTACCCACTTTCATATGCATGACTTCTTTTTTATTTCTGAGCAGAAGCAATTTAACACAATCCACCCCGACAAATTGACATATTGCACTGGAGTCTCGCCTTCACATAATTTAGTGTGAGCAGCATTAAAACTACACAAACTATTTGATAATTCAAAAAAAGTTTTTTCTATTCTGAAAGGCCTATAGAAAGTTGAGAAATATGTATGCACAACTGCGGTCTAAAAATCTGCAATAGTGAACAGTTCATGGTGCTTAGATAACGAAGGCACGTGATTTCCCTTATGTTAGAAAGATCTGCGGTAAACATCACAAACAGAAACGGATATTACAGTCCCTGCACTGTAACGGCTCCCCAGTGCAAATGCAACATCAGGTGTGAACAATTAGGTTTGGCATGAATCCAGGACAAGGAAGTGTCTCCTCTCACATGCATTATGTGTGTTAAGGGAACAGTAGAGCATTACCATGTGGGGAGCATGGCGGTGTGACTGGGCTGTGAGAGGAGAGCCCTCTTACTCTCGTGTAATCAGCTGAACTGAGTGGGTTCAGAGAAGGATCTGTGCAGCTGTGCTTTATTACAGACACAATGACTCCCAGATTAGGGGAACTGGAAGGAGGGAGGGAGGGAATAGAGGATCATGGGGGAGTAGGAAGGGGGGGTGGAAATGACTCCAAACACATCTGTCCTCAGTTTGTCTGCAGTATAACACCAAACCACAAGCATGGCCATGTACAAATCTGTCTCCATTTGGAAAGGCCGCCTGCGGAAATGTTTCCAGACCTTGGGTTTTTAACACTAGGACTCGTGGGAATAGTCTGTCGCCTCGCAGTGATAGCGATGTTCGTCAGGGTCACAGTAACATCGACGGTGGTGGCGCAAACAAGCAGGTGGCACACACATGTGAATCACTGTAGACAGCTTTTGGTGCTATCGTGTGCTCTCTGCATGTATCTCAAGGCAACAATCAGTACTGTTTTTATCGTGACCCTTGGTTTTACAGTGACTGATGTGCTGCTTTCCTGTTATTTCCATTTGTTATTTCTTGATTTTGAATGTCACAAAAGCAGCCCGATCTGCTACTAAGCAGGGTAATTGTTGCCTAATTACATAATGCTTTCAGGCTTGGCCTGACAGCACATCTACACAGTTGTAAAAGTGGGCTTTTAAGCTTCAAAAATGCAAGCGAAAGCGAATGCAAAGCGATCATGGTGTCTCTACCTGAGTCACTCTAACCAACCCAGAAAGAGAGCAAGAGAGACAGATGAGAGGGAGAGGAGTGAGGTACTATGTTTTGGTCTGTGCTGTCCTATCATTCTGCTTCACTGGAACCTCTCAAGCAAACAAAAAATGCAGGTTCACAGTGTGTTATGCCAACAGAGGCAAGATTCACCAGGAAGACATCCCACTGCCATTAAAGCTTACTGAAAAGCCTTTCTATCCCCCTTAGAACAGCTTACGCGTAAGGAGTGATTAAACATCAAACCACACTGTTGCACCCTAATCCACCACCCAATTCCTGATGTGCCGCCCTGTTTGTCTTGCTTTCTTCCTTCACATATACATAAGTGGAGACAAGTTGATTCCTAACACTATTCAGAATTAATCCCTCAATGCACGATGTTGTGTCTGAGAAATGGCAGTAAGACTTTCTTACACAGCTGAGAAGATTTTCCCTTGTTGCAGCTTACATACGAATAAGAAAAGCTACATCTAACTTAATGAAGAAAATGTAATTGTGGTTTTGATGAACATTCATCTGTTTTTTCTTTACTGAGGAATTGAGTAAAGTTGGCAACAACTGGCCACCAGGTACATGATGCAGCACTGTTTCTTTGTTGGAAATAGTTTGAGGATTAAATTGTTCCAGGTGGGGTCCTATTTTCTTTAAAACTCCTCTGCTAGGCCTGCAGGTATAAGAATAGCAATTCCTGAGACTGAAATTGATCCTATTTTTTAAAGCGCATGAACAGACCAATGGGAATGGTGGGGGCTGCATCACTTGGTCTGTGGCTGGTTTTATTACTTACACTGCTTCTCATCTAAGCCTGTTCTCTCCACTTATCCACATACCTCTGATTCACTGGAGTGGGCACAAAAATTATGTTTTTTTTTCACTAGCTTAATCTCATTACTTTCATTTGCTGATAAAACTCTGTGCTAAAAGTAACCCCATTATTTATTGTTTTGAACAAAGTCCATCTGCACCAGGTGTGTGAGCGTGTTCAGATGGATGTACAAGCAGTCCAGGGGTGATAATAATAATCATAATAATAATAATGACAATAATAATAAGCTTTTATTTCTTGTTAATATCTTCTGTGGTCAGGGATGGCACAGCTGCTTATTAACCAATATGATCTCCTCCGCTACTCTATTTCCTCCAGGACCACACAGGACAGATCTGGCAATATACAAGGACGCTCAAGATGTACAGCCTAATAACTCACATTATATGAATTCAATAACACATGTCTATAGCCCTGCACGGTTGTTGATAGGAGCAGTAAAACAAACTGTAATATCCCAGTGTGTTAGAACTCTTAATGATCAGTGCTGAAGGCAGATAGGCTGTAACTCACTGTCCACGGCCACCTCACTCCCAATGCAGACTGTAATTCTCATGCTAACGCTACACGTGAGTGTCAACAGGATGTCCCTCCCAAACAGGCAGACACAGCACCCATAAACAACATTCAGCTGACACTTTTAGAGGCTCACCAGCTCTGTGACGTCAGCATTGTACTTGTGGAGCCCTAAAACAAACCACAATACATTCACCAGCTCTTATTGTTTTCTCAGCAAAGCATGACACTAACCGTTTTTGAAGGTTATTCATCAGCATGTGATTTGGCATCTGAGGGCAAATAATTAGTTAGCAGAGGTAAGGCTTTGGCAGAGCTGACGAGTGCAGCAAAATAAGGCAAACATGGCACGCTATGAGATCACAGACTGCTGGCCAGCTGTGTCTGTTGATGCTGGGGAACTCTTTCAAGCCCCTTCAACATATGGTTTGCATCAAGTACATCAGAGTCATACTGGGTTTTAAAAACAAGCAAAGGTCCCATGCGTTTGCAAATACTATATTAATTAAAAACACTGAAAATCACATCATGAAATGAATCTTGACGTGTAGAAATGCTGACTCTGTACTTATGTGACCACATAATTCAAAAGCACAAAAAAAAAAAAAAAATTCTTGGCTTGTCTTGGTATTTCAGTATTATCCAGCAACTGATTTCAATTAGAAAAAAATAAAAACAGCATTTGACAGTCAAGCTCAGTGTCCTATCCATTTAAAATCAAGGATTTAAGCCTATAAGGGAGTGCTAGTGTATATTATATACAGTATGATTAGTCGACTTAATGGTTACATTTGTTACCCACACTAGTCAGCACCAGGAATAATAACCACTTAAATTAATTATTGACATTTTATTCATGATGTTATACAGCCACCCGCCACTAGCCAGGGCTGCAGCCCCCACAGACAACATCCCTTTACCCGCACTAATGTCCAGATGTTGTAAACAAGCAAGGTGGAAACCATTCAACCGGAGCAATGTGTAACAACATTCAACGCAGGCATCCTGCGAGGTAAGAAAGCTACTTGTGCTAACAGTGCTAATGTTAGCCACACACAGCAAACTATGTCCAAAATATGACCTCGTTCCCTGCAGATACTGTGATCCTGATTAAATTGTATTTCATTTTGACTGTTTTCTGATGATATAATATACACCTTTTCCACCCTTAAAAAATGTTCAGGTGTTTTAAAAAAATCAATATGGTTTAAAATAAATACAGTTATCCAAGCTGTTGTGTATATAAAACCTTACAGTGTCAACCTACAAGCTTTGAAGAGTTTGAGATAACAACCCCCCACCGCCTCCTGCACATGTTCAGATATAGACACACATTAACCCACTGCTGCCAGTCACGCAGGGGTAAAAGTTTACTTTAGTTAACTGAGCTTGAAGGCCATCCTTTATTTCAAACACATTACTCCGTTCTGAAGTACATCACTGCAGTGAACAAAAATCAACATAAAAGCAGACAGAAGTGTGTAAAAAGACAATACGGAATACTGAGATGCATTAAGTCTAGCCATGCAACTTCATTTAGCGTCAAAGAGGGTGTTGTTTCACTCATTAACCCTGCACACAAAAGGCAGTGGAAGGTGGGTTTTCAGTTTCTGGTTAAAGCAAACACAGAAAAATGGTAAATAAATGTTTACTTGCTTTCCATGGGAGAATGTTAAAAGTTGTAGTTCCTCTATGACATTGATGTCAACGAGGGGTCTGATTGACAGCAATATGACGGGATCTCTGTGTAAAAGGGGGCTTTAGATTTATCCCCTTTCTGGCTGACATGAATGGAAGTTGTCACCACTATAGCAGCACTAGGCAGGCAGAAAAAAGAAGCCAACATTTTCCCAGCTTGTTTCTTTGGTGTGAAACGTAACACTTCTAAGACCAGGACTGGTCAGTTGATACAGTCTGGGAAAGGGCGTTGTCCATGAACCTCAGTATGCTGCTCCATCTTGTGTTGCACATCCCCCCATCCTTTGTGCACAGGGACAATAACAGCATTTGGGAGGGGGGAACTGCGGGGCTGATGGTGGGGGGTGGGATCTGGTTACCCTCCCAACCACTGCCATAACAACATATGGAAGAAGCTCAGTTACATGACAACAGGTTCATCTTCCTGTACTTCTCTATGCCATCTAGATGCCTCGGGACACTGACTGTAAAGGAGCACCTCCACACACAGGAGACAGAAGCAGAATGTTAGGGAGGTTGTATTGTAAAAACACAACTAAAATTCTGCATGTTCACATAAAGTCCACTTTACAACTAAAGCAAGTGTCACATTAACTTCAACCACTTTATTCCATGCAAACTCACAAACGTCAGTGTGTGTGTGTACGAAAATAGTTATATCATTCCTCATTTTTTTAAATGCATTTGCATAATGTGGTTGTAGAGGGGTCAAAGATCATCCCCATCACAAATCCCTTCGAGTGAGGACTCACAATGGGCAGGAGCTGATTGCTTTTAACCCAGCGGCAAACAAGAGAGTGGCTCCTCCCTTGGCACTGCGTTCCTCCATCCCTCTATCCGCACTTCTGCTTCATCCTGCTATTCACCCAGTTTATCATTTTAAAAGAATCTCACAGCCTGCACTGAAACCTGAAGCAGTTTATTGCATATCCATTTTTAACTGTAAAAGAGGGAACAAACTAAAGCAGATAAAAACCTTGTGAAACAAAGAGAAAGGGAGGGGGTAAAAGCAGAGCTGTACTAGTAGCTGTTTTATTGTATCCAGGTCTATGGTGGAAACTGTGGGGTTTCTTTCAGTTGTCACATTAAAAGACCCATCCGTCAGAAACAGAGCTGTGTGAAGTCCCCGCAGACTGGCAAAGAGGGGACACTTTCCACTGTGCTGGCCAAAACTCCTAAAGCCAGCTAGTGTAAATAAGATTTCCATTGGCTCTCATTGTGACTAGCATACAAACAAGGCCATTACATCCCCCCAAAAAAGAAAACAATAAAATTTAAGGCCTGGTGGGAGGTTATGATTTTTGCATACAAAGTGCAGCTAAGCAGAGAGTTTACTACCTAACCCAGGACACTCAGAGTGCAGATTATCTAAAAATGTGTAGTTCACATAAAGTGCATTTAGCACTAATAGGGGAGCATAGCATTATGAGGGAATTAAATCAGATTTCCTCCTTGAAAACTACAGTTGTTGTTTTCCAGTTGGGGCTTGAGGCTCAAAGATGGCTATTATGCCAGAGGCCTAATGATTAAGTATGCAGGCTTCTGTCAAAGATAACAGCAGATACCTTAAAGTCTCTGCAGCTGGAACGCCAGCAGATATTGTGCTGCGTTCTGAGCGTTGGTGCAGGGATGGGATAACATGACAGCTGTAGCGACCCAGGATACCAGGAGGACCTGGAAGCACAAACATTTGCCTTTCTGCCTCACTGGAATTCACATTAGGAGGTCAGTGGCATTACAGAACCCCCCCCCCAGACATGCCCCGGTGGCAGCTGTGTACGGGGGTTTACAGCCTAAACACAAACAAGAGATTGAGTGTACAGAGAGGGATGGGTGCTGCCATGCATGTACAGTATAATGCTGACACACTATCCCTGACAGTGTGCCTCGGGTAAATTAAATTACAGTTTCATGACAACCGGTTTAATGGAACCAGACTACACATGTACGTATATTTACTAAGAAAGAGGGAATAGGGATGAGAAATGAGGCGAGTGGTAACATGAGAAACCCCATTGGCATCATAAATCAATCAGGATCACATCACCAGGGTCATGTGATCTTACACCAAATACTGAAATGTTTGATGTTGTCCTTGCATATGTCCCACTCAATCATGCTAAAGCCTTCTGCCCAAGTAGACCAGTGGGAGCTGAGTTTTTAGGATCAATGTAACATATGGAACACACCAAACTGAGAGGTAGTGGCGCCCAAGGGTTAGATTTAAACACGGACAGACAGCTGGTGCCATGAGCTATGACAGCAGAGAATTCATATGGAATCCCATTCCCCTTTTTATGGCTCTGGAGTTGTGGTTAAATTGTGGAGCTTCTCTGGTAAGAACATTAAAGGGCTTTTTTTATGGGTCTACGAGCAGAGAACAGGTCACTTTAATGAGGGGCATTGTCCAGCCCTTGCTCCTCCTCAACTGCATGCTGCCTCAAAGCCTGCATTGGACCCTCAGCCACATCAGGGACATCTGGGCCCTCCATCTACAAACATGGCCCTTAATGGGCAATTACAAAGTGCCTGGGCCTGGGAATATGCTTCGATTTATAGTTCCAATGTATCCAAACCCAGAATCCTCTGTCTATCATGGCCACATTAGGTTATGTGAGACAGGAGGCCCATCAGACCTAATAAGCCTTATCCTTTCCAGAGGATGGCCATTAAACTCCCCCCTACTATGCCAGCCCAGCCATCAGTTCCCAGTCTAGTAAATTAAACAAATGAATGGCGTCCTCAGTATTACAATTAAAGCATAGAATAACATGAAACTATGAAGCTCATTAAAGCGCTACTCCATCTACACTCCAAGCAGAGCCCGGGAAAACTCAATTATAAATCATTTATAAGGCAGACATCCAATGTGTGTATTTTGTTTCACCCTTTCAATGTCAGGCTCATATTCAGTCCTACTATACACCAGCATCAGAGAGTCTTGTAGAGAGGGTGAGAGAGAGGCAGGTTACACAGAGCCATTTTTGTTGCCCCTGACAACCCATGGCTTTTGCCAAGTTAAGCCCTCTTCATTTAAGTTCCCGTCTTCTTCATTTCACTCTTCCTCCCTCTTTTGTCAGTTGGGGGTCTCCTGCTTTTATTAAGCCCCCTCCCCCTTTCGTTACAAACACAACCGCGTTATCCATGTCAAATCCATTGGAGACAGCCTGAGGAAGTCAATGGAGCCAATAGATTCTCTGCTTTCACTGTGGAAGTCCTGAGGCAGGGCAGGCAAACGCAGCTGAAATGATCACGGACAGCTCGGAACATTTTCTTTTTAATTTAAAGCAAGAATATACAGTTGAATTGGGAACAACAATTCAACTGCTGTTTCTTCACACATTCAGCAAAGATTTATTCAGGTGTGGCAGAGATGTTTGTGTAAACTGTTTTTCTTCTGCGCTATGTACAAGTAAACGAAACATTTTTAAAGCCCTCGTGCTGAAATGAAACGCTGGACATGAGGGAGAAAAGAATGAAGCTCCTTTCAGAGGGTTTGTACGCTCAGAACCACTGAAAGGAGAATTCTTGTACAAACACTTTAATCTGTATAGTTTATTGAATTCCTTGAGCAAACAGAGAATTCAAATGTAAGGCAAACAAAGAACAGAACAATACTTTGGTCCTCCCACTTTGGTGTGGATGAACAAAACTCTAAACCACTGTTCAGAAATAATAAACTTAGCAGTGTGAAGTATCAGCTCAGGGAACAGCAGAAGACACTACAAAAATACCCTGCCTCATTTTCTGGAGCCTTTTTTAGCAATTAACACCTGCCAACAGCCTTTCACCCTCCTGCCCTGAGACGCAGGTGTGAGGAGACCAATGTGTGACCTGATGAAAGACACACTACCAGTGTAGTGCCAAACAGTCATTTCCCCTCACTGATAGGCCATTCTTTATTTAGCGTAGCCTAAGGAGGTGTGCTTAGCCATCACGCAGACCAACACACACACCGGCACCGACACTAAAAATAAACCGTTACCACCAGCACAGCCCGCTGGTCACACATTAACCACAGCAGAACTAGCCCCCCCCCCCCACCCCCCCACCCCCCCACCCCCCAATATGATAGTGAGTCTGGGAATTAAACACATCAGACAGAAAACAGGAGAGGGAAAATACTGAACATGATATCAGAGGTGAAACTATGAATCACCACCTGTACAGCGCTATTTCTCCCAGTCTTCCTTCTGCTCACCCAATGGCCGGAACTCTAGAAGTGACAGTGAATACTAACAACGCAAGCAAGTGTCTCCTGGGCCTCTGTACAGCAGGCACGATGTGGAATCATAAATGAGCGACTTTGACAGAAAACACATAGGCTTACAGAAAAAAAAGGGGTGAAGGATGAGCAGCAGAGGAGGCAATGAATTTAGAGGTTGCGGGATTTTCGATATGACAGGGGCTAGTTATTTGCTGGCAGCAGCAAGCCCTTTACCAACAAAGGCCCTTTCATATTTCCTCTGAACAGAGACAGAGACTCCCATTAATCCCGGAGGGAGGGCTCATCTCAGGCTTCTCCTTCGCACATAAATTACTCTTCTTATGCCCTTCCTCCCATTACTGCTCAGTGTTTACAGCATAAAGAGTAAAGCAAGAAAGAGGATGAGCCAGCCACACATCTTTAATGTGTTAGGCCACTCTTAAAAACAGTTATGTCGGTGCTAACTCATAACACATGTGCCAACATTTGCTTTGCTCCAAGCCACAGTCAGGAAGCTGTGGCTACCCCGCTCTACCCGTCCCTCCTCTTGTTCTGTCTCTCTATGTCTCATTTCTGTCTGTCTGTCTCATATGGGAGGAGTGAAAAAGCTCTGTCCAGCTGTCGCACTTTTGAGCAGATGAAACAGCTCTGACAGGCAGAGTACATGCCAATCCCCACTTATCCCGCACAGAATGGAGTTTAACAGTGGTGCACAGCTGCCTGTGTATACACATGCTTAGACCCCTTGGTGGTCTGGTGGAAGGCATGATAAGCGGCTAAGGAACCATCGTCTCGCCTGTGTGGCACGCTGAGCATGGATTCACACATAGTGGAGGGAGAGAGAAAGAGAGATAGGAATGAGAGAATGAGAGAGGAAATCCGTAAAAGGAAAAGCAAAAAAAAAAAAAAACTCCCACTTATGCATGTGCCCAGTGTCTGGACCGCCCTATTTCAAACAGACACAAATCAATGGTGGGGCAATTGCATTTTCCAAGCACATTGCAGACGGACCAATAAATGAAGGCCCAGGATCAGAGGATAGGCTGAGGAGAGGCGAGACACTGCACTAGCTGTAGCCAAGTCTCACAGAATGCTGTTCCAGCTGTCAGCAGGGTCCAACACCTACTGATGCACGCACACACACACACACATACTGACACACATACTTTTTAATGCCTGTAACAGCCCTGTTCATAAGGTGCTCAGCGTGAGAGAGCTTTAGTTGTTAGTTTGCCTACCATTAAAAGCAACAATGGCAACACTGTTTTCCTGTGAGAATGTACTGATTATAGCTGTGAGTGGTGCAAAAATGAGGGTGAATCATCTTCATAATGGAATGATTTGTCAGCCTTATCACTCAGGACATTCATTGAGGCAGATGTACTTTACTATTGACCTCTGGATTCAACACCACGAACAACTGGTAGGCTAATATTGAAGTCTGAAGTCATAAATACCTGACAGCGTTGCATGGCTGCATGCACTACATCCGTAGTCTAAAATCTCAAAGGCAAAAGTGGATTTTATTGTACTCCATCTTGTATCATCAAATATCTATTACTGAAAAGCTACAGATCTCTGTAACCTAGTGCAGGTCATAAATATTTTCTGTTTAGATTGTTTTTATGTCTATGACAAAAAAACTCTAAATGCACAACTAAAATATATTCCAATTCAGAAGACAAGACTGCCACTATCTTGGCTGTCAAAAAGAAATAAAATTAATATACAGTCTTAAAGCTCATGAATATATATTCTCTTGCAATAAACTACCCAATCTTTCAGCAGATTGAAAAGAACAATGTGTGCCAGTGTTGCCCACTCCAGTCGTTCTGAACAGAGTAAGCCGGGTAAAATGCAGAACAAAGCCTTATTTGTGTCTTTTGACCTCAGCTCTCCTAGACAACACATTCTTGGTAGGACAGAGGGGAAACATTCAAACGGGTTCACAACAGTTGTTTTTCCGCTCTTTATCTAATAAGATCCCTTTTAAAAGACAAGGTGTGTGTGTGTGTGTGTGTGTGTGTGTATGCGTGCTGCTTTAAACAAACACTAAAAACTGCAGTAATAATGCCAGTCATGCTGATGGTTTATGTATTTGGCGAGCCATCCGCAGATTACTTCGTTTAGGACTGTTCTCAGCTGAAGACGTTCTTTGTTCACTCCTCATAGGATTTCTTAAGCTATTTGTTGTTTTAACTGCACAATCTAATAAAATGTTTCTCCAACATTAACATCCCTAAAATGTCCCAGGGATAAATACAAGCGAACGGCTCATTCTCCATAAAAACTGACTCAGTGTCTAAAAATTTCTCAGTTGACAGAAACCCTAATGACTAATGGAGTAAGGGGGGGGGCAGCCTTGGTATTCGTGTTGACTGTTAATGACTGACAGCTCTATCAACCACTGACAGGATTTTAAATGATATACTAAATCAGAGCAGAGCATGATGAGAATAAACAGGTAAGTGGAATTGGGACCCTTACCCATTACTAACACCCATAACCACAGCAACCTTAGTACAGATTAATAATGGCGTCTCTACTGGCTTTATGATGTGATTTTTCGTTCAGCCTGACTTGATTGCTCAAACAACCAGAGGTGTGATTTTATCCACCACGCTGTGATAAACCGGCAGTGATTTCATATGCTTTTCCTCCTGACAAATTTAGTAACTGTAAGGAAAGTGCTCGGTGCAAAGTGCAGCATTTGGTCCCAGAGCACAAAATGGCCCACAGTGGGAGCAACTCCAGTGGAAAGGCGGCGTCTGGGCTGAAAATGTGAGAATGCTACATCTCATCTCCATCTCTGTGTTACTGGCATCTTTTGCATGAAAAAAAAGACTCACACCTCAAAGAGGAAGGAAGAGAGTGTAAAAAAAGAAAGGCTGTAACTATGATGTTGCCAAAGCTGTCCGATGCAGATTTCAAATAAATGCACATTAAAATTCAGCTGAAGATTTCCAGCAGTGACTTTACTTCTCAGCATTTGGTGGCCATCCGCTTTTATAGCTGAACTGTGTATGAACCTCTGATTTAGAATGACAACCATATTTAGCTGCAGTGTGATCATACCCAAAGTGCATATTTCTCCTTCAGCTGGCACCCACTTGTCCACAGTCACTGCTCGAGGTAGAAGCTTTTGTGATATGGAGCTTTTCAAGTCCAAAATAGCCCTCCCACTTATACGAAACCCACAGGCAAAGATAATATTTGTTCCATTTTGTACATACTGTACATTTTGGTAAGTAGTACACCTGAACACATGAGGAAGTCCCCTCAACACACAAGTATGCACTGCATTTACAAATAACACACCCAAGAGCATAATGCTTGCATGCATTAGTCCCTTTACCTCATCCTCTGGTTATCTCGTTGCAAATAAACAAACACTTGAAAATTCAACAAGCTCCTTTAAATTAATACTACAGTGGATGGCTGAAGCAGCATCAGTGATTCTGTCTCTATTCTTGCAAACTAAATGGGGTCAGAGCAAAGCCCACTTGCACTATCTGAGGCAAATGCATAAACAGAATAAATGTACAGCATTAAAAAATGTCCTTTAGGCTGGACCTCACTCCGGAGGTCCTCTAATAACAAAAACACATCTGTGGTACAAGTTCTCTGTTTTTATCTATTGCTTATTTCCACTGGGATCTGATTGTGGTCCTATGTACAAACAATGCATCAGGCAGAGATAAGCTTCTCCAGAGTCAATAAAAATGGTTTTAGCTGAACCCCATAAGGGACCACGTATGATTATAAAGACAAGAACTGGAGCTGGAAAAATAACATCATAGTATGTTGATCCAATATAAATGCATGCCTCCCTTGCCTCCCACCAGGTTTTACAGACTGGGAGCTCTGAGGGAGGACGGGGCTGAAATAACTTGTGCTCAATCTTCTCTATCCATGGCTCCGTTTCTCCGCAGTCCTCACAACATTCTTTACATGCTTCATATTAACCAAGCGGTTTTCTGCCTGTTCAGCTTTCCTCCTTTGTCTTACAGCTACAAATGTAAATCATTAGCAAAGACCCACAAAGACAAAAAGATTTGTGACTGAAATAAAACTGTGATGTCTCTCTAGAAGTTTAAATCGTCTTGGCCCAAAAAAAAAAAAAAACTTTGATTAAGTCATTCGGAATCTACAAAATCCTTCATCTGATAATGATGACCTCAGTTCAAGATGTGCTGCTGTAATGGTTTTTGTGCTCCAAGTGTTAATCCTTCAGGCAGTTCACACATTGCACCCTGATCGCTTCCAGACACATTCACAGGGGTATTACATTATGATTCAGTGTAACTCTCAGTTCTCTCAGTTTCTATTTTAGCAGACAATTGGTCAAACAGTGTAAAAAAGTAATGATTAAATGAAAGAGAAAACTGGAGAATAAAGTTGCCCCCTAGGTTTGATTCGAAGCCCGGCTCTATAATAAGCCCAATTCATTTTCCTCCTGGGTCTGGCTTCCTCTATCACTAGTGACAGGCGTGAAAGGTCAATAACCTTGGCTCATAGCCCTCATATGGTTAGCAACGCTATAAATTAATGGGTGAGGCCGTTATTCCAAACTCTTCAAGTCAGCCCTAGGAAGCTTATCTTCTACAAAGGTCACAGTGCTTGGAACACTTAGTGTGAGAGTGAAGGGCTGACACAGGACCTATAGAAGATTGAGTGTATTGCACTCAATCAGATGAAAGGTAGGTGGGATGCTGCATTTGGAAACCTGCGTTATGGTTGTTGAGCATACAGTGTGCATGGTGTTATGAGATAAACACAAAGATCACGAGACAGGACTAAGGTATTTCTTTCCGTTTACAGAACAAAATTTAGTTGCTGTATTTATCACTGTTTTTGACACTGAATCAAATGAGGCGCTAGAATGTGAAAGGCATACTCTTAATTTCTTTTGGTTAAAACCCACAGTCATTGACCAGAAAACAGCAACACCAGGACATTGAACGTTATTGTTGAGACTACTGTTTCTCCTCCAAACACCAATAGATTAGAACCTGCAGGCAGCAAGGATTTTCTGGAGGTTTTTATGACTTCTATCACTGCAGCCCCTTTTACAAAACCTGTTCAAGGCAGGAACATTGTGCCATTATTCCAACTCGCCATTCTGTATAAAACGTATGAACACAGAATGGGTGCCATTGTGGTTCTGCCTTTAAGCCAGCAGTGGAGGTAGTCACAGACGTTGTTGTCTTACAATGTCTCCAGAATACCAGTATTCTATCTAAAATCACACACTGGGGCGGCTTTGTTTGGTTCAGTGTAAACAAGCGAAGCCGGCATAATGAGAGGTCTTACTAGCAGCAATACAGCATGATCACTGTGTAAAAGTTTTTAATGATTTGCTTGCGATGTGGCTTTGGTCGTCATGATCATCTTAGAATCCAAAAGTTTTTATGCAAAAAGAATGTGACCCTCATTTGGGTAAAAACATGTTTATGTCAGAAGTGCCAAATCTATTTCCTCTTTCTCACCATCACCAGCAGGGTTTCCTTTTTTTCTGACTCATTTTGATCTCAATTTGCAGTTTGCAAGAGAAATTAGGTGTGTTTGGCTTAATGCAATTTACCTCCTACTTATCCAAAACCAGCAAAGTCATTGTCATGTACGAATGAGATTTCAGAGTTATAAAGGTAAATATAGATTTTAATAAAATTAATTGAGCGGCTCTAATAGATACCTGATCCCAGCTCACAACTTCACACAAGCAGATTCTACCTGCCAAGGATAAAATGGCAGCGAGCAAAAGCAAACATGTCATTGTTGGAGAACATTAACCATCTTGCAAGGTAAAACATTAACCATCTTGCAAGAGTTTATTGGGATTGCTGGTGCTGCTCTACCTTTTTCTAGATTTATTCTAAAAAAGTGTTTGCAAAGAATCTAAACACTGATTTAGTATAAAAATATAAATATAGTTATGAGGTTTGCAATGGAGTATTACAGGCACGTATGTGTTCAGACGTCTCTTGGTTTAGCCACTTCTAGGTAAATGATGATAAAAACCTTTGGATTATCTCCACAATCCGGTTCATTGTGCTCACAACATGAGGCAGAAAGTAATTTACAAGAAGACAAATTCAAAACAAAATCATATTCAGACTGTTACGCCATATGCCTTTGTCTCAGCCAGCTCACTGGTGCATGTTCGCCTAACACACAAGGTTATTTTCTAAAAGTCAGACTCAACATGTTTGGAGAAATTAGCAGACCTTCAGTTGGTAGCAGCAGTTATACCCTTCAGTGAGAATCTACCTCCCTCCAGCCCCTGCCCTGCTGAGCAGGCAGTGCTACAGGAAATAAAGTGGCAACATGCTGCCCGCGTTTTAATGCCTCAGTAAATATCGACAGAGGAAGAGATAAAACAAACTTAGACAACGCAGGCCGCAGAGCGATATGTTGCTTACTGCCATAGTGTGCACTCAAATGGAGACCAGAAATTGCTTCAGGTCAATCATAATATCCGTGTGGTGATGGCAAACACTGGTGTCAGCAGGGCCTGGTAACAGTAGATCACTTGAGACAAGTAATATGGTGGGCCATATGTGGTTATCTGATGAGCCAACACTTTGGGGTAAGGTGGGGTGGGGGTAATGTTACCAATGACCAAGCTTTGCTATAAATAAAAGTAATGATATTCTCTATTTTGTAAGACAAGCAAAAATAGAAATAACTGTCATCCCAGAGGTCCTTGGAATTATATGATCAATCAATAGTGAATGCTCTATGCACATCCTGTCTCGACAGATGCAGATACACAGAGCACAAGTCAGTGTAAAGCACTCATCACTGAGGCCATGGAGCAACCAAGATGACCGCAAGAAACAGCTGTAGAATAAAGGGCTAAATGCTTCAGTGCTGCCCTTGCATCACTCAATTAAGGCACATCAATCATAACGTAGAGCCGAGGGAGCTCCTCCATCTTAAAGCTCACGTGTGGCAGAGGGGGAAGGGAAGACGGGGAAGGAGAGTGGTGGAGGTGATAAGAGGGTTGGATAAAAGCAGCATGCATGGAGAATGTCACGAGATACAGCCCAGCGACTCATCAGAGGCCGGTGTCCAGAGAAGAGCTGGTGTGTTGAAATTGAAGCCTCCGCCGGAACACAATAGTTGGCGTGGCCCACAGGAGGTAGCCGTCTCCTCCCAGGCAGGATATTGGCCTTTGTGAACATGGTTAGACTATCTGGGTCAATTAATGTGTCCCTGCGTCAAATTTCTCTTTTGTTGTCAGAGGAATAATAGTGTGCCAATTCATGTAGCCTCTTGAACACAGCATGAGGTTTGAAAATGTCAGCTATGTGTGTCACATGCATACAGAAAAAAAAAGGCTAAAACCCAGGGCTGGTCCTGTTTCTATTTTCTACATTTGCTCAAACTCTCATTAATATATTCATTTGAGTATTAGCTTCCCTCTTTGACCCTGCACACAAAGACACTGTGTCTGCCTGCTGTCTGTCGCTCACAGCTACGTGAGACAGGTAATGGTGTTGAATCTGCATCTGGGCAGTCAGTGAATGCACTCTTGTCTCAGAGCAACAAAGCTGAGGCTAAATGTATTGCCTTACGAACAAAAGATTGGAGAAAGTAGAGGGGAATGGGAGTGGCTTCCCTTCACATGCCTGCCGATAGTAAACCTGAGGACAAGGCTCTCTATACTCTCATCTAGCTTTACATGATGAGAAAAACAAGCACAGTAGAGCGCTAAACTGGGTAATAATCGAACGACGGTATTGCACAATGAACAGCTGCGGCAACACTGCAAACAGTGCTTTCTTTGTAGAGACAGGATCTCTGAAAGAGATATAGAGTTGTTTTCTCTACCAACCAAAAAAAGGCTGTCCCACTGAAGAAAAACGGCACTGAAATCCACAAATCAGTCCCTAGAAAAGTTAACAATTCACTCCGCACTGCAGATGTATTGTCTTCTAGGTGCAAGCTGGCATTTTCTTTCTCACACTGGTTCTAGCATTTCACTTGTGAAAAATAACACTAGCCTAGTTATAAGGAGGCATATATGCAGAAAGCCAGGTCAATACAGCTATTTATACGTGGCCTCATTACATAGCGGGGTCATCTTATGTGCTCTCGGGGTGTTCTTCACATTAAATAAAACCCATCAGAACCAGAATGCCAGGCACGCCACACCACAGTCACTGAGAATGATTCCAGCTCCCTACCATGTCATGACCAACTGCAAACAGGGAGGGATTGTTTCAGAAGGAAAAATAAATCTGTTCTCTTTTGACAGTCTTTCAGTTGGAAGCACACACATCAGTTTTAAAACCTTAGCAATATGACATCTTGAATGGAGGAGCCCAGGTGTGATCTAGAACCAAATAACCAATAAACACCCCCCTCCCCCACTCCCGAACCTTCCCATGACCATTTGAAGGAGCAATATGGTGAAAGGGCTCCTTTTCAAATCTGTATCCAATCGCTGTGGATGATACACGATGAAATTTTGATCAGGAAAATATAGTTACATGCAACCTCGTGAGAGACGATCTTGTGTTAATGCTGGCAGTCTAGGCCAAGAAGCCTTTACCAAAAGCTGGTTATAGAAGTCTCTGCTACCAGAAGCAGCTCAAGCATTTGTCCACCACTAAGAGCTGTCTGGGTTGAACAATCTAATTATATACCAAGGACAAACCCCCCCACACACACACTAACGAGAGAGGGACACCTTAACTACTGCCCAATGTCAGAGGCACACAGTTAGGTGCCAATAGCAGAGGGCAGGGCCTGCAGCTGATAAGAGCGATATGACCAGAGGTGATGAGAAGCCACCAGGGCAATGTCAGCCCTGCACAAAATACTTTATCTACATTTTGGCATTGCACAAGTACCTGTCTGCCTCCTCTGGTTTGGTTAAGAACTTAGAGCCTAAAAAGGTCAGACATAAATAAAATATATCCTATCCCATCATGCCACCCTGCAGGCTCAGAAAGCACAACCGCAAATTAGCCACAAATGGTTGCACTTGCTTTAATACACTCACATTATTATTATTTCATTTTTATGATATAGCCGTAGGTCTGCAATGGAGCTGTGATCTTCTGAAAAATGGCAATGGTGGCCCTGCCCCAAGCAGTAGCATTCAACTAACTCTGCATCCTTGTTATATTGTAGGCAAACTGCATCAAAAGGTTATTTTCCAAAACCATATACTGCCAAGATTCAATCTGTTGTCGCAATATGTGGTGGTTATCTAGGCCATGGTGCTCCCAGGAAGGGAAAAAAAAAAAAAAGACACAGTGACGGGAGATGAAAATAAATTTATGCAGGCTGATAACAATAAAGAATAAAACAAATTCAACCCCAACCCGCCAGTGATGCTTTAGCTGGGAATTGGAGCGCAGCCTTCATTACAACATATTGATCACTGCAAACAAAGACCCTGGATTCATTGATCCACTTTGAGGAAAAAAAAAAAAAAAGAGGGGGGATGGGGGCAATAGCCTGCTCTTACGAACAAACTTACAGTGAAACAACTGCCTTAGCCTGAAAAAAAATGAAGACGAGCTGGACTTCGAATCCCACCAAAAGGAGGAGGGTAGTCATGGGGTTTCTCTTGATGTCCCACAGTGACAAAGAGAATATGTGAAATGTGCAGAAGCTCCTATACTGTTAAAAAGGAAGCATTTCACAGAGTCTCATGTTGCTCTTAATTTTTCTCATCTGCTGCATGATGGCTCCTCTGTGCTTATGGATCTCATTTTGAGCAGGGATTTGAATATTAAGAAAGTCATGTTTGACGATTGAATTATTCAGCATTGCCACAGACATCAATGCAGACCCTCCTCTACCTCAAACACAGCAGACTCTCTTTTTTTGACACTGTGGGCTTTAGCAAATACCCCTTTTCAAGGTATTTCTCATTCAGTTATCACCAAATGTTTCAATAAACATCAGGGCTATATAAAATTGAAATTCTGCAGTGTTCAAAAGACAGTCTCTTACAGTCCTTGACCAATACCAAAAATCCCATAATGGTTATTTACCGTCCATAATGCTGTTAGAAACTTGCCATAAAGACAACCTCAAAACCCAGGTTTTTGGCTTAGACTGTTTCCCTAAGTGATGAACAAGCTTCGTAGGTCAGAACAACATGAGGTAGGGGTGCCATGTATTTTGTGGCCTCCCAGGTGGCAGGTCAGGGCCTCTCTGGCTTGTGTTCCATTCATCTACACCTCGCCAGGAAACCCCCACCACTCCCCATTCCCAATTTCTCATTCCTGAGAGCAGGAAAAAGGGGTTGAGTATGTTTCTGAGCACTTGGGCTAGTTTACAGGAGAGGGTCGACCAGGGTCATGTCTCACAAAACATTGGGGCCCCTTAAACATATCTGAGTGGCCCCAGCTGTACCCAGGGCCATCAGAATCTCAACAGAGCGCAGAGAACCAGAACAACCTAAAAAAGTGGGTTCAGTCGGGGCAGCCAGTTTTGGATTTCACAAATACAATGTTTTTCTTGTCAGAAGGGAGAACTTTGGTTTGTTTTAAAGGTTGGTCTTAAACAAACACAGTAAAGAGAAGTAATTACACCTAATGATAGATTAACTGAAAATTTGGAGATATGTTCAGTCCAAGTGAGCTCATGTCCTTATTGCAGACGTTGACACTAATTGTTTTAATCACATTATTAAACTGGTCAACTGTAAATCCCTCCCCCCCAACACATCTATGGAGCCAGCTCACTGGACTCTCTTGACACGCTCACATTCAAAGCACTTGAACCAATGCTAAAGCAGACTATAAACATACATCTCTTTCATCACCAGAGCTCCCATAATTGTCGAGAAAAGAAGTAAAACACAGGGCTGAGGGGTGGAGGGAAGAAAAATGAAAGCAGAATAGATGATTGGGGGTAGGGAAGGAAGAACAGCAGCATAAGAGAGTGTATTAAGCTCAATTAGGCTTTTGGGCTTTTCATTAACCCAGTTTTTAGGGAGGGAAACCTCTGCTGAATAATGCTGCGAATGACTCACTTTGCAACCATGCTTTAAAGGCCTCATCTGGAAAAAACTGCACAATGTGTGTCAGCTCTCCAAAGCCACCAGAATTCCATTAGACACCCAGGGGCAAACCACCCGCAGCTGCAGCCTACCTGAAATTAAATGCAATTTAGTAAAACAAGTGACTTTATCAAGCAACCAAACAAGATAAGAGGAAACACGGGACTAATGTTTAAAAGACTTAGCTGCTTTCATCTGTATGATGGTCTGATAATAAATAATGATATGTGGTTGTTTCTTCTCGCTCACTATCAGGCAAGAGCAAATATTGCAACCTCAAAATCAAGGTCATATTGACCCCAGAAGTTAGACAGTGGGTAACCTCCAAAGCCTGATGTGGTTTTGCATTTGCAAACAATGAGCGTAACCTCCCTTTAATGGATCATTGGAGATGAGTTCTCATAGAAGAATAATTGTCCTTCCTGGCTTTCCTCCTACCCGCTCTGCCAAGCAACTTCGAAGAAATGTATTTTAACAAATCTATTGCAAATCAATGGGGCGTCACTTGGCCAGCTAACAGTTAAGGCCCAGTTTACGCCCACAGGAATGTGATTAAATCTCACAATCAAACTGGTTAACTGGTTAGCCACAATTGCCATCATCAAATCCACAGGATGTCTTTAATTTAGCGAATACAATGTGAGCTGTTTACATGTTAAGTGTCACCATTTCCAGGTTTTACAAGCCTCAGGATGTGTATTCTCTTAATCAATAGCAAGGACAAGAGTGCAATTAGATGGGACAAAGATATCTCACAGCTCACCCCCACTGAATCTCAGTGCACATTTGCGGTCAAAAGCAATACAATATGAGCAAAGGAGTCATATGACTGACACCTTAGACAATCTGCTGATATTATTACACTAATGCTCAGCCAGATCTTATTTCAAATAACTACCCCGACAGACAAATGTTGACTATTCATCAATAATTTAAGGAGAAGTTTATGCATACTGGAATTAGTGAATTGGTTATTTATAACATGACCAAGCATATTGTGTTCTGGTCTAACATGTTCAGACTTTCAGATATGTTTAATAAAATAACTCCAACAAGATCCACTCCCTGCCTTTTCATTCAGTATTTAGAGGAACAATTGACCAAGTTAATGAAATACCAGGAAATTTGAAGTATTAGCCTGCTACATGCAGCTATAAAGGGATCAACCTGAAAAACAAAAAAACCCTCTGCTCCTGGTTAGAAACAATATTCTTAACCAGCATGGTGAAAACAAAGTTGAAAAACTTTGGGCTTTCTCTCCACACTGTGGGGGCTTTGTCTTTCAAAACATGCCACAGGAGCTTTTCATTAGAGAATGCAGTTTCATTAACATCATCCCACGCTGCTGAGCCCTGCTGCATTACAATGACACAGGAGTGCCCCTCTCTATCAAGGAAATCTCCACAGAGCAACAGCTCGCTGGGGGAGGGGAAGGCAGAGAAAAGAGGAGAGGGGGTAGTGCGAGGGGCAAACAAAAAGGAACCTGATTACCCCCGGTCACGGCTCATCCACAAGCCAACAGAGGGAAATCCATCACCTGCAGGATAAAACGGAAACTTGTGCACAAGGTAAAGCCCAGTGAAAGCTGTACCCACCCATCTAAGCACTCCTTTCCCTCTTTTCTTTTTTCTCTCGTCATTGCTACCCCCCCCACCACCACCACCTCTCTGACTCACACCGATGGCAGCGTGCAAGTTCTAGGCACACACTGTGAAATCTAACACAAGTGAGAATGTTTTCTGGTCCAGATGACCTCAAGGCTCTAACCTCTCTAATGGCACACTGGTGATATTTTCCAGTTTTATTACCGTCTGTAGGTTTGCATACCGTTTCACGGTAGCTGCATCCTCATTCCGCCAGTATTAAACTCCAAAGAGTATTGGTCATGCCTGTGGCAATGTAATGGACTACTGCAAAAAAAAAATCATTATTTTTCACTGTCTTGTTTGCACCAGGTTATATGTTAGAAAAAAAGATAAACCTACTACAACTGGATTTCCAACAGGAGGACAATTGCTATAATATGCACTTTTAAAGATACTTAAATTGCCATTATTACTGCCACTGAGTGGGCTTAGCAGTATGACGTTGCAATTGAGCACATTATATGTGATTCACGCAGGAACCTTTAGGCATTTAAGTGTCTAAGGTAGCAGACACAAATACTTAGCATATGCTTTAAATCTATACTGAATTGATGTTAAATTGGGACAAAACAAATGCATAATTATGGCATATGATAATGGTATAATTCAATGTTCCAGCATCAGGCATGGAGTGTTTAATATAGGTTATTTGCTTGATTCAAATCGCATAAGAATTCAAATCTGTGTGTAATTGATTTTTATTCACTGCAACAGGAAGTGTCCCCAGCTCAATCAACAGAGTTTTCCTACATTTAATGACAATGTGACAATGCCAGCAGTTAAAATTCATCTCAACAAAATGCAAATTGCAAAAACTTTTTTGCTGCAACACATGATCTAGGTAACAACCTGCTCGTGCTTGTGCCTGCTTTGAAAGAAGAAACGGCACGTAAGCACAATGGACAGGAGCTATGTAAACCTGAACCACATTTGAGCTGGTTTACAAGGCAAACTACACAACTTGCAGTACCACACAACCAAACCAGAGCTAATTGTTTAAATATGTCAGGCTTGTTCTGATCCTCCCTGAAATGTAACACACGGAGGCAAGCAAGCACGCACAACTGGTGCACATGCCGACACATACACACACTCAATCAAACACAGACATAACAAGAATTCACCACGGAACAGCACTGGGAATATTTCACCACTCACCGTTGAAAAGGGGCTGTCCTTTCTCTGTGATATCAGGCACAGCAACCTTGTATACATCTTCAGAGAAGCCTGGCCTGCATGGTGTGGTGCCCCTGCCCTCTGCTGCAATCTGTGATGGTGGAGGGACAGAGAGAGAAAGGGGGGGTAACAATGAGTCATAAATCAACCTTCAAAAATGCACCCTGTTGCCTCCAAAACCTCTTGGTCACGTTCTGGAGTCCCCCCAGTTGTACAAAAGCATCTGTTGTTTTTATAGCGGGGACTGCAATTAGGATAATGAGGCCAAAAGGGTTAAGCATTAGCCAAAAAGCACGGCTAGGCAAGAACAAGCTCCATTTGTCCCCCTGGTGGGGCCCAGGCACAGGGTAGGGTTCGTTCTCGGTCGGCCCCTCTGATCAACACACTACTCTGGACAAACACTCCACTTTGAAGTGCAGGAACAAGGGAATAAAAAGTAAATGGTAACGATCCACTGTTGTGGGAATAAACATCTATGTGTGAGTGTCTGAGTAAACAAGAAATAACAACTGCTGACGTCTAAAGAAACTGTAAGAGTATGACTGTGATCAATACAGTGTCTTTTTTCCCTTTCTTTTGAAAAGGAAAACTCTGTGCTTGGGGTGTCAACACAAAAGATTTAAGGAATAACGGCGGTGTTTGCAAAGAAAGAAAAAAAAATCTTTAAATCACTGCAGCTGGTGTTTCCATAAAGCAGGAATCTAGCATGAAAGAAAGAAATCACTGGCAATGAGAAATCACAGACAGAGCATAACTGAAGAAAACACTCTGGTGTCCAGACATGTCCAAATATACTCAATCACACAACCTCAGCACTGATTCAGCTCTTAGCAACAGAGGTCTGGCCTTTTTTCTTTGCCTACACTCTCAAAAGAATGTAAAACGAGAGGAGGCCCTCTGAAAAAGAGCATTGTGGGTATTCGTGCCACTTGCCATTCTTAATCAGAGGAATTTAAATAGAAAATGCATGCAGAGAGAGAGAGAGAGAGAGAGAGAGAGAGGGGGGGGGGGGTTCTGGGAATTCTAGCATGTTGCAACAATGGCACCAGGATGTACAATATTCTGGTTTCAAGTGTCAAAACACAAGTCAAATCCTTTTCATCAACTATTTTTGCATGAAGCGTGTGGCTGCTATTCGCTGATACTCAGGAGACCAGGTTGTAACAAAGTAGCCACACAGTCAAGAAAATAAATTGTTTCCACAAAAGCACTACATTACATCGACAGCCTCCATTCTTAGGGTTGGAAAACACTCATTATCCCACCACCGCTATTCGTACACGGGCTATACATAACCAGTAGCACCGCAATTATTTGCAGTAGGCTACTTTTCATTGTTGCTCATAACGCGATTTTACCAGAGAGGCAATTAACTCGCCAGGAGGGGGGGACACGCTGCAGCAATCTACATAAATATTAAACCTAAACTAAATATAACCAAGTGAGAACGATTTTGATGCGGGCCTGTGTCACCCAACTTCCACACAATAAAAGATTCAGCCACATGAACTTAAATTAGGCGAAGTCAGTCGGGCAATTTTGAATTCCCCGACCTGAAATCAGTCATTTAAATGTGCGTAGTTGTTTTAAACAACGCAGTATCTCATAAGCGTTAAATAAAAAAAAAGGGAGCCGTTAGCTGGTAATTACAGCCCCCGCTAGTCCTACTTTCTGGTGATTTTTTTTTTTTTTTTTTTCATACAAAGCAATGTTAAACACACAGTACGCCATGTAAAGTGAGTGTTGGGAAGCTAGCAGCTCGGCAGCGGGCTCGTAACTCAACGAACAGCATCGTGCCCGGTACGGAACAAGCCTCTGGAGTGTCCGGCGTAACTCCGCTCCAAACCGCTGATGTTACATTACCTGCAGTCCTGCCAAGACCGCCAGCAGAAGCAGACCGCTGCCCTCTTGTAGTGAGTACATTGGTACACTCGTAACTGCTTAATTTCCCACTCCGGAATCCGTGTAGATGAAGATTTTTTTTTTTTAAAAATCAGGAATTTCTTTTAAAAAAAACAATATCCTTGTAGCTGAAGTGTGGCCGCGGTGAAAAGCGCCCCTCTCTACGACAAAGGCAGGAGCGGCAGTGGCAGCAGGAGCGGTGGTGACGGCGGCAGCATGTAGCAGCCTCCTCCTCTGTCTACCCAGTCAGTACTGAGGGAGAGCACTGCCTGGTACTGAGGCTGCCGCTGCTCCCTCCCTTCCAGTCCAACACGAAAACAAAAAAGAAAGCCCCGGCCACTAGTCTACATACCGCCCATCTCACTGTCTCTCCCTGCTGGTCACACTGCCAATTTCACTGCTGGGACGGAGCGGTGGTCTCCTGTGTTAGCCATCATCCCAAATGACAGAGTTTTATAATCCGCATAGACAATAGTAATGTTCATTCACAGTGTGGGGTAGTAAGTGCTGGGTTTATGCTGGGTTTATAACACATTACCGTATATATTTTTACATTACGGTATGTATTTTTTTTTCCTATTTCCCCTGTTGTTGCATGTTATCTTTGACGTGTAAAGTATTTTAAAATGTGATATTCTTATAACATTTATAATTAATTTATTTTATTGTCAGGCTAAAAGGGTACTGTAAGTAAATGCAAAACTGCAAGCAGGGATTCAGTGTTCTGATTAAAACCATAATACCTACACAATCCAATTATGATATGAGTCTCATAAATACTGTATAGCTATAAGCTATCTTTCCAGTCAGACTTAAAAAAAAAACTCTCCTGTTACTTCCTTGCTCTGAAAGAAAATACCATATCAGTTGTGATTACAACAATGACCTACAGTACTTCAGCATTTTAAGGTCAGTTTGAGGTTGCCATTTATTTGCTTATTGTCTGGTTTCACTTAGCCTACTCATACACATTATATTAAATGAGACTCTCATCTGTGACTGACAGAAATACAAGGAAAGACAAATGATCAAAATAGACATACGGGAATGTACATATCGTAAGACTTATACAAATCTCATCATAATTTACAATGTAGTTTATTTGCAAGTATAGGCTACTGGAAATTGTTAGTCTTTTCGTGTAAGACTTTGAAGTTTTCAAATGGCGCAGGTTGTATGTACATACAGGCTATTGTTTTTCATTTAAATTCTCTGACTATTATCTCCAGATTCCTGTGAGTAAAATGCTATTTGAATGTCATGGACGTCAAGTCATTCAGGATTCAGTCAGTTGTCTCTCAGCTCACTCAAAGAGCCCAGACTCTATTGATCATTAGGTGAGAGATTTTGATCACATTGCCCCTAGATAATTGCTGTTTACTGCACATTTGATCTTAAGGATTATTAATTGTCAATGTTTTTTGGTGTGTGTGTCTGTGTGTGTTTCCTTCTCTCTCTCTCTGACACACATATATTTAGGCACATAGTCTCCCGCATCGCCTAATAAGCTCACTGTTTCACAAATGACCCGATCACCATGGAATTTTGAATTTTGCATTCTATTCATTCATCTTCACTTAAGCCCAGAATTCGTCAGTAAAGCTTTTTTCATGTTCCATTAAAATATGCAATGAATAATTCTCTTACATTATCTTCTCATGTGATACAGCCTGATGAAGGTTAAATTACCTCGGTTGTGCCGCTGACACCTAATTAACTATCAAGAGATGGCTCTATGGAATAGATTGCATCTGTGATACAGAGATATTTCAGTTTGGTGGACGAGAAAAATACTTATACCATCTCCAAATAATAAACAAGGGCTGACTTTTGGTTCACCTCCTCCTGGGCAATCTGTTGTTTTCCAAGTTATTGGCGTTTTGAGGTGCAGGCAAGTATGTGATGGGAGCGATGCTGCTCCCCTCCTCCTACAAATCAAATCATCCGCCCCTGAGAGTGTGTTGTAATCCTAAACAAACAGTAAGCACTATCACATCCCACTTACAGTCAGCACACATACACAGGAAGAGAGGGCTGAATAGTTTTTGAAAGTGCTCACTTCACGTCACTTCACACTCTTGCCATTGATTAGCACGCCTTATCATCCATGTTTTAAAATAATTAGACTTGTCTCTTTGGTGGAAAAGAATGCTAACAAAAGAAAAAAAAAAAGAAAGTGTAACAAAATTAAGATAACACACTTAACCCATTTAAAGAAGCCTATTGTGGCCGTGTTTTCCCACAGCCAGTTTTTTTCTCGCAGCTATTAAGGAACATGGCAAAATCATGTTTTTACCACAGGGAGCTAAATTCAATGGGCACTTCTTTTGTCTGCTGTGGCAGAACTGGGCAAGAGATCAAACTGAATGACCTGTTGATAATTGATATCGCATTTTGTACAAATTGTTAAATTTATGTAATCTAATCTAATTGAGAGTGGGATCAAAATGCTCCATCTCTTTGATTAATGCAGAGGCGGTTATCTTTCATCAGTACTTGTCTGGGTAGGGGAGGGGAGGAGGCGTTAGTGGGAATCCAATTTGGACTTGGTGCATTCATTTAAACAATATCATGTTGCACAATTCATAAGGCTAGTCTGATAACCCTGAGAACTCTGTGTGCAGCATATACCTGAATTTGGCATGGTCTTAAATGTGCATTCAGAGGAGAAAATTTACCATCAAGGTCGCTGTGCAGTCTATGCTTAATGTATTCTAAGGTCTGCGCTGGCTGTGTGTGTAGACAGATAACATTATTTTGCAGGCATGTGTGAGGCAGCTGTATGATGCATGTTGGTCGTGGTGCTGACACTGCGGTTGACTCTCATAAGCGCAGGTGTCCGAGGGCTCTATGCGCAGAGAAGCCCTTGATTTTACACCTTTAACTCTGCACAATTGGATGCAGTGTGGAGCACTGCAGCACGGTGGCCTTGATGGCACTGGAAGAAAAATGGACCAGGTCAGCAGCACTTTCACATCCACCGCACTTCTTCATGCTGACTTTGTGTTGATACAGGAATATCATGGGGTTCACCCTCCGATCCTGCGTACTGTAATGCAGAGCTCAGTCATTTCGACTCAAAGATGAATATAGGTGACAACATTCAGCGACACGCATGCACACAGCTTATTTCTGCTGAATTTATTGGCTGCTGATAAAATCGACAGAGGCACAGATGCAGTATTTTGAAATGACACTGAGCCTCAATGTTCAATCAATAAGGGAGAATCAAGTATTCTCTTCTGGTATAAACACACATATTTTGACCCCTCACAACAGTTGGCTAATTACCCTGTCATTGCCAATCCCTTGCATGTCAAAGGTTGCTTTGGAACAAATTAGTCAGTGGAAAGGAGCAACCTAGTCCTCGAAGCCATTATCAATTCCAATCAAGCTTCATTGTGATGCATTCAATAAAGGATCTCTAAGGACCACAGTAATGCTCTGATTATTCTCCTCTCATGCCAAATCGGCTCATTCAGGCTTTTATATCCTTTGAACAATGGAACCAAATAGAGACGTGCATGTATTACATTGCACGTACACACATACGTGTAAATGCACAGTATGTATCTATACTGTGTATGTGTAAATCTTATCTGCTTACTTGAAGCTGCTTCTGGCTTTCACAAGTATTTTATAGAAAGGTCACAGAATGTCATCTCCCACAAATATAAAGCACGGCACGTTTTAGACATGAAATATTTCGTGATTACTTCACTGAAAATCTGCAACCTTAAAAGGGATCCGATTATATTGTACTGTATGCAAAGTGACAAACGGTGACAAAGACATGCAAGAACATTTCTGCTGAGCGTTTTCTCTGTAATTTCTTGTGAAAAGACATGTCAGTAAAGCAGCTTGGTGCCACCCCCTTGTCGACAAATAAAGGCGAAATGCTGCTTTGCAAGCTCTGGCAGCAGCTCTGGCAATGTCTGCTGTGTCACAGGGCTCGTGCAAGAGTGTGTCTGTCCCAATTTAGGGACTGGAGCTTTTGCTGGGGGCCACATGTGCCTGCTGTGTGCTGGTGTGGCACACAGATCTAATAGTGATTGATTGCCTGATTAAGGCAAATTGTGTTGAACTCCAGAAAAAACCCAAGGAGAGAAGAAAGCATATTTAGTTAGTGATGCAATAAAAGTGTGGCTATTGATTATGACACGTGAGCAAAATGGCAGTTGTCTCAATTATTTATTGTTCACTTGTTATGCTCTATTTTCTTTCATGCAAAGAATTTCTGTATTAATAATTATTTGAAAAATCACTGAATTTGTCTTGGACAAAAACAGCATATTCAAGCTCAATTAGTTTAACCAAGTATGTACAGTACTTACAAAAATACAGCAATTATATGGCAGTCTACAACAGAGGAAATGAAAATGTTCTTATTTTCTTAACAAGACTTGGAGTCTAGAGTCATGTGAGATGAGATGTTGCTGCTTTGAGCTAAATGCTAATGTTAGCATGCTAGCAGCTATAATGTTTACCATGTTCACCATCATAATTGAGCTTGTTAGCATGCTAACATTTGGTTACTGGCACTAAACATTAAATTGGCTGATAAAATATCATTAGTTTCTTTGAAATATTTGGTAATAAACTAAAGCACTGCACAAATTAAAGTGTTGACCAGATGAGTATGAAAGATTAGGGCCTAACCAGTGATTACAGTCTATTCTGAGTAAGACATGAATGTCTGGACAAATTTTTATGGCAATCCATCTGATAGTTGTTGAGACATTTTACATAAAAACATAAATGTCAACCACATCATTTAGTCTGTGCCTCAGTGGCAGAATGCAAACCAAACCAGTGTTACCATCCATAAAGCCAGGCCAATAGCATGACTTTAAATATTTACCGTACAAAGTACAATGCCTCCAAAGACATAGTAAGATAAAGTAAGTTTATAGTCCTCTCTTCAGCACAAAATGAGAAAATAATAAATGGCTGTGGTGTTGTTATCTGAGCTTTCAGGACAAAACAGGAAAAGTTTTATTTTAATAAATGGCTTTATCTTCCATACATGATAGGTGAGTCAGTCAAGAGTTTGCAGACACACACACAGACACTTTCACTTACAAGTAAGTGTACAAGTGAACATTTTAGAGTTATTTAGAATAGCTTTTTATTATCAGGCACATGTTTTCAATCAGTGCACAACTATATTCCACATGACATCAAACAAGTACAGAAAAACCATAATGCCTCGGTGACAAAGTGACCTATCACACTATTTTCAGTCTTCTCTCGCTGTTTTCCTCAGCATGAACAAAGTCGACCAAATCATTATCACAGCTTTCACTGTGAAATATTTCCACAGTAATATAAAAAAAAACTAGTTGGTATAGATACCTATGGAGCTCTTTGCAGTGCCTCGTTGGTGTCTTCAGTGTTTGCAGCTCAAAATTTATTTCCCTTTATCACCATTGATCTGCAAGAAGACAAGGTCTCTGGTCGTGACAGTCTGGCCTGTCTGATTTAGGAGGGGGCCAACAGCCTGTCTGAGCACAGGAGCCTGGATGGATTTATATGAAGGCTGTTTCTGTTGCTGATTCACCACCGCACCTTCCTCCTTCTCAACTGGGCTTTCTTATCAAGAGCTTAATTTTGGAGGCAGTCAGGGAATGAGTCCCTCGTTTTTTGTTTTTGTTTTTTTTTTTAATCACAGTGGTAATGAGATTGGAGGTTACTTCTACAAATGTTTGATTTTTTGGTTATTTTAATGTTTTCAACTGGGAGAGTTTAGTCCTCACATTTATTAGATTGCTTTCATGCAAATGGTGGTGAAGCCTGATTACAAAAATGTGTTAATAATTATTGTGGGTTTAAGACGGTGGCAAATGTCTGGCTTGTCAGACTGAATAAAAAGGTAGCGTGTGTTTATTAGAAGGATTAAAATCATGATGAAAAGTACGATAAAAGGCAATCTAGTTAATATGCCACTATAGCAAATGAAACATGGACTATTAGAATATCTCGTTATTGTATGTTTCCTTTATTATGGTGGTATATAGGCAGCTTATCTAACACATACTGTATGTAATATTTAAAAAATGTCACTGGCAAAGCTGTTACAACAACTAAATAAGGACATTATCTATTTTACAGTAGACAATATTGTTGATTTGATACAAGATACTGTGTTTTAATGAGATTAAAATATGATCTGAATTCATGGTAATTGCCTTAGTGCCTACTCCAACACACTTGCCTGTGGGTATTAGTATCTTTTTCTTTTTCTCTGTCAACGTGAACAGGATTATTATCTAGTGCATACTGCTATCTCCGCAGCTCATTAGCAGTCAGCAGGTTATCAGAAGCTTGAGATGATGTTTTTCTTTCATTAATTCAGAAAATAATAACGCTGTATTTTTGATTTGAATCAGATAATTGCTGAAAAAAAAACAAAAAAAAAAAAACACCTACATGCCAATAATATGACGCATTGAAAAACTCACCATTGCTTGCATTCCACTCGCGTTCACGTTCAGTAAAGGAAGGCCCTGCCATCCATGAAATAAATAATTGAAATTGAGAAAAGATGAGTTCTTTGAAAGTGTGCGTGCTGATGTAGTTGAAGTTTTTACCTATGTGCTATAGACAGTGGTGCAAACCAATAAGCAGACAAGATTTCTACAAGTTAGAAGGGCATTTGCAGCCAAAGCAGCAGATGTTGGTGGCAGGTTGCTCAGAGCAAAGGGTGCTTCATTTGGCTCACTCAGGAGGTGATCATGAGACATATTGCCTTTACTCTCGCCCTCCACACAGACACATGACTGCACTCTCCCCCCGCTGGGGAATTTCAGCAAGATTAATATCAAAGGGTTAGTACACTCAAAAAAATATTTTAGCATAATATCTAGGATTCATGTATTTTGATGGTGTTTAAAATGCACAACCAGGTTTATGCAATATAAATCTAAACCTGGTTACTGTGTATTAAA
Organism: Trachinotus anak; assembly: GCF_046630095.1. Lineage (NCBI taxonomy): Eukaryota > Metazoa > Chordata > Actinopteri > Carangiformes > Carangidae > Trachinotus > Trachinotus anak. The sequence goes on from NW_027273863.1 coordinate 14,992,498, forward strand.
AACACATAGGGTTTATTAGTGCTATTATATAAATCTAATTCTTACTTGTTTCATTTATGTTTGACTGACAAATATGCATCACACTAAGTTTATCATGTTGTTATGTTATGTTAGTTGGTTCATGTTAAAACAGTTTAATCCAAATTACACAAATCTTAAATATTAGGCTGAAGTCAACAGTTTTTTTTAGCAATAATATGTCATGTGATATCAAAAGCTCCTTATGAGCTATATAGTCTTATAGCAGAGCTTTATTTGGTTAAAGTGAAGCAGAATGATGCATCAATGTGACTCACACCTCTCCAGCATGTCCCACGCAATACTTTTGAAACTCCCATGAATCGTGAGCGAAGCTGTATTCAGATATGTCATTTTTGATATCAGGCTTTGCACAGTTAAGCATAAAGAACACCCTCGCATGTGTCACTATGGGAAAGATGTTTTATTTACTCTCTGGTATTTTCACAAAAAGTCTCAGGGATTTCACTTTTTGTCTCAGTCTGTGCTTTTTTAGCCGCTCAATTCCTCTCTCACCTTCCTTGGTGTCTAATTGGGTTTCATTGATTTACTCCTCCATGATGCTGGCTTGGCCAACTCTCTGCTGACCCTGCAAAAAAATATCAGCCCGGCTGTCTAACAGGCAGTGTTCCGGTGACACACACACACACACAGCACTCCCAATGCAAGCTCTGAATGATTGTTTCAGTGAGCTGGAAGTGCGTCAACCTGCCGCTCCTGTGACCCCCACAGCAGAACCATAGATTAGCGTCACACTGAAAAAACAAAAGGCTCTAGTGGGGTGGGGTGGGGTGGAGGTGTTTGTGCCCACTGCTCAGGGACTCTAGTACGGTTGTAGAGGGAGCAAGAGTTGAGGGGCCAACTGGCGGTCATCAAGAGGCCCGGGGACACAGCCACTCATCTGTGCCTGAGCAGCCATGTGTCACCTTGAGCTCTCTGGAGGAGGTGTCCGGACACAAACCTGCTTGGCCAGACGGGGTGTGAAGAAGGAGGCAGGATGGAGGCAGAGAGGAAGTAGAGCTAGCTCTCCAGCTTTCCATAGGTGACATCTGTGGCTCAGTGGATGAGAGAGAGCTAAGTAATAACTTCAAGGAAATTTGAGCGGAGAGTGAAAATTTAAAAAAAAGAAAGAAAGAAAGAAAGAAAGAAATAACGAATACACTCACCTTTTCAATTCTCCATATAGCAATAGAGAGGATAAGAAAAAAGGATGTAATACAGACAGAGCTTTGATATCAACTGTGTCCTCGTTTCCTCCTCTCGACTCCTGTCCCCCTTCTGCCATGCATTATAAACGGCTGATTATGACAGTGACAGCTCCTCAGGTGTGCAGTATGCTAGATTTGTTATTCAGCTCACAGGCGTTGCTGTCCCTCCCTCTTACCACCTGCACTGGCACACACACACACACACACACACGAGCAGAAGTGCACACATACACACACACCCACGCGCGTACGTATTGCTCACAGCTGCTGTGTCAGCAGGACTCTGGAGCCTGAGAGAGGGGGATATTACATGAATCAGCCTCACAGAACTGTTGTATTCACTGTGCTATGATCCAAATTCACAGTCTAAATTGGGCTTTTATTGTCTGATTTAGATTTTTATGGGCGACTGGTGTTTTCATGAACTCGGATTTGTTTAATTTTGGAGACATTATTACATTTTAGTGGACAAAATGGGCAGATTTAGATTCGTGGAGCACATTGCAAAGACAGTCTAAAAAGCAGGTCTTACTGCAATACATTTTCTATCCAAGAGAGCGCCACAGGGCCACAAGGCATAACAAAAGATTACACATGCACTCCTGTGCTGCAGGGATGTCTTATATCAGTATATTTGACTTCTAAAATGATTTGTGAATGTGAGCTCTACTAAAAGATATTGTACAAAATACTGAATGCTGCACATGCTTAGCATATTTTATTTTATTTTTAAAGCTGCACTTATCAATTGTTTTATATGAACAATTACATTTTTAATAGGATAATTAAAATAGAATTATTAGAATTATCACCCAACTCAGCACTTCCCCTTTGCGGAGAGTTTTAGCATTTTCAGCTCATTGTTTTGGTTTTACACAGCGTTACTGTTTCAGTTGACTCTCACAGCTCTCATTAACCTCGTTTCCAGCTGCAACAGGTTGATACTTTCTGCGCAACAAAAGCACCAAGCAGCTGACAGACAAAGTTGGCAGCTTCCTGGGGAACAGTGAAGAGCATGGAGCAGCAGCAGGGGCCAGATTTTTGCAGGAGTTGGTGGATACCAAAACAGAGCTAAAGAGCTTAGTTTGGGACCTACATCCATCAGATGGCCAGAAACACGACGCCAAATGAATGTTTAAGTTGCACTGTCTCAGTTGGATGTGTACATAAGCAACTGTGTAAAAATTAATCAGTTAATCAATAAATTCTACTTCAAGTTGAATCATTCTACAGTTGAAGAAAAACTCCACAGTCAAAGAGTCACTGGTAATGTACAACACTTTTCTGGGCCTGTTGTTTGGTGACTTATGTGAAGTGAGGTGAGGTCACCTTGAGATTTTTCCAGAGCTGCCACATGTTTGGTAGTGAATTACATCACAGTGGAAATGCTTCACTGAAAACATCAGTGGTTTTGTCATCAACCCTTCTAAATCTGAAGGCAAGGACGTCTTCATAGCCTCACAGGCTAGGCTGCCCAAGTTATAACTGGCTGGCTAGATATTTGACTATAAGTCAAACTGAAAGTTTTCTGGGTTGTTGAGCACCACACTGGAAAACAACAGAAATCCAAAAACAGAAGTGAAAATTAACAGACATATTTATTAGTTTGAGAAAATGGGTAAAGCAAAACTGTATTTATGATATTTTAATTACAAACTGTAAAATAATTGTGTGTTCAGATGCCCTAAACCTCACAAATGGATATCCACTGTATGTACTATACTAGTATCCCACAGCAAAATTTCCCTTTAAGATTTGCAGAGTGGTCCAATAGTCTGGGACCATGTTCCCATTCACTGAGGAATTGGAAAGTGGTCCACCATCTGCTGGTGTAAACAGTCTTCAGCATCCAATTTTCTTCTCCTGTTGCAGTACGTTAAGGGTAGAAAATGAAATCAAAGGGCAAAGATGTTGAAGAGATGCTGTGTAAAACAAACATGGTGAGTAGTAATAATTTCGAGGCACATTAAGGAAAAAAAAAATCACATTCCTGAGGTGTTGATTTCTGAGAAGTCTCCTCACATGGCATTTCTTGAAGTGCCTTTTATTTCAGCACAGCCCATGGCTGAGCTCTCTAATTTGCTCCAGCTTTGGCTTCACTCTACCATGTAAATGCAATCAAGTTGCTGACAAAGTATTTCTGTTGGCAGAGCTGCCGTCTCCCTTCTACATAAAAAAAAGAAAGTAAAAAAGAAATAAATAAGTAGGAAACTGATCTAAAAATAGAAAGATTAATCACTTTGCCAGGCCTTGCTGTGGGAAGCAGTAACTTACAGAAGGTTAAGACTTCACCTTTTAAATTCAAATCGATTACACTGAGTTGGTCATATTTGTGTTTCTGGATTTGCCATAAGTATTTTTAACCTAATCTAACTTGACAAGGTTAATTTCATGAGGCCCAGTGTACAGTAAGACAGACTGCTGACCTTTTGACACACAGATTCGCAGTCAACTTTTAATTAGGTTCCCTGTTCACTTCATTACTTTGCTTTTCTAATGCAGGCAGATTGCAAACAGCAGATATATTAGACTTGATGTAACCTGAGTAGGTTAACCGAGCATTGCACCCCCTACATTAAGACTGATTGCCCAACCTTACACATAAAAAGGTTACATCAACGTTCAATTAAAACCTCCTTCACATTTCTCATACTATATGGAGAGCAGTAATGTAAATGTTAGTCTAATGGCCACCAGGTCAAGTGCTGAAATGTTAATGCCCTGGTGCCTAATTTACTTCTTCTCATAAACGCATCATTACGCCTGAATTTCAGTTCTGCCTTGCGGGTCAAATTAGACAGATGTCACCTTGATTGGAGGTTGCTGTTACAAAGTTTCAGCTTCATAGGGCAGGACATGCAGCAATAATCAATATGCAGTTATAATTGCATGTTCTTTAATGGGTATAGATTATTGTGATGCCATAATCAGCATTGTAAAAATGAGGCAAAGGAGGGTTTTTTTTGTTTTGTTTCTTTGTTTCACAATGACTGTTTTAATCAGGTGCAAACCTAAAAATGCATAGGAAAGCATGAGCAGCTGTTAGTCTGGGATGTGGACACTCGCAGCTTACTCAATGGCAATGAACCTTGGGGACACTTTTTGAGCAACTGTTAGTGAGAATGTCAGGGCTCACAACCCTTAAAATAAGACTGAAATTGATACTGACAGAGACGCTCTTATGAATGTCACGGGCTCCTGAATGTGATGACAAATTGTATTGTGGGTAGGAGTTTAGGATTCTGGTGACAAAGTGTCATCTTGCATTAGCTTGCTGAAGATTGGCGGATCAGGCTAGACAAGGTGGCAGTGAGGTGGAGCGAGGCAGTCAGCAGATGAGACTGTTCACTCCTGACAAGCTTATGCTGTTCAAGCGCTCAGAGGAAGAGCCGGTGTAGCCCAGTGATTTTTACGTTTCCAGGTTTTGCACTGCTCACTACAACCCACAAGTGACATTCTTAGTTGTTTTTTTTTTCTTTTTCGAATAGAAACAAACATACAAATACCATGTTTGTTGGAAATCTGAAAACAAACCCATAGCGCCTTTAAGTCACACAGAAACAATCGGATAAAAGCTAAAAGCCCCTGTGCTTATCAAACCTCCCTCTCCACGATATGAACTTAGAACAGGTCTAACTTCCAGTCTCCCTGTGGCATCATGTTGGAATAACAAAATATTGTGGCAGAATAGAGAAGGAGCCCAACTTAGATTTACCACTTCCCATTACCTGCATTTTATTTTTAGCAATTCTTTGAGCGATTCTGGATCTAGGAAAGCATCTAAAGGTGACTTTGTCTTCATACCTACATTGCCCCAAAACTGTGTAACTGTTTTCATATGATTTTCTATATTTAGTTTCAGCTTTTAAGAAACTTAGAAGAAAACTTCCATGCAACATTTGCCCTCCTGATCTCTCATTCACTGGTTTCCTATTCTCTGTTTTTCTTGCAGGTTCTCATACCGTTGTTGTCCTTGACAAACTGATTCTTTTTAAATGCTTCTGCCGTTATACTGCAGTTTATCTTCTGAGTTCAATCAACTGTGTTTCATGAAATTTCATTTTTAGCTAATTTCATGGTATACGATTTTTTTCTATTAAAATGTTGTTGTATATGCTGTGAATCACCTTTCAACCTGTATTATTACTTACAGGATTGAAATAACTGATTTCAAAGGCATGTCTTTTTTTTTCAAGGTGAAAGCTGTTTTTTTGATTGAGGAAAAGTGATGATGATGACTCTGCAGAGAGGAAACTTTGGGGCTCCCTGTGCTCATCATGTGGCTCCTGCCAAAGCTTTGAGCTTTGAGCTGGACAGTTTTGGTTTCCTGTCCCAACCTTTGCTGGGGTTTAGAGAAAAATAGGTCAAAAATGTGGCTGAAGATGTGCAAAAATCTACCTCAAAAACCCACTTCATTCTATGATATGCATTACTGTGTCGCTTCCGCTTCTCAAACATATCAGACATCTGAGATGTGTTCAGCCCTGCACTGGGTGAAAATAACAAATGCTTCGAATAGGAGGCTGAAAATTGCCCTTGCAATATTGTGATGTTAATTAAATTTGTATTCCCACATTATGATTTGAGAGGACAATGCAAGAACTCCCTGCATGCAAAGTAGGAAAAAAAAACGTGTTATCTTATAACAGCTAATTAGATTTCTTATGTGAATACTGACATGTTAAACAGGCTTCTCCTACCAGTGTCCTTCATGGGCTATACTCATGTTTATGATTACCATTAATCCTGCCAACAGAGTGGAAACATCTTGCTGTCTGTGTACTGGCAGAGTTCTTTCTTGTGTTGATCTGCTGATGTTGAGCATTTGGACTGAAGTTATGAGGACTAATTTATTTATTTATTTTTTTCGACTAGTAGACAGATGTTTTAGTCAGTATCCAGTGGTATAAACATGTGCTTTTGCTCTGCAGTAAAAAAAGAGTAGTTCCAGCAAATTATACTTTATTATTATATGATAATGTTGATAAAATGCCACATCTTACTTCACAAGGTTTTGATTTAGTTGTAGATCTCTAAATGCATTTTATGCCCAAATTCTAACCAGCATTATATACAAAATAAAGCTTCTAGCGCCACTGTGTGCACTTGTCTGAGCACAGGGTGATAGGACATATTCGACAAATTGAAAAATTAGACATTGTCCGACACCCAAGTCCACGCACCTCCTCTAATCTTTCAAAATGAATGTTCCTCAGGGTTGCAGGTTACAGCAAGAATAACATGGCTTCTACTTGTTTTTATAAACAAATTAATGCAGCCTATCCTTGTTAGTGGAAACATGGCTGAGATGCTATTAACATCATGCTGATCTGTTGATGATCCTGTCCAGTCGGAGCATGCCAGGGTCCGTGGTTGTTTGTTGTTTCGCTCCTCCCTACTGCTCTGTTAAATGGGATATCTCTAATGCTGGTGCAATAACAAATTACCTGGAGAATTTGCATACTGTTGGTTGCAGCTAACATCACTTCCTCCAATGGGCTAATCACCCCTGATTTGCTAATGGACTATTATAGTAGCTCTCTATATTTTTGCAATTATATGTGGTCATCAGATGGAGACATTATGAAAGCATAATTGAAATGCACACAAACAATGTGCTTGAACTACTGTTTATTTGATGATAATGTGTCTTGCACATTCATGTGGCCTACAATAAAGCTTTATCAGAAAGTGTGAAACAATACAAATGTTTTTTCCTGTGAAAGAGAGTGCTTAGCCTTTGCTGGGTGAAACTTGCCAGCTGTATTTTTTTTCTGCAAGATCTCCTGGTGAGACATGCCACAAATAGAAAAATTAGGTGGCCCCATGCTTGGCCTCTTTTAGCGTATAGGGCTGCCTAAAGATGGAGCACTTAACTACACAGCAGACTTCCAGGTGATTATTTCCCAGTTGGGGAATAATAAAAGTTTGGACTCAGACTTCACAGGCCTATTAGACAGAAAATAATTCAGCACTGCATCAATATAGCAACATTTTCCATTCCCCTTTGTTTAGATGGAAAGTTGAAATGACCACTTGCACTACAATGCAGTGGAGGTGGGGGGGGGGGGACACACATAAATTGAGACCACATTCCTTTGCAGCATATATTTACTATTCTGTAGCTCTTACACTCTCAAGCACCAGATTTCAACGGCAGATATCAGTCTCACATCGCTCTTACCTTCCTCGAAATGGTGCAGCTTTTGAGAATATGTCATAAAATAAACATGTCTGAAGTAATCAAAGTCAGATAAGCTGAATAAATACTGAACACATTCAACACCTTATTTGCCTGACTTTGGGTTTTGACTCAAGCTGCGGCTGAGACTATTTCAGTGATTGTGAGACTCAACTGTGGTGCTGGCAACGCTTCAGTTTCACCCGGGGATATCTCTAAAGGCCTTGGCCTGAGTGCTTTCTCTGAAAATGCCTTGGACCAGCAGTGACACATCCTCCCTGACCTGGCACTACCCCTGCAGCTAACAGTCACATGTGTTTTCGCTCAGTGTGATGACAGTAGGGGAGTGCAGTAATACATCACAGAACACATTCTTCAGAAGTGAGAGAGACTCCTTTATCTTTAAATACTGGACTAAATGCGAGCGGTGTTCTTTTGAGAAATGGAAGAGAAAATGACATTTGGAAAGCACACGACCAAACAAATGGTGACAAATAACGGACGTTTAACACACACACACACACACACACACACACACACACACACACACACACACTTCATAAATTTCCTAAATTAGCTTGGCATTGCAGAAATTGTGCGGATTTTGTCTACTGGGGGGGGGGGGGTCATTAATGAAACAGCACTCACGACTATAAAAAGAGCTAGCTAGCTAACATTAACAAGAGACATGAAAAGAAACAAAAGCACCGTCTGTTTTAGAGAAACCGGAGAAAACTGCTGGGGCTGAGGGGTAAGTTGTGGTCAAAGCGAGAGCAACAAGTGCGGAAATTCAGCCAAGCTGGAGAGGCAGACACCTGCGCCCGCAAAAGAGTCGCCTCACCGGCTGGCGCTGGTCAGGTGCACCCCTTTAGCCCCCCCCCCCCCCGAAGTTGCTTCAGCTGCTCTGCCAGGACACGCTGCCTTCCACCGCAGGCCATGGACAAACCACCGAACCAAGTCAATTAGCAGCGTTTCCCACTCCTCCAAACGTGCTGATTTGTGAGTGATGCACGGTACAAAAACAGGGTCACGGATGGATGCAGATGGCTTTTTTCCCTGCCGCATCAGTGGAACCAGCCTTCACTGTGCCCCCACTGCCACATGTAACATATACTTTTCCACACTGAAGAGCATTTGCAGCCATTCTTCACACCACGGAGATGCAGCTATAACATTAGGCCTAAGTTGGGCATAGACTTGTTGGAGCTCGACATTGTTGTGTTGCCGGTCTCAGTGACTTTCAGTGGAGAGTGGTGTATTAATTTTTGTTCAGGATTATTTACCCCTCCTTCCTTGTTTGGTTGATTTGACTGTTAGGTAACCCAGCCTAGCCTTGATCTTAACATATCTATAATACCAGTCTGAATTTATTTTGAACTACACTGACTCTCTCTTGACTATCTTTTACATGATCATGATAATCACTTGAAACTCTGCAGCCCTTTGAGTATGGGCTATTCAGATTAAGTGGAAACCAACATGGGACCTCAGGAGGATAAAACAGCAAATACAAATGAAAAACATTAGTTAAAAAATAAATAAATAAATGTGTATGCAGCATGTCATAAGGCTCTTAGGATCATGCTAATATGGCAGCAGTGATGAAAAAATGGCCCCAACACCACAGCAGCCGATACAGGCAGAACAGCAGGGATATTTAGAGCCATTTTTTTCCATTTAAGGATTATATGAAAATGCCTTTCTTCTGTTCTCACACCGAACATTATCCTCATTACACTCCAAAGACAACAAAACAGCCAGAAGAAGCTAATTAACAAATCAGTAGAGTTTTACTTTTGATCCCTGGCTTTAATTTTTATGCTGCCCTGGGGATTATGACCTCTCATTTCTCCGAGTAAAGATTACGTTTAAAATACAGTTTTCACAAAGAATTGACTGGGGTTAATAAAATGTCACAGTGCTTGGAATGGATTAGACTTAAAAAGAATGACTGACCACCCTTGGATACAAGAGATATACTGTATTGTACATCCCTACTGCTCATTGCAGTTAATGGATATATGTGGCTTATTCAAAGGAGCAGCAAAACATTTTGATGCCTAAATTTAGTTGAGCATGATTATCATTAAAGCCTTTCAGATACGGAAAAAACAAAAACAAGAGGCTGATTGTAGAAAAGGACTTTTTGATAAGAAAAACAAAGAATCTTTTGGTGTCAAACTGTCACTGAACAGCTCTGATTAAGACTTTACGGGAAAAAAAAACTCTGTTCTCAGACTAAAATGTGGCTACTCGTGCTGTTGTCACATGCAATGACAGTTGGGATCTGGCGGGAGCTATCATAAAAAGGATATTGCTGTTCACCTGACATGGGAAATCTACTCACCTCATAAACGATATAATTAAATTTCCTGAAAGAAGAAACATTCAATCAAGACTTGCATTTCTAGAAAGTAAAGGTTTCCACCTCTCCAAAACACCCAACAATAAGGCAGTTTTATGTTTTGTTAAAAAAAAAAAAAAAAAAAGGGGAGGGGTGGCATTTTGTAGGATTTTAACATTTGGTAGACAGAGGGGGATTATTCTGGACTCCTTTTTGTGCAGAAATGTTGATAATACAAAAAAGGCCTGGCAGGCATTTTGCTTGTGCCTTAGATGCTATTGTTTTTGTGCTGAAGATGAATTTACCCTGAAATATAACATAATTAGCTCACAAGGGTTTCTGCAAATTCATTGCAGTAGTCAGAGCGCTCCTCTCTGTGGGGAGACTAACTTTGCATCATTTACCACTTATTGTAGCTGCGTGTTAAGACCACTGAAATCAGATATTCTAATGATACTGCTGTACAGGAGGCCAAAGAGGATTTTCAAACTGCTGCTGCAGAGTTGTGGTGGTAATTACGGAGACAAATCACCTGAGTTTATCCCAAGTGTGGGAAAAGTGGAAAACCAATTTCACAAAACATTAAAGGAGTTCAGTGCATATGTTGCCTGTAGGTATTTCAGCCAGATCATATGCTCTTAATGGCAACTTTATGGTATTTTAGGACATTTTGGATATTTAATCAGAGAATATCATCCGTATTTCTCTAGTAGTTTCACAACACACTCTTGCGGTATTATTTATTACTGTAATTGTGCCACTCTTGTATGTTTTTTTAATGTCTGTGTTTTCATTTTTAATTTAGTACAGCTCGGACACTTGGCTCAGGGTTCAAATTCAAAGTACAGCTGTGAGCATCGGCTTGTTCGTCGACGCGGAGCAAGAGCTAAGAGATTGAAAAGAAGCATTACATCATGCTTGTTGGTATGCAAAAACACGGTCCGCGACAGCTTTTGAACACCATGTTTCATGTTTGGTTAAATCTAGAGCAATTTCATGGTAAATTTGCTGTAAAAACACAAAAAAATGAAGTGTTGATCAGACAGCAGGCCAGTGTAAACCGCAGTGCTCAAAGATGCTTACAAGACTACAGGATTCCCGACTTGAAATAGCATTAGCCTAAATTATACTACTCAATCATTACTTATGGCCCAGCGGCACTCTGTGTCACACAGCATTCTGTCTATATTTCCTTTTTTTTTTCTCGTTTCTTCTTTTTCCTAATTTTCTTGTTTTTACCCCCAACCATTCCTTTGTCGATTTTCCTGTTTGAAATTGAACAGATTTCAGTGACGTTTTGTGAATTTTCTGTTGTTGAGCTACATTTTGTGAAAGCAGTGCAGTCTTTGAGAGCTCTCTTGGTTACTTTTGTTATTATTTCTGAATGTTGAGGACATATCTGGACATCATGCAGTCACTAGGTGTGTGAGTCTGGAACACTTTTTACCAATGCCACTGCTTGTGAAAGTGAAATTCTTTTGAAACAGCAGGCAATTCAAGGAAGCAGACTGTGAAATCTTTTGTCTGACCTTTTTTTTTTAATGTTATATGGTAAGTTTTACCAAATCAATCCTTGTCTCAAGCCTCTTCAGTCAAAGTTAGAAGTATAAAACCAGCTCAGTTAGGGATGAAAATTGAAAGGTCACCAGTTAAAGGTTTGATTCTTTCGATTGCTTTGACATTTGGTGATCAATTTTCTGTGCAGAAAAAAGTAGGCCTGCACAGGTTAACACTGTTGGTGCAACTGTTTTAATGTCTGAACACAGTGTAGAAACAGTGGGAAAAAGACTTGTAACTCAGGTGTGCAATAGCTCATCTGTTTTACCGCTGTTTTCATATAGGTTTCCTACATGGTGCGAATGTTACAAGGATATCACAGACGTGCTGCTCGGTCGGTGCTTAGAGTGTCATACATGGCATTCCTGGAATTTAAGCCCATGTTGCATAGAAAGATGTTTCAGCATATTGCTGGTGTTTCCACCCTTACTTGAAATGACCGTTTTACAGCCATTACAACCTGCCCTGTCATCATCTTTCTCCGTGAAACAAAGCCACACTTTAGCCCTTGGTTTTTTTTTCCCCCCATGTGATGACAGCTCCTTTTTGCAAGTTTCCAGCAGTGTAGACAACATGTCAACAGTTTGACGTCATTGTTATGCAGACCGCAACTGTCAGGAAAAACATGCCAGCATTGATAAAAGGAAATCATAATTTATGATATAATAATTCACTCAAAAGATTTTTGTAAACCTTTGCAGTTTCTCCTTCTTTTTCTTTTCCAGACTGTGACTCATGTAACTCATCTAGAATTTGAAACCAAACAAAATTATTATGCACAGAGGACATAAGACAACGGAGACATGTTCACCACAGCACACAGTGCAACAATGGGAACAAAATGATGTGAAACCATAAGCTATAGGAGAGTTTCACATGAAATACGAGGTTAGTGTAACTGGGTGAAAGCACAGATGCGAATGTGTGCTCAGGGAGAGAACATATTTGGCGAGGGCTAGGGTAATACCCAAGTCTGGATTTTCAGAGTCGACTCAGAGTCAGCACTTCAGACCGACATCCGGACTCAGATGTTTTAGCTCTAAGCCTCGTGTTTTGATCCAATTTTTTTCATTACCTGTAATGTGAAAACATCAGATTTCTTAAACCTGGTCATAGTTCTGTTATAAAGTCCCGATGCACCAAAGAGTCTCTCTCCTGCCTGACTCCCGACAGTGCTGTCAGCTGAATTGCTCAAATTGGACACAAGTAGAGGAGATTTTACCAGCATCTGGTTCAGAAGTTTAGCTGACTTCATTAACATTCAGCATCAGAGCTGAGAGAGTCGCAGCAGCAAACAGAAAACAGACCCTCTGTTCCCTTCACCCCTCTCAGTTAGTTGTCTTGTGAGGTACTTTTGAGGCATGACTCAGTTTGTAAAAATGTACCACCTGCCATGCTGTTCTCCTCCTACCCCATTCAGCTCTTGTAGGGAAAAGATGCAGATTCCCAAAAAACAAAGTTACAGAACGACGAATATGTGTCCAATGTGTTACCAAAGACAAATCAGTGACACCAACAACAATGTGTTGGGCAGGAAACAGTTAATGTTAACACATTAGTGGCACAGTTTCCATTTATTAGCAAACCTCTAGTGGAACCCAACAGTAGGTTTGGTAAGACATCATGTAAGTAAATTGCACACATAGTTTGAGCACATAATATGTATTTATGCTCACCATGTAGTAGCTGTGAACACATGCTATCTGTTAAGTGGAATAGCTTCTTTGAGGAAATGATACCGTGGAGCACATAACACTCATTACAGATGAATATAGAGTGAAACCATATCTTACCACAACATAGAATATATGGACTAAACTGAGCTGTGCACGAGTGATTGACAGGAATCTGGCAGTTCTGTCCAAGGAGGAGTGTGGTCAGGACGTAGGGAGAATCTCACCTCGTATTCCAGTCTGTGCATTTGTGGACACGATTCTCTATGAAATGACCTTTAAAATGAGCAGCACTCCTGAAATTTGTCGATTGAAAGCAGCAAGACCAACCTTTTGTGAGAATCAACCCCCAAAGGTTCTCTACCCTAATTTAACAGAGAGCCATGATCTTTTCCTAAAAGTGACCGAGTAGATTTTGAATGTTGGTAAATAGATGACACAGCTGTGTCTTATATTATAAAATGTAACCTGGTCATTGGAGCAGTTTGTTGGTATTTTTTATTCGTTCTCACCGTAGCTCTGTAGATTTTCACTCCCTACATTCATGGTCAAAGTTGATGATTAAATTTTTATGGCATGGAAAGCTGTGTCAATATGTCCTCGCTGTTCAAGAACCTTGGTTTATCTTTTGAAGTGTGGCGCACCATCGGCAAATACCTCACAGAAATTCAAATGTGGTGAAATGCAGTTATCTTTTTATGGGGATTTAGATGGAGCTGTTTGGAGTTGGGGCTTCCTATTCATTTATTCTGTCACCATTGAGCTGCTGAGCGGTATTACTGAATTGATGCACTGTGACAGTCTTAAGCTATTTTTATCTCCTTTCTCCATCATATTGAGAAATTACAACTGATATACTGTTGAAAAGTCATGGATTTCCAACCGACACCGAACTGAACTTGATATAGCTCATAACACCGCCTAAGCCTGCGTATTGAGTTTTGTTCCTCTGTGACCTGTAGATCAAAGTAATGGACTATCGGAGGCTGTGCACGCCGAACTGAAGAGGCTTGAGCTACTGAGCAATTTAATGGTTTTGGGCAGGTTCTTAATTATAGGACAGTTTCCCCTGAGTGATTCCACTCTCTTATGGCGGTGCAAGGCAATTGTACATTTTCACCTGATCAATACAGTGAGGATGTTTGATAAAAGGTACATGAACAGGCTCCATCAAATCAATTAAGATACAATTACTCAGACTGGCAGAAATAAAATACTAATACTAATATGACAGAAAAAGTTGTGGTAACATACACCAGCATGACAAAATTCTTCAACCCAGAGTTGAACTTTTTCCCAATTTGATTCTCTTTGGATGTTATTGTTATCAGTGTCGTTACCTGGCAGCTACAATATTTCTTTACTACTGAGTGCAGTCTGTGTCCTCAGCAAGCTGCTCCTGAAGGTCTGTCCTTGCTCTCTCCACTGTTGTGGGCATCTTGCACGAATGCACTGATAATAGTCTGATGACTTTTTGTTCCAGCGAGTTCAGCAGGTCAGACGAGTCATCCATTTTACTTTGGTCAGAGCTGGTATTGATCTCTCCTAAAGTGTAGCTTCTTTTTCTCTCTTAGCAGGGATTTCTGTAGCAGTAAGAGAGAAAACACTCTTCTCCGTACTTATCTGGGCCACACTCGCCACGTGCCTTACATCCAGACAAGCTGTTAACATTGATATGATAGAGCAGAATGGTGAAAAGCTGATGCGCTGCAAGTAAATATTTTTGCAGTATGCCACCGCAGTGAAATCTGTCACAAGTGAAATGCTGCACAGCCCCGTGTTTACAGGAGCATTTCTTGTTGCTCTTATTCACAACTTTTTATTTTGGATCTGGATGAATGATGATAATAATTTTGATAACTACAATAGCCTTCATTGGGCACATACCTCTGTCAAGGCTACACGTGCCTGTCAGGTCCACCAAATGGTACAAATACATACCATGTCTACACCATAGATATTTCATCTTTTTCACATCAAGAGTCACACATTATTTTCTGAGAAATTGATTAAAGTGAAATGCTCCGTTGTGCAATGTTAAGGAATGTGATAAATTTACAAGACATGCACCGAAATTTTATGGAGTTCTTTCTGGTTCATCCTCCATTGCTACTCCAAGTTTGGGTCATATTGGTTCAGTACTTGTCGCCTAATCCATAGACTGTAAATAAATGACGTAGCCTCAGTGACATCACCGGTTCTGAAGAGTGATTTTGAAGCTCAGAGTGGGCTGCTTGGCCATCGCCATCTTGGCACTGCCTGACTCCACCTAACTCCCGGCTAATCCAAAAATGGGCAAAGAGGTGTGTGGAGCTGAGACTTTGGTGCATGCTGGTTTGTTGTGAGCAGACGCCCCCCCACCTCTCGCTCAGAGTGGCCACACCCTCAATGAGCATAACTTATAGCCTCGTCATGAAGGGGGAAATTAGCTCTACAGACCAAAACCATTTTGTACCAGGATGTAAACAGGTTTATTTCTGCTATAAAGTTGGGCATCTTGAGATGGGGGTCATTGGGGATTGACCAGCTTTTGGAGCCAGCCTCAAGTGGTCATTTGAAGAACTGCAGTTTTTGGCACCTCTGTGCCGACTTCAATTTCAGCTTTCCGGCTGCCGCTTGGTGTAATCCTGCTGACGAACAAATGTGTAAAA
This sequence comes from Trachinotus anak, assembly GCF_046630095.1. Lineage (NCBI taxonomy): Eukaryota > Metazoa > Chordata > Actinopteri > Carangiformes > Carangidae > Trachinotus > Trachinotus anak. The sequence continues at coordinate 15,008,130 of NW_027273863.1, forward strand.
ACATAACCTCCTTAGCAGAGGTAATTAGTAGCAGTATTAAGTAGTATTAGAGTAAAATTACTTCAGTTTATGTTTGTTATAAAAAGATGAAGTTGAAAGCAAAGCAAAGGTGTGGTCTAGGATTGCAACAACCTGAAATGTACTGTTTGGAGGAATAATAGGCTTTTGACAATAAAAACAATAACATTAAACATGCAAACGTACCTGCCAACAGCAGTTGGTATCCAGGCATCATGGCACCTGTTTGAACCCCGTGTGTTGTTGCAATATTTTGCCAAATCTTTGTTGCTTTTCAGCTTCACGGGTTTACTTAAAATGCTGGATTATTGGGGAAAATCTGATGTGGTTGTTAGCTTCAGTTTTAAATTTGGTATACTGAAGTAGGATGTTGAAATCACATATTGTCATACGTTAATGGTATGAGGCTTTGTATTCACAGGATACAGTTTATTTGATCAAATCCTCATTACACTTGTACCTTCACTGTCACTGTCTAAGTCTCCATCTTTGTGTGCGGTGTTGAATTCAAGCAAAAGTGCTACACGCACATGATGAAAACCTTTTTTTTGTTTTTTTTATTGCAGGCACACCTTCATTTTAAAAAATATGGTGTTGAGTAATCAGAGGGTTTTCAAATACACGCACACTGTTGCAATGCCATTTATTCCATGCTATAAAACTGTTTAAAAGTAACAATAAGATGGATGCAGTGTGGTGCTTTATACGGGCACTAAATCTCCATGATTAGATGATCAGTCATCGGATGACTAGCTACATCAGTTGCTACCACTGCTTACCTTTTTTTTGAAAACCACCCTTAACAGATGTTTCCACCCAGCATGCAGGGGCTATGAAGGGTGGGTAGTGCACAGTTTCTTGTTTTGTGGCCTCTTTTGTATGCCCACTCCTTTCTCACATTGAAGGCGCACATTTTTCCATAACAGACTGAATAATTTAGTTTTTAAGTGGGATTGCCCTCAAAAATCAAAGAATGTGCTTGTCTGGAGTGCTGAAGTGCCTCCTCTATGTCCATGTTAGAGCTTCTTTCTGTCAGCCCTGTGTGGTGTGCTTAAAAGTCATTTTGCAAGCGTTTCATCAGTCATGCATAATTTTTATTTGATGCACATGGCCGACGACGGTGAGTAATGTTAGACGTTAATGTGGAATCGCTGAGTGAGTGACAAGGTTTTTCTTTGCTTGCAGACACCTCAGACAGACAGCCCTCCAGCTTTTAAATTTAAATTTCTATACTGTTTCTTTTTTTTGTTTGTTTGTTTTTTTCCGTTACCGTGTCCTCTAGTCTTAGCGGATGATATTTTTTGACTGCTAATGAGAACAGACATGAATAAGATAAATATATCGAGAAGAGCAAAGACATGTCTTTACATGTACATGCTTGGATTGCTTGTGTGTGATATGTAAAATTCAAGCATTTCATTATGATATGCAAGTAACTCAGGAAGAAACGATACGTTGCTGTCACTGTGCTTGGAGGTGAGCTAGTTGAGGCAATCATCTCACTCCATGACTTTGAGAAGTTCTACAAGACCTGATCCAGTCACGCTCTGGACTGAGCTGGTTGTGAGTGATTCGAGGCAGACAGAGATATCATCCATCAGCAACTTCACCTGTGCCTAATGGCTCGCTGCAGACAGGCATGTTTGACTCTGTGTTTGATGTGTGCATACCACATACCCACTTACTCTTTTTATGTCAGAATATCAGCAGGCAGCACAGTGTCAGGGCTCACAAATGGATTTTCTAATCCACTTGTTTGCTGCAAGTTCTTTCAGCCCCTGGTTTTGAAGCCCAAGCCAAAAATGTACTTAAACACAAGCATTGCCTTAGACTCCTGCCTGTCTCAGCCCCAGCTGTCATTGTGTGTTTTGACTGACTAAAACATTTCCCGTGGCAGAGAGAAAGAGATGCAGGCAGGAAAGGCGAAGGACATCAGGAAAGCTCAAATAATGAGATGTCAAGCAGGGCAGACCATAATTGTTAATTACATTTATTCCAGTGCTTTTGGAATGCAGCCATGATGCTTTCAGGAATATAAAGTGGTGTCCTCAACATGTTCCAGGTTCAGACTTTTAAATGGGCCTGAGCGATCAGTCCTGAAATTCGATAAGTAGCACTCTTTTCCAGGTTACAGACAGGCCTCACATGCCAGGGCATTTAAAGAACAAAGTCGGATTTTTAAAAGCAAACTAGATAGAATCTCAACAGCATTAAACTAAATGAAACACAGGCTCTGTTCAATTGGCTGCCAACCTGCCAATGTGCTATTAGTCTACTCTGACATACACAAATACGTTTCTCCATTAGAGGAGAGTTTGAGCTGCGTGGGTGAGCGTGACAGGGCGTAATAACTTGATATGGTGTACATCAAACTGGAAATCACTCCCAGGATGTTGGATGTTTGCTTTGACTCGGCCATGTTTGCTTGTTATTCTCTTCGAGTGACACATCAGTTGAACTTTCTTCAACTTTTAAAGAATTTTTTTTTTTTTTTTTTACCTCCCCTTGAACTTGTTCTTCCAGGTCCACAGGCAGTAATGGTCACTTTTCATAACATCTGAAGGCAATTAAAAATGTCGCTGGACAAGACCAGTGAAGTTTAAAGTTCATGAGTGTCCCATCCTGGGTGTGATTCTCTAATATCTGTTCTCTCATCTCCTACGTGTATAATAGAATAGTTTCTTGTTAGAGCTGGCTGAACATCCTGCCAGCCTGGTGCCTTAATTAAATTCCAAAGAGAAACTGTCAATCATTTTACTTTTCTGTCACTCTACTGTATTGCTGTTGCAATAAAGACATAGACTATGGAGAACTACAAATAAGGCTCTGTTTGGAATCAACAACTCTTTTATTATTATTATTATTAATTTTTCTTCTTTTTTTTTTTTTTTTTTTTTTTTACATGCATGCACAAGCATATCCTCTGATGTACATATACCTTCCCAGTTTTCCTTGCCACCCCCAAACCATCTGCTGTCAGACACTGGTAATTAGTTTTATGGTGTTCTTGGCAGCCTCAGTATGGCTTCACGATAATTACCCTTTTATTGTTTTGTATTCTATTGTTAATGTTGTTGTTGTTTTGTCGCTTGTCCTAATTAAAAGTTTGGAGCTTCGCGGAATTAACACAGGCTGCCCTTTTTGTCCTTCTAAATTGCTTATCCTGCAAAGCTAACATTAAAGGATGGATGCAGTGAGTGACTAGAGCAGATACGGTGTGGGACGGTAAATCCTCTGGACTACAATACACTAGAGCTGCTTTTACCACAGGCTGTAATGACTTATGAGGTTTCCAGGTTGCTGGCACTTCTCCACAGAGGAGAAACTATCAGTATTTTCCTGCAGAAGTCATGTCTTGCAACCCACCAAAGTATTCCAGGTGCTGCAAACAACCTGCGTCTCCCCTCTTCAGATTTCTTTGACACACTGCTATTTCCTTCTGCCCTGCTGCCCCCTGGGTAAAGCACGAGTCAATATTCTCCCAGCATCTCTCACCATGCTGTTTGTTTTAAATGGCTTTTAAGTTGACAGGTGGTCAGAGCTGGCTCTCTCAAGCCCCAAATGTGTTGTCTGAGAGATCTCTGGTGCTGAGCTTTGGTCATCGTCGCAGCCAAATCCACTTACACACAACCCAATAAGCTCTCCCATTCAATAGCACACATTAACCTGAAGTAAAAGCTCTCTAGATTAAATGGAGGACTTGACCGAGAGAGGAGAGAACTGACTGCATCTGGTATTGACAGACACAAACCCATTTTGATCCTTGGGAAATACAATTCTTCATTGATCATACGATTCAATCAATCATATATATATATATATATATATATATATATATATATATATATATATATATATATATATATATATATATATATATATATATATATATATATGATTGATATATATGTTCTTTATATATTATATATTATATAATGCTAGAGACAACTTGTAGTGATGATGTTTACATGTAATAATGCGTCTAACGTACATTGACTGCAGTAGTGGTTTTTACCCTTAACAACAAAGATTTTGCATTGTGCAGTGCTGTATGTCAGTGAGAAGATGAACTTGGTGATCTCTCCCCTGCTAATAAAATATTTATCTTCTTAAAAAGTGGCCTCACCATTTCGGTCACTAAAATATTTAAAGGTTTTATGTGACATTCAGAAAACTCTTGTTATTAATGACACAGATGGCTGTGTCATTAATAACAAGTGAACTGCAGTCAGCAGCCTGTTGCTCGTGCACATAGTCCCACTCCGCAGGTAGGCATGAGCGAGGATCCTGTGCACCCTGAATGACAGGCATACAGAGAGGGTAAAGTAAAGAGACGGTAAAAAACTTTCTGGATTTGTACTGATATTCCCGACAGTCTGACTACATGTGATTGATCAGCATCATGTTGATAGTTGAGGAAACTAAAGTTACACTGTTATTATGGTTTGTCTATAAACTAGATTTTAGACTGGCACAGCACTATAATGAAGTCTGGAGATATTTATAGCTACGCAAGACTATAGTTAGACTAATGTTATATTCTTTTGAAATAGGATTTATAAAGCCTAATATCATTATCATTTGTAGTTGACCATAGTTTTCCCCTATGTCGGTCACATTCCCATTTGGCCAGACGGGCTTCACTAGATGAAGTTTTGTTTGTGCTTATGTGGAAATCGATGTGTTGGAGTCTGTGTTGTTCTGGGAGCCAGTCATTTGTTAACATTAGCCGACTCCATTTCTGAGCTAACGTTACAACGCCAGTGTTACACACTGTTAGCGCTGTAGGGGAGTGGAAGAGAGGCATTCAGGAGCGAGCTTAAATGTCACAACCTTTGGATTTTCCTGTTGCAGGCAACTGAGAAAGTTGAGGAGGATCTCATTTTTTTAAGTTACGTTACAATCTGTTCACACATCGGCATTAGAAACATTCTCGCATATACAGTTGTGCCTTTTATGATGAGCAGCGCACAGTGGAAGTAGCAAGTTGTAGCCATACCAATAAATGACTAGCCACCACATACAAAACTCTTCCCTCTTAATGAGTAACCACCAATTAATATAATTAATTTGCAGCAAAGTATGTGACATATACAGTGATTAAAAACATGCAATTACTAATAATATATGATCACTGGACCATTAACTGAGAAATGAAATACTTACCGTGAATCCTATTTGACCTTCTGTGAATTTGATTACACATCCCAGATCCTTAACACAAATATATTAGGAAGACGGTTGTTGCTAAAGGTTAGTACTAAATTAAGTTCCCTCTGTTGGACAGGAAAACATGGATTTATTTAATTGTTTTCATTTAATTTTCCCACATTTCTCTTTTTCCTAATTGCTCGAGTTTAAATTTACTTTTACATTACGCCCCATCCCATAGCCTAAATGTCAGAGCATTGCATATTTACACTGGTTAATGACCTGTGCTGACAAGAGAGAAGGGGCACAGCTATCTCTTTATTTAACGCATGGAGAGTAATGATTTGCACTCAGAGGGGGCACTGGTGAGGGCCGGACATCTCTGTCTGTGTCCTTTAATAGGGCCTGTCTCCAGTGATTAGGGATTGTTGACAGGGAAAGTTGTAGTGCCTAGCACCAGATGGAGCACTCTTTTTCCCCATTTATTACCAACAGCCCAAGCTACGCTTACTAGAAAGTAGTAGCCCACAGATAAACACACACACACGCACGGACACACACATACTTTTGCTCATTATGTCAAATATCAGATGGTGAAACAAACATTGTCAAGTCGCGGGGGAGAGCTTGGCTGCCTTGCCTCCCACGCCTCCCGAAAACTTCTGGGTCTCAAGGCCACGCTGGCAGTCACACTCTAGCTCTCTCATCATTACACCCTGGTTCACAGCACAGCATCAGTACTCTCGATCCTGAACCAGGCTGGAACCAAACTAATTAGCCTGTCATCTTTATTTCTTTGAGGCTGCTGAAGCTTTTTTTCTGATTAGTTTCTTCCGTGTCATTTCTAAAATGGTTCATAGGCCGCAAACTCTTTTCTGTCTAAATTAATCAACAATGTCCTTTCTTCTCCCGGTAAAAAAGGCCAGATCTTGAACTAATTGTAAAGGGATGGCTCTGTCTCAAAGTCGTTTGCTTCCAACAGACAAAGAGGCCTAATTCTCTTTTTCGGATCACAGCCCTGACTGTGACAGTCTGCTTGTCTTTTCCTGACTTCCTCACGCTTCTAGAGATCAAACCTGGGTTCACGTAGGGCTTATAACACTGGGCCACTGGAGGTTGTAATTGACCTATACCTCTGACCTGTGGTGGTACAGAAACTGTACAATCATAATGTAGCAGGCAATGCATACTGAATAGCTGTGTCTTCCTCTCGGGTCTGAAGGCTAAATTAATTTGTATGAAAGTCAAGGATAACTAATGGGCAGCCTGGACAAATAATACAATAAGAGACCCCTTATTCCATAGTAATTCAAACATACAAGGCTTATTTGATTATATATTCCTGCCAAATGCATACTCATTCCCATATGCAAAAGGGGACCTAATGGCATACTAATGCACAGTGTTAGCTATTATGCATGAACCGTTTCAGCCTAAGCTACCATGAAAGCCAATCAAACCATAGCCTTCCAAATTCCACAGTGTGCCTTATTTTTCAGAACAGTTTATTCTCCTGAAATCAGCAATTAATTGCGTAGAGTTAATTGCGGACTGAACTACAGATGACCTCTACTGCTCTGTAGCTGCGTACACCCTGAGAGAAGAGTGTAATAGATGTACCACAGAGAAAGGATGCGCTCAAAGGATTAGTCTGGGCTCTCATGTGGCAACTAAAGCTAGGATGTGATTTTGGAAGATAACACCAGACCAAAATAAAGGAAAGCTACAAAAAAACACACACATATATATATATATATATATATATATTAGGGTTATCTATCATTATGGACAGAAGTTAAGGGTACAAAGCCTCACAGAGCCTCATTCTTCAAAGGTGTAAGATCTGGAAATTTGACCCAGCTTTGTCACAATCCATCACCCACGGTCATTAACCTGTGGCACATGGCAACCATCCACCAATCATCTCTCGTCATAAATCTCTCTGTTCCATGAAACAATGCCATGTCCGCACCTTGCAACGCAATCCCACGCGGACATCATAGAAATCGAAGCAAGCAGTCGCGGTCACGTTACCCTGGCCAAGGAGCTGCTGCTCATCGCATGTGATAACGGTTGCATAGCCAGCTTCATGAGCCCATGTTAGCCGATATGGCCTGGCCCATGTGCATGCTAACTCTGGCCTTAATCGGCGATGATTAGAGCTAATGGCTGTAATGATGTACATTTTCTCCCCAGCAGGACAGTGCAATTAGGATCAAGCGAATTCAGAATCTCCTCAGGCAGTCCCCAAACCCACTTTCTCTCACAGTGTATTTATCCAAGCCAGTGCATGTGTTCACGTGTACACTATGAATGTGTGTGCGTTTGTATGACGGAGTGAGTCTGTATTATCATGCATATAACATAAAATGCTTCACTTTCAGGTGTGTTTTAGGTGTCTATCTGGTAATTAACGAAACTAATTAAAAAAGTAATCAACCAACACTGATATAACCTTTTTTCCCCCAGAAACCCACACACAATCTAATACAACAACTTTGTGATAAATCCTTTCTTTGTCAGACTGATAGTAATCAGTGTTTGTTGACACTGCCACAGAGGTGTTGATTCTCTATTTTGATTTTAAGGCTGTAGGCTATTATGATTTAATATTGGATTTAGGTGTGTCTAGGATTTTGGTTTTCATCTGTGTGAAACTAGTGGTGGACAACATTTAAGAAGCTGTTTGGACATATAGCTTTGCATATTAAAAGCTAGCATGTGAGACGTGCAAACCTGTGCTGTAAGGATTTCTGCAGTTTTTGTTGATCATAGATGACTGCATTATTCATCAAACAAGACTTGCCTCTGGTAAAACTCCACACCCTGCAGCTTTTTCAAGTAGTTTTTTTCTTTTTTTTGTTTGTTATATAGCACTGAAAACGTCTATCACTAAAAATCACATCTGGCTTTCCAGACACTGTATATTGCCTTGGGCCACGTACACCATGTGTCTGATTCTGACTGTGTTTAGTTTTAGTCAATTACAGTCTTCCTGGTAAATAGATGAACAAGACCAATCTCCTATTTTACAGTCGACACACAGTCTTTAACATCAAAACGGTTTGTTCCTTATGGGCTTCTGGTTGCCATGGTTACTGGGATCCTAAAGTCTATAGTAGAGGATGTACATTTTACACTGGGAAAATGGTTTTTGGGGTTTTACTTTCAGCTGTATCTCTTTCCCACTTCAGCCTTCTGTGCAAATTAAAGAACACACTCACACACACACACACACACACACACACACACACACACACACAAACATATTCTCATATACACACATGCACACATTGTGCTCGTCAAATCAAGCCACGTCTCCATGGAAACTAGAGACGAATAAAGAGATTGCCTTAATCACTTGATAAGTAGTACAAACCCTGCTCTCATCTGCTGGCCAAAGACATTCACTTTCCAATGTGATTTCAAATTCAGTATGTGAAATATGTGGGGCCATTTCATTCTATTAGCCAGAGTTATACATGGTGACATCTGGGACAGCTCTCCAATATGTTGTACTTGGGGTTAATTAAAAATGTAATGGTCAAGTCTGTATTTCTAATAGAGCTGACAGGAGCTCATAATTCATTCAGATTGATTAGATATTAAACCACTGGTCTGTATAACCAGTAGTCGGAGATGACTATATGGAACAATTATCCCTGAATCAGTGCTCATGATGCATATTGCTCTGATTGGGACGTGGAAGGAAATCTAAGGAAGCAGCAGGAGCTTGTTGAATCTTTTACTTGTATCCACTGCTAAATCCTTGACTACACTGACAGAGTTTTCTCTCTTCATGATCAGTGGTTTGAAAAAGAAATTGCAACTGCTGAAGGAAATCAAAGTTTAAATAATAATTACATGACGCTCTTGTGTCGCTGTCATGAGAGGATTATAAAAATGAAATTCATATTTATTTAGTCTGTTTGCAAATTAGAGCATTTGCAAAAGTTCTTAACAAAATCTGTAAGTCACTGTATGTCTTATTTCCAGTGTGTGTGTGTGTGTGTGTGTGTGTGCACAAACGAGTAGAAGCTTCAGCATAAGATTAATGCTTTGTTTCTTGATTTTACCTTTTACCTCGCAGTACAGTTCCTGTTATATAATGTTCATAATAGATATTTATCTTGTGCAACAATGTGGATGTGTCATTTGAGAGAATGAAAGAACCAGCAATCTGTTGTTTGTGATGTATTGTACAGTTATAATTAGGGCTGAACAATTTGAGCCCAACATGTAATTGTGCTTTGTCTGACCAACATTGCGATTGCGATTATTTTCTTTAAAATAAACTGTGTGTTTACATGTGTCTACATAGTAATTAACAAGATATGATTGCACCAAGCATTATCACAAGCTTGTTTCTACATGAACAGATTCATGTTGAAGGAAAAACAGAATCAGATTAACCGTACAGTTGCCAGAGCTGTCTGAAAAATTGAACAGTATGATCCGTGCTGATCTGAGTTTGACTTGAGTTTGTCGGGTTTGTCCACCTGATCAATTCAAGTTAACAAGACTTTAGTTGTTCTCTTTGCTAATGCAACATAGAGAAAACTACTGAGCTCGCTGAACAGATCAACCCATATGAGGAGTAATACGTGGAAGCTTTCTGGCTTTGACAGAGAGACGGAGAAATTGTAAATTAAGATGAGGCTGTTTGCTACACTGTAACATCAGCTTGTCACTCATTGAAACAGCAGAGGCACCTTGAATTGATGGTATATCAAGTGTACAACATCACAGTATAGAATTATGCTACGGGGGTTTTCTTTGAATCTTTCTTAGTTTTAATTCATTTGAACAGGATTTTGAAATGTGACAGCCATAGCAGTCGCTTCTCTAGATGCCTTTCCTTCCAGTTTTCTTGTTTTAAACAGTCAGTAAGTGTAAATGTCAACGGTAAACTTGTTTTCCAAAGGATAATGCTCAACGTTAGCCCACATTTACCAAGAAAATACTTTATTGGTTGACTTAATATTACTTATTTATACTCAATTGTAATCATGGATTTTAAAAGCACTGTTATACTTACTGATAGTTGCCAACTACTAGTAGGTTAAGTCACATCTGACTATGTAATTTAATAATATAATAATATAATATAATACTTGATATTTTTATGTCAGACTGATGACACTGTTGACAGGTCTGCACTCTAGCTGTGATAGATATTGGTTTATTAATATGTGAATTTGCTATTAAAAAATATGATTAATGTTTTAACAAGTAACAGAATTTATTTTGAAGTGTTATAATTTTGCTAATTGAACTGCTGCATTTCATTTATAAATATTATATATGCAACTACTTACTATGAGAAATCACAACCTAGACCCTGGTGATCTTTTCCATCACATTGTTAATATACAAGTGGGTCTCATTAGAAGGTAAGAAATATGATTTTATTGCCTTATAATGGTGCACCCAAAAACAAGCCATGATTTATGTGACAGTTTCAGCTTCTCTCTACGCATCACTCAAAGAAATACACAGGCCCTATCTGTGTTTCTTATCCTCGTCCCCTGAGGCAGTGTTCTGATGTGGATGAAGTGTTGAATTATCATTGTGAGATAAGATGGGCACCTGCCTACTGTACTTGGATTTCAGTGCATTTTTATTATTCTGGTGGTAGTTGTCTGCATTCAAATGCAAAAGGAAAGGAAGAAAAAAGACTGCATTTCTCTTTCTCACATTAACCAGGCACTCAGAGCCTTTTTCAGAGATGGATAATGAGGTCGATGTGCATCAGTTGAACAGAAGAAAATAAGCTCACACAAAGGCTGAGGTGGTTCTGGCTTCACACTTGTTCACCTTTATTAATCATAAATCACTTGAAAGTGGAAGAAATATGTAGCATACAGCAGAATTCATACATTTTGCTGTTGTTTTGTTTGTAAAGTATAATGCATTACATCACCCTTTCTTCCATTTTAACTGTCTTGTGAATGTTATATCAGGCTTGATTTCATCAAGTTCATCATTGATCTGATAAATCAGAGAAACAGATGTGAAGCTTTAGAGACTAATATTAATCCTACTTGTAAATGCTATGGTTTCTTTTCCCAAAGGCAAAAAAAGAACAATTTGTTTCATGTAAGCTCTGCTAAACACATTTCCCTCTGTGTCACGATGATCCAGTCATATCTACTGGCACTGAGCATGACAAGCACATCTCCAGTCAAATCTTATTTTGCTAAAAAGTTATCATTTTCCTCTGCCCAGACCCTGGAATCAAAGTGAGAAAATACCAAAGGAAAAAAAAACATCTGAGCTTCCTTGGCTGAGCCTCATGAACTCTGAATTGTTACCATGCAGATGTGACAGGACTGTAGCACCCTGTTCACTAAACAGGATTCAGGGAAACACCTAAAAACAGGCATTTTGCATGATTTATCCAGCGGTAAACATGCTGCTAGGAGTGGACAAATGTAGCGACAGACCTGGCAATTAAAATAAAAAGCTGTCATTCAATCAAAGAGTGGAATACATCTGCAGCTCTTGAGCTGATATCTGAAGAAGACAGGGGAGGAAACACTCCTGCCGATTTGCTGTATCCCATGAATAACAAATTAATATAGGAAATAAATTATGCAAATAAATGAATCAGTCTGTCTTCATTTAGAGGGAGATGAGAGCATCAGAAAAAAAAAATAAATCAAGATCTGATTTTCAGCTGAAAAACTTCAGAGATTAAACTTATGGACAGTTTTAACATAGTGACTTAATGAGAAAGGATTATCTGCTATTCTGCGTTTTTCAACAGTCTGCTCCTAGCTGTTTTAAATGCGGCTCTATGCAGCATTTTGCCTCTGCATATCTCTCTTTGTCTCTTGTTTGTGTGGTTGTTTATTTGTTGTATTCAGTCTTGTTAATGGAACAGAAAATGTCAATTTTAATGCAATTTCACGATGGTCGGCTTTCAACATTCAATATATTGCAAGTTCAACAGTTTAACTCCAAAAGACCAGTTTTGCAGATGTTGATAAAGGAAGGTGAGTCTCAGTTTTGTCAAAATATACAACATCTAGCTAAATTCTCCTAATTGTCCTAGACTAAATTAGATTAAACTTTAACAATCCCTGCAGGCAAACTGGAAACGTGTTGTGTAACATATCCTAAATACTTAAATTTGTAGGGTGAATAAGTAAACTGTTGATGGTGTAATGATGTAAGGAAAGTGTTTTTCTTTTTTAACACATGTTATTATTTGTTATGTTGAGAAACAGAGATAATTAAATTGTAATCTCAGATTGTAAAGGCAAAAATGGTACTTTTACTCATTAAAACTCAGTTTCAGGAGACGGATGTTCTTTTGAAGTTTGAACCAATGAATTGTGTTTTATTCTAGTCATATCAAATAATGGTCTTCCTAACCATGTTGTAATCTGACGGAAGTGGTTTTATCATCACACCATAATAATTTTTTTTTTATAAAGGTTAATATTAAAATGTCATGATAACAAGATACTTCTAGTTCTTTTTGCTTCATCTCACTATTATTGTCTCTTATCTAGGAGCAACAGCAAAACATCAATAACACAGAAGCACACAGCAGTAAAACACATGGGCAGATACTGAAAAACCTGCAACTGGTCGCTACAAGAGCAGCACCCTCAGCATTAAGACATGATATTATTGTCAATCGCCCAATTTCTAAAACATTTCTTCAGCACACACAGTTCTGGCTACCAGCAAACTACAAACCCACAGTCTGCTACACAGGAGCTGTGGTAGCAAAAGGTCACATAAATATGGCTGTAGGTGGAAGTATGTGTCCATATGGCCAGGCTTTACATTCATCAGATGCATCATAAACGGGAGTGTATGTTATGAGGAATACATTGTGTCTTTTGCCAGTGTGCAGTTGGCAGAATAAATGGCCATGAAACACAATTAACGGGATATTTGAACAGAGATGGAAATTATGCAAGCCTCAAGGCACACACACAAGGGCTTTAATACCTCCCTTGTTTCTCTTGTTTCACCCGTATATGTTTTCATACCCACCATGTCAAGATAATTACAATGAGTACATGAAAAATTTAATATTACACTATTATTTGTGCGGTATGTGCTGTGCGATAATGGTCAGCATCCTTGTAATGAAGAGTTTAACATATCCTAGACTAACATGGAGTTAGACAGATATTACTTGATGCCAATTACTCAACAGCAAGGCTCTTAAATGAGTTGCACAATGTAAATATCCTGTTTTATATCCTCATATTGTCTCTGAATAGTGTATATTTCTCACACTGTGTTCTGATGCCTTCCAGGGACATATCTGGTTGCACTTTTGAAAAGCAAATTGTGTGAAGGCCAAAATAAAATGACGTATATTTCTTTTTAAATTATATTTCATTGCATGATAGACCTCTCTATACACAGCCCTCATCCAGCCTCTGCAAAATGTGCGAATGTATGGATTTCATCAACAAAGGACGCTCTATCGATGTGAAGTGTTGGGAAAATATTTTATTAACCTCCTTCAGAAATGTAAGGATATAGACCTGGCTACTGTTAACCTGCACCCCCTGGCAGTGGTGTCTGAATAGCTTTATTCTGTTGAAATTCTGTCAAATTCACTTTCCGCAGCATGCCTTGATACCGCCAGGAGACTGAGGCTATCCGTCTACTCGACAATTGGTTGTTTTGATTGGTATTAGGCCAACAGCGCTGTCAGGCTCAGGGATATAAAAGAGACTCCGAAATCATAATCCCACTTTTACAAGATTTTAAGTTGTTGAGATTCCTGGTGATTTTCTAAACTTTTCCTCACATGCATACACCTCAGTGGATGTGGACTACGCTGGGCCTCTAAAGCAGTTACCACAGGGCTTCAGCAGCCTGCGCTTTGATGTGTAGTTAGATGGGTAGACGTAGAGAGAGGGGGGAGAGGCACAGAGAGGGAGCAAGCAAGAATTAAGTTCAAGGCGAAGTTAGTTTGAATGTAGAGTTTTTAAACGGCTTTTCAAAGTTGAGACCAGCATTGACGAAAAGTCACTGGAGATCGCATCAGTATTGAGGAAGACTAATCGCGCTAAAGGTCATTTTCATAAACCTTTAATTATTGATGCTCAGCGACCGACTCTGAAAACAAGGGCGGCTTTATAGTTACTGCACATGTAAACCACACAAGGATGCATCAGACCCAAATCAAATGACATTTCTTGTTTGTGTTTTGCTCAGAGGTTTGGGTGGTGATGAAGAGACCGTATATTGACAAAGACTTTCATGAAAACCCCATGGTAGATTTTTTTTTCTTTTTTTCTGAAATTTTTCTTTTAAAAAACGTAATGAGCAGGACTAAATCAATGTCTCTTTTATGCATCTACACATAAAAACACACACATAGTAATAATAAGCTCTGCGAGATGTTCTCAGATGCTTTGGCTATCTACTGAGATCCTCCCTTACCCATAATACAGCTTGTAATATAGCTATGGTTGGACATATTTTTCTTTTTCAACATAGAATACATTTATTGCTTAATATACATTGATCATTAAGCAACATGGCCTCCCTACTTTGCAAGTGAGACATACTTTGTGTTCCACTCACATTGCAGCAATATGTCACTACTAGCAGTTGGACAGGGCTTGCCAAGCTCCGCAGTTAGGAAATATGAGGATGGTGATTTTATTTAACAGCTCATTTAGCATTCATGTGTAGTACCTTTAGCCCAGGTTCCTAATGGCCTGTGTCCCCCGGGATTTGTCAAAAGATGTATGAAAATGCAAATATGTCAGCAGGATGTGCACCCAGCTTGCACCCAGCACGGAGACGGATTTGATGGGATTGCAGTGAAAATTCAAACTCGAGTGGGAGTCTTAAGCTGGTTATTTAGCTCCGAGCCGTTTAGGTAACACTGGCGCAAAAGGATGCTATTCCACTGTCATAACAATCTCAGGGAAAATGACACGAACGTAAATTAAACTTAATGACTGTTGTGATTAGGTGTCGTTGGGTTAATATTGTCACTGTCATTGCTAAGTTTACACTCCCCTGTTATGGTTTTGTCATGACGTTTTGACATTGACTGATGTCAAAACGTCATGACAGGCTTTACTAGTAATGTGTTATTATTACACTGTCAAACGTTATTATCATAGTGTCAATAATAGTTTCCCTGACTTCAAGTAAAGATGCAGTCTTTGAAAAGATTGATAATAAAAAATTCATATGTTGATATGATGTCATATTAGTGTAATAACGCTGTCAATTGTTTTCACTCTTGTATGTTGATTTAAGTAGGTTGTAATATAATGCGAAAATACCTCAAATGAGATCCGACCACTGCGTAGTTGAGCCCCACTTAGTCTTAGTCTTTAACTTCGCCATCCACGTGTGATTTAATACACTCTTAGTTAAACCCGGCCACATGCATCTCTGTATGCAAGATCATGAATCACATTCCATCTGTCTTGGTTTTCCTGGCCGATATACAAATCACACCAGTCCAGAGGGTGATGGTGATGGATGGCGGATGGAAGTTTTGTTTAGTTTTCATGAACGATCACTCACTCCGTTCCCTCATCCATACAGATCATTCAGTGTTTGCACTGATCAGGGATCAGATAAACACTACAACAGCTCGGCTCACTGGAGCTGCTCTCTTCCTGTTGCCTTGTATGTGACAGATAGAATGATGGTTCATTTCAGTGTTCAAGTTCAGCTGCCATTATTACATAGGACAAACCTGTGTGGCTGCTTCCACCGACCGCTTACTGTGCTGTAGTTTCACTTTGAAGGGTTAAAGGTCATATGTAGATCTTGGAAGGAGAGATGCATTTACAGCTTTTAAACATCTGGCTGGAATCTGTCTCAGACCACCTCCAGAAGTGGATTTCTAGCCGTGTCTAACACTTCTTGGCTGCAATTATTCTTGGCTTTTTTATATCATACCTATTTGTGTAAATGTAGTATGAAATGATCACACACCAATTATGCAGAAAATGCACTTCTGTTGCTTTTTCCAAACTTGTCACTGTTTCAGTTGGCTCTCTAACATCCATTAGGGCGTGTGGCTGTTTTGCTAAAATTGTAGACAGTCTGTGAATGATGAAATTGACAGAGTTTTGTCTATGTTTTCTTTGGATTTAAGTGTCTGTTTGTGTATATTTTCACGGAAAAGCACAAAGTAACTTCTCCGAGAACTTTTAATCACAGATGTTTGTGGATTGTATTATCCTTTCAGGGCCAACAAATCCAATCACCCATCCACACATGCATGCACACACTCACACTCAGAGTCACATAAACGCCATTCAGACGCGGTCAATAAATCAACAAACCTGAACATACATTGTTCCTCCACCTTTTGCATCCACAGCAATCCACTTAATTACATCCCTCTCTCCATAATCTCCCTTCAGTCGGCTGGCTGTGTTTCAAGGAGTAAAAGATCATGGCTAACCTTTAGCGTTAGCTGCGCACATACAAGAAAGCTCAGCTGATCCTAGTAGTGAGCATTGCATCCCTGTCAGACAGTTAGTGACCATCCTACTATAGTTGCCCACACAAACAATACAAACCACACTGGTTTCTTTTGGACACCTTTAAACTGAAAGGGAAAACGTTCCTGGGCTTTTATTTGGTGCTGTGGTGTCATCAGGAAGTGGTGGTGAGTAATGTGCGGAAGTCCACTGTCAGCTCCTGTCTCCTTGTCAGCAGATGTCGGCTGGATTGCTGCCAAGCAGACCTCCAGTAAGTGTTTTGGTTTTTTTCCCATTTCACTGCAACCTCACTGTACAGAGAAGAGATGCTGTAGGCTGCTCACAGATTTATAGAAGCTACGACTCCACTTCTGATCCCCTACCCCCAATGTAATCAGCTCTGTTTCAAGCCACTTGTGCATATAACTACATTACAGTGCTTTGACTTACAGTTTCCACTGCTTTCCAATAGGTAGGAGCCTTAATTTTCCCCGTGGGTTCACTTTATCATAAGTTAATTTTCAGCATTGAAACAGAAATGACTGTGCAGGCACACTGAGAATTACAAACTGACACAGCCAAGGGTGTGTGTGTGTGACATTTCAAAAAGTCAGATATTTAATGACTCCTTGAGAGTGGACTTGAGGTGAAAGAGCGACGAGTGAAAACACACTGGTAAGAGCCCAGCACTTGACCAAATTGCAGAGCTTCCCACGGTTCTCACAAGCTGAGAGCACACAGTGGGAGGTATATTAATCACTAAAGCTCAGTGTTGCTGTAGCCACACAGGGACACAAAATCCTCCTCTGCTTTTATACTGAACCCACCTGTCTAGTTTTTGTAGGACTAAGAGTCAGTCTTAAGTAACACAAGCCAGAGTGTTTTTTATTGATACAGTGCTCAAAGGATGAGTGTGGATGTGTGTGTGTGTGTGTGCATGTGTGTGTGTTAAGTTCAGACTGTGCGTAAGGTTTGTGAGTTTAAACCGTTTTCTTCCTGCGCACACACTGGCAAAATCTCTCCTAAGATAAACACCTTCCTTGCTGACGGATGCCACGCCACCTCTCAAAGTGAGAGCTGCTAAGAGGAGATGAGCGGCGCGATAATGCTCAACAGCTCATTTAGCATTCATGTACAGGTACAGCTAATCTGACGCTCAGCTGCTGAACGGAACCAACCACCACCGGCCAGTACTTTTCCGTCTGCTGGAAGTGCAGTGATGTTAAGAGGGAAATTTAGCTTCTCTCAACAGAAACTAATCTGCGCACTGCTCATCGTGTTTGATTCCCTATGTGGTCACGAGCGCTCAGATGCTGATCCCATTACACTCAAATCTGACGACTTATGGTTGCAGTATAAATGTTCACAGCTGTAAAGGCTGGTCTAAAAATAACCCCGCTGTTTCTTTTCTTTTTCTTCTCCCTCACTTGTTTTGTCAAGTGGGAGGGAGGACCTTTACTTTTTTTCAATGCCTGGGCATGGCCTCTGAGTTGGGAGCTTGCTCAACTTGATCCGCTTTTTTCATTCTCACTGCTTGCCAATTTTCCTGACAACTGAAGCAGAATGCAGACAGAGAGAGAGAGAGAAAAGGGGTTTGAGGCTGACGCAAAAGCATGACAGTCCGTCTCTGGCCTTTGTAACGGCTGTGCTCACCCTTTAAGCACCCCCCCCCCCCCGCATCCCTCCCCCCTGCATCCCTCCCCCCCTAGCCTTACCAGAACAGGGTTTATCATCTGTGATAAAGTACCCATGGTCTGGGAGGAATCAGCCCTGGATGTTTATTACATTAGGTCAGCGCGTACTAATGGAGAAACTCCTACAGACCATGTCATCGCCACAGGGCAACAGGGTAGTGGATACAAAACAGTATTACTCTCCCCCCCCCCCCCCCCCCCCCCCCCCCCTTTTCTCTCTCTCTGTTCCTGTTTTCTTTTTTCGCACAGACAAAAACACACTCCCACACTGGAGAGGTCATACTCGATTAAAAAGCTTATTCTCGTCTTTGGCGTATGCAATTTATTTGACTCTATGTAATTTGAAAATAAATAAGCAATTATGTATTTTGTCTCCTGCTCACATGCGCTGCTCTGTCAGATGCTATTTATTTGGCAGCAACAGAAAATTAGTTGACAAAATGGTTGAAAGCTGTGTTCAGAGTATGATGCTGTGTGTTTATGGACTCGTATGTGTGTGTGTGACATGGGAATACACCTACGTGTGTGTTTATGCTTTCAGTGTAACAAATGTACACACAGATTGGGTATGAGGCGCACACTTTACACACTTTGCAGTCACACTTTTTTAAAAATTTTAGTCTGATTATGTGATTTCATTACATATTTTCTGCAAAATAGCTGATGTTCCTTTATTCATTTTTCTGTATTGTATTTTTTCAGGCTTTTTTTTCCAGTATAGTCCAAAATAT
The DNA here is from genome assembly GCF_046630095.1 of Trachinotus anak. NCBI lineage: Eukaryota > Metazoa > Chordata > Actinopteri > Carangiformes > Carangidae > Trachinotus > Trachinotus anak. Next base: position 15,027,165 of record NW_027273863.1, read on the forward strand.
CCACTGTAACAACAAAACACTTGCGAGCCATTAAGACATTAAAAGCTATTTTTGGTCTGACATCTTCAAAAAATTGTACAAATAAATAGAACTGTACTGACCCAAATACTCTACAGGAGAGAAATGAAGATGTCCAAATGTCACACAGTGAGGAGGCACACAGATCATATGATGATGCAAATAAGTTCTGATACATGTTTGCACTTAAAGCTGGTTCTACTTGAATACTCTGATGATGGCTTTACTCTGACTTGTGCTGTTCAGGTGTCTTAGAAAGTATCAGCTACCAATTCACCTGAGGCCCACAATTAGTGTCGAGCAGCTGCTGAGCTTTCTGCGCCATAACAATTCACACTCTATGGGCACAGACTGTCAGCCTTGCTAGATCAGCCACACACAGCGATCAGCTCTGTCTCCTTTGCTCCCCAGTTCCAGTCTTTTCACGCTTTGTCCTGGATTTGTGAATGCACGCAAAGAGACAATATACCTCCTGCTTTTATGCTATATGCTAAGTGGCAGCCTGTACTTCCTGCAGCAAGCCACGCGTTAGAGTTGCTGTCATTCATTTTCATCAGTGTGCCAATGGATGGAAACACTCCTTCAGCTGCAACTGCTTGTTGAACCCCTGTTGAAAACAGGCAGGCACTGGCCCATAGGTAACCCTGGCAAGTGCAGCATCAATGGCCATGGTGGCACAGTTAATGAGAGACGCCGGCTGTGTGTGATGTGAGTCATAGAGAGTGCTGTAGCTTTCCCATGCTGTGCTGAGTGCACTGTGTTTTCATGATTATTAGGAAAGTCAGACAAAGCCTGGACAGATGGTTTCTCTTGAGGCATTCCCTGTTAGGAGTAACTGTCACAAGTGAACCCAGTTACCTGAAATTATCTGTTCTACTACAACCACACCAAAATCATCATCATTATAAATGTGCAGAATGGCAGATACGGAAGGTAGATAAATGTTCCTCTCGCTCAATTCAGCCTCAGCTTTTATCATGTCTGACATTTTTCCGAGAAATTTGGATCCATTTGGAAAACAGGCAGTCTGAGTTAATACATGCTCAGTCCAGTGCTATCTCCAGGGTTGCTACTGCTCTGGGTTAAGACTTAAGACAGATAAATTACTATCTTTATTTTCAGCCAGTTATGTCCTACATAAAGGTTGTATCTATAATATTCTGCGATTCATGAATTATTATAAAATAGTAGATGATCTAAAGTCTTTTAAAGTTGAGATACCCGCCACTCAAGGAAGAACAACAACAACCATGTTTTTCCGTATTTGTGATGTGTCTACTTTATGAAACGGATGGTTGTGTGAAAATCTTTTACTGCAAACGTAGATAATTTGGATGATATTTTGAACTTCCCCAGAACTGAAAAATAGTGAAAATTTTGGATTCTACAAAGGAACAGTGTCTTCTTTTTCCACATACATCTCTGGAATAATAATCAGAAACTCACCTAATGCGTGTGTGTGTGTGTATGTATAATTTAATGAAATGCAGAAATTTCCACACAAACTGTGACTCATACCACAATTGCAGTATCTGTGAAAATAATCACAGTATGTTTTTTTGCATATCATTCAGCCCTGACTGTACAGTGAAAAAAACACTTCTGTCATGGTTTGAAATGCTTTTGTCCTCTGCATTTGAAAAGCTGTTGATCGGTTCTTTGGGTTGCACCCATCCTGGGGCCAGATGCATAAAACTATGTGTACGCACAAAACCAGAAATATGCATCCGAAATTCTTTTCATCAGAATGATTAAGGCGTGTGTATGCATGATTTCTTTTTATAAATCTCACTCATTGAGAAACTAGGCACATGTGCACGAACCTCATTTCATCTCCCACAGTTAGCCACAAATGAAGACACTCCCTTAATCCATCAGTTTGCAGACAAAAACACTGTCTGTTGTCTGTATCTAACCTGGCTTGCTCTCTGCGCACAGTCTCACCGCACATTCTTTGTTCGTAAAATACCAATTCATGTGCAGGACATGACGTACGCACAGTTTTTTTGTGCGCGCGCGTCATTTCTGCGTCTGGTCCCTGGTTGACATTGCCAATAAAGTTAGTTGAAGAGACAGTACACTGAAAGTGACATGTTTTTAAACCAGGTTCATATTCGCTTGCATCAAAACGCGCTGCCTGTGCACAGTAATGTCACACTTTGTTACCTGGTGTTTCTTTCATTTGTTTTCGCAGTGGCTGATTTAAATGAAGGCTTCCACACAAGGAGTCAAGCTCAACAAGTCAGACATTATTTTAATTACCATGTTGTCACTGGAGAAGGTGAGAAGCACATGAACAGTCTGCTTGGCTCCGATTGTTTGTTTGTTTTTTTTTTTGTTTTTTTTAATCTATATTATGAGAAAAATACTGTATAAACAATAATATTCTATGTGAACATCAATGCAGACATGACTGAACATAAGGGACAAAAAGCAAAAAGCATACGTTTAACATATTTAGTCACAACCTTGATACATAAACTTTCTTCTCTCTCTCTCTCTCTCTCTCTCTCTCTCACACTCACACACGCACACACACGCCAACATAAAAATTCCCAGCGTCTGAACTGAAATCACGGCACATGCAGTAATGTAACATATCGTGCCTGTGCTGCACAATCATACAGCAGGTGTTACCGTATGAATCAATGTTAACATAAATAAAGGTGTGGAAGTGCCTTCAAAGCAGAGCACCGCAAGTGTTATGTACTGTATCTGCCAGTGAGAAATCCTGGAAACAGTGCAGGTACCCGCCTCGACGCCTCTCTTCTTCTCCTTCTGTGAAAATGTTGTGTTCTTTTTTTTTCTTTCGAGGGAGTGAAGGCGCATATCTGCTCAGAGAGAGAGAGAGAGAGAGAGAGAGAGAGAGAAACATGTTGCTACTGTACCAAAACAAACAGGATAAATCTCACCAGCAGAGGCAGTGGTGCAGAGACAAACCTGACAACAGCCGCAGGGCCCAGCGACTACCGCGCGCTGCCTAATCAAGCAGCCTTTTGAAAACATTGTCACTTTTATCGCGGCAGAAAGAGGAGGGTGAGGGTAGGGTTTCAGGTGGCATTTGCAAAAATAGGGATACAAAAGGAGAATAAGATTTTCTTTCTTATTTTTGATTAGCTATTCTTCAGGTGTTGCACAGAAGGATGAAGCACGGATACAGGCTGTCTTGTAGAATAATGGACAGGATGTAAACATCTAAGCAGCCACCGAGTGATAAACCAAGGTGAACGCTGGTTGTCTTCATTTTGTAAGAGTTTTTTGTAAGTGTTTTCTCCTGAATATGGACATGTGGGCACTGAATGGCAGGCAATTAGCGGTGTCTCTGTCTGACCTTGGCAAGGAAAAAAACACTTCAGCAAGTAGCTCAGTTAAAATGGATTTAACACCTCTCTACCAGCGATGTAAAAGAAGTGATAACAAATCAGCAGCAAGTGCTGTGAAGAACCAAAGCAAACTAGGGTGGCCAAATGTGCTTGAAAATCTAACATGTTTTTTTTTTTTTTTTGATGCTCACCAAACAATAGCCTGTAATAATTCTCTCCCAGATCAAAGCAGAACTGTTTATGATCACGGTCAGACATTGCTGTCTTTGAAGTGTCCTCTCCGCAAACACGGGAAAATGATCAACCTTTCAACCAGAGAACAGAAAAGGTCATCTCCAGCTTAAGAAAAATATTTATACCATTACCTTCACAGTCTCAAGCACCACAACTCATTGAGATGTCATCATTGCATTATTAATGGAGGCTGATTATCAAACTCATCTGTACACTTGAGCTCATTTCCACCACTTGAGGAGCACTTCTTTCTCATCAAGGCCACCAGCATCCATACTTACTTGTAAATCTTGTTGAAAGCCTCTGTTAAAACTGTGTTCTTTAAAAAAAAAAAAAATGTCCTGTACTGTTACACACAAATATCAAACCACCACAATATTTTTAGGTTACATCTACTTTCTGTGCGTAACTATTACTGCTCCGTGTTATTTCAGTTAATCAAGTCGCATTGTTAGACCTTCATTCAGGCAAAACATTCATTCCATCAGTGTTTTCATTTTTGATGGCGGCAATGACAATGAGGCAGCGAGAGTGAATGACCTTCTATTCTTATTGTTATTATTTTTCCCCCCTCTATCCATTTAAGGGTCTTGTAATTACGGGTCTTAACTGCCACTGAATTTCAATGGCTCTTTCAAATCATAATAACTCAAGGCCCAAGGTTAAGAATTTATTACAAATAATTACATTAAAACCAATTCCATGAAAAGTGTTCTTCTTGATTACACTCAAAAAGAGAAGAGATTTGCAGGAAGTGTTTAAACAGCCCGATAAGGGCTGGAACTCTGGCAGAATGTTTGCTGGCAAACTGTGTCTGATTTTCAGCAATATATGGCTTTCTGGTAAAGTATATCTGTTTCACATTAAGGTTGAGCATGTATTTGTCTTGGGGTATTTCCCCATTTGACATAGTTTTTCTGTCGAACATATAAAATAACAGCCTAACAAACAACCTTGGGTTTTTCTACTGGGTTGTGCCAATGTTTCTGCCTAACAATATGGAAAATATTGAGAGAGCAGTACCTCAAACCACATGTTCCTTCAGCTGAAAGGCAACCATTGAAAAATTTGAATAAGGATGTCATTCCTCCGGCTGTAACATTAGTAACTCAAGACGTGCATCATAACATAAACCATCTATTCTGTGAAATGTTATAAAAAAGCAAACATTTAGAAGAGTGATAACTCTGCTAACACAATTCACAGTTCTGATGGACTCTACACTGTATTTATTCACTAAAACCCATTGCTAAATGAATCCCTGAAGAGATGCTACGTTGTTACAAGCTATGACGTTTTTATTTCAGAAACAAATTGTGGTCTTAATTCAGGGTGAACTCTAAGTTGAGTGAAGTGTCATTAATACTATATATTTCCCACTTCCTTTTTGCGATGTGTCCTTGTGGTAATTGAAAAGAAAATGACTTAAAATGGCTATTAGCAGTCATCAGCAATCATCTTGTAAGACCCAAAGGCAACATTTCTGTAAGAATAACAGGGACTTTGGGGAAAGTCTGACATGTGTAGGTCAGTTTGCCAAAGGCCATGTTTATAGGCCCCAGCCTCTCATCTCTGTGGTATCAATGTCTTCATCAGTACAGGGTGGCTGAAGGAGAGACTTATTGAACCTTGTCTGCCTCTCCACCCAAATCCTTCAATCTCAGCGAGCTTTCGAAGGCAAATTAAATACTGTTCAAATTCAGCCTCTCCTCCCTCCAGCAGAAGAAGGTTGACTTTTCTTCTTTTCCCATCAGTGCAAAATGTAGAGTAACAAACTTGCTGTAAAAATAAAAATAAGGTTCGTGTGGGGAGATGAAAGAAAAACTTTGCAACATCTGGCAAGCAGACGCGAGCAGGTTAAGGTAAACAGAGTGTCCTTTTATGGTAGTGCTCTTACCCTCCACAGAATCAGAGGTATGATGTGGAACACCTTCAAAGGAGCGAGGGGCCAGCACATCTTGTTTCAATTTATCCTCTCGCTGGCAGACATGCTCTTCGGCCATAATATACTCCCACAAAGAGGATACTAGGTATGTGCTCGTACAATCACGCACTGATGGTGAGCCATGCTCGGAAATGGGCGCATTCTCAGACACAAAAGCTTTTGTTAAAGTATGCACTTCGTAGCATGCTGTCTCCTACACACCCAGACATTCAGATGTTCGCAGACTCGCATATTTTCACTGTGACCTTCTGTGAAACCGGGGCGGGAGTAGATTAATTAGTTCACGGCCAGCCCTGAAAGCTAGCCTCATGCCAGACCCGCATGTCAGCCTGTACAACATCTGGCAGCGGGCAGCTGGTGCCATACATCAGAGTAGCTCCTCCACGTTCCACGCCCCGTACACTGAATGGTGGCCTGATCAAACTTAACTTCTAAAACTAACATTTGCTTTACAGGGGAGGAAAAGGGGGAACTGCAAAGTCCAGATGCGGAACAGGTTCTTGTACCTGTTTTGCAAAGGTCACTGCTGGAGGTGCAACTGTACTTACTTGTGGGGAAACATTGAGGGAGAAGAAAAGAGTGTGTGGGAATGTTTGTTCATCCCTTTTTTTTTTTTTCTTTTTTTGTGCAAGTATGAAACCAATTCCAACTGTAGGCTCCCAGCTCGTGCTGGGCCCGTGCCCCCAGCTGCTCCACGCATGCCCCCTTTGCCAAAGCCTTTGATGTGACTAGCTGAAATGTCACAAACATACAAATGCCTCAACCGCTTAGAAAGCTCTAATGAACAGGATAAAAAAAGCAACCCTGTAGCTGTCACACTGATATCAGAGCGGGTCTGCCTGCCATGCTGAGGCTGCAGGAGAAAAACACGCTTCCCCTGTGATAATAGGTAGCAGGCTTTAGGCTGTTAAACTGGGTCACTTAGTGGTGCATATATCTGTGGAGCTTTCTAAAATTTCCCTCTCCTCTCCTCCTCCCCTGCTCTCCCTCTCCTCTGCTCTTCCTCACTCCTCACCCCACAGACATTTTTTTTAAAAAACATGCTTACCCTTCTAACAAGAGCACCGACACCCCGAGCACTCCTTTGTAGCCCTAGCCCCCCCCCACCCCACCCACCCCTGATAAGAGTAACTACATTCCTCTCCAGTGATACCACCAAGTATTACTGCTACTGGTTATAGAACACATTACATTGTCGGACTGCCATGTTTTCATGGTCATAAAGCAGCTTGGCAGCCCTCTTTTGAATAGAGCTGCCTATCTGTCTGCCCGTGTGTGGTATTTCATTATCATGTTTCATTGAGTTCTGGTTCTCTCTTTCTGTAATGAGAGAAAGAGATTGTTACCTTTGCTGCCTCTCCTCCTGTGCACGGTGCCACACTCAGTGGTGGAGCATAATTGAATGATTTTGTGAGGGATCAATGAGATTAGGGATTTTTGTTTATTCCTCTGTCGCTCTGGATTAGCGGTCCTTTTATATCCGCCTTGGGGGAATAGCACATACAGTGCACATGCTTAGCACAAACACACACACCATGGCAGATACAGAGACCGACGTGCTGACAAGATAGCAAGATGGTGAAAATGTAACAGCGAGGTGCTGGAGCTGTAAATGTGCTTAACAAACAGCGTGGTCTTTCTATTTTTAAAAGGAATTCCTGTTGATTATGTGTCTGTGTGGAAAATGTGTAAGTAAAATCCACACCTTTTTGCTTTTGTTTGCTTCTCTAGGTACATGGTCTTGGTGCATGCCATATTATCCTGCTTCTGAACATCTTTGTACACATGTGGTAGCCCTAGCTTAGGTAGCAAAGCAGTTTCAGAGGAGAGAGCTGGGGGGGGGGGATTTTTCTCATGGACTGTATTCCTAAAGTGGGGGTAGGCTCAAATGTTTATAATGTAGGGAAAGCCTGCAGGGCTACCTATCCGCTGTTCTGTGGGTAAAAGGAGAATTTGCTATTATTAACCTTGCTATGAATCCTGTCCTTCTACCAATCCACCAGTAATCCTAATAATCTAAGCTTGCGCTCCCATCCCTCTGTAATAAGTGCCAGATGCTGATAGTACAGATAAACAGCAAACCTGTGTTTTTATCCAAGAAAAATAAAGCAGAGAGGCCCGCTGGATTCCACATGCTGCGATGAAAGAATGTGAAAACAGTGGTACACATAAGCAGAGAAAATCTCTCATCAGCCAGAGACAATGGGCCTCATGCAAAAGCCTCTCCTTCGAACAGATTTGTTTTTAAGTGGTACATAAAAGTGATTTAAGAGAATTTGGCTTTCGCCCGTCTTCTCTCGCTCAGAATTTTTGATTCCGCTGAATGTTCACAAGTGGTCCAGACCCTTTGTGGAGAGCCGCCTTCATCCAAAACGCTTGTTCGATTCAAGAATTTCATCTGAATGAATTTTTAAATCACGACCCTGAAATCAAATCTGTTTACCATATCATCATCATAATCATCATCAGGGCTCGCTAACTTACTGAGAGGATCGACAGTGTTTTTCTTTAATTTTATTGCCATTTCCAGGCATAACAACTCACATGCTGCACTTCAGTAGGTTGTAAAATTCTCTCACTCTGGCTGCTGCCTTAGGGTCTCAAAAGTGTGGCATCACCCTCTATATGCACTAATATTTTCTCATCTTCTGTCTGCATGACTGGCACGTCCACTATCACTTTTCTACATGCGATCTCTGCATGCAACTTTTTTACTCACTTACTTACTTTTTTTTCTTACTTCATGTCAACTGATTCTCTCTTTCATTTCTGTCACAGTATGTCGCCGCTCCGATGACATTCTTTGCAGCTTATTAATATTTTCTAATTCTGTCGAGACCCTTAATATGACTGCTGACACTGTTAAATCTGCTGTGTTTTTATCTGCCGATTTCTGACAGCAGAGCTTGAATCTCTGTGGTGTGAAGTTCCTTTTCTTTTCTCTCTCTTCACTCTCTCGGATAGCTTGCCCACAAATGGAAGCCGTACACAACAGTTCGTGGGCGTCCATTATGCTTATGATCACATCTCACAAATGTGCACCTACTCAAGAACAGGTGGCATTCATCATGTTGAAACAAACAATTTACTACAATTTAAGTGGGTTTTTGATGATTGCGACTTGGAACAGTTGCACGAGCAAGCCTTGTAGAAAATAGTAAAGATGTATAGAGGGGCAAAAACACAGGCAACTGCATACAAAGAAGTACAGTAGATTTCTGACGGTTCAAAGGAACTGCTTTAGGGCTGCTGTATAACAAAGTAATATCTGTGGGTCTCACAGAGAGCTTTGGGTGTGAGAAGCAGTGCAGCATTGTTCAGACTGATCTCCGCTGGTCTTCTTTCGGGGCTGCACAGATCGTTTCCCCCATTCCTCAGAAGCAGGCCAGTGGCGCCGGAGGTCTGAAGAGGAAAGATCATGAGCAGAGGATTACAACAAATATACTGTAAGGGATTTATCTGTTCATATAGCCCACCAGGAGTCAGTGAACCTTCATGCCAAGCAGTATTTGATACACAACTCCCAGCGGATTATGAAGCGAAGCAGTGCTTAAATACAAAGGCAAAATCAGTCTTTCGTTTTTGATTGGGGCAACAATGTAATGAAATGAAGAGTGAAATGTAACGTTGCTTTCAAAAGGGGCCTACAACCAGGTAACTCTTCAAGTCACCAGGCTAATTAAAAATCTCAGAATGATCAATTATAGTGCGCGTCTCAATAGATGTTTCTGAATCCTTTCTTTTGTCACATCTGACAGTGATTCATTCTCACTGATAGCGGGAGTCTGTCTGACCCAGTTGTAGGAATGCTTTGTTTCCCTTTCCCTTTCAGCAGGAGAATATGCTGGCCTTGACTAATACCCCCACACAATACCTTGCCTTTAAGGCTTTTACATGGTACTTGCTTGGGAACCATTCAATACTGTATTGTTATCTGTGTGACATACCAACAATAAATTGCAGCATTTACTTTTATCCATTACTGATTCAAGGTCCAACTGAGCTGTAGAAGAAATCTGACTGTTTTGAAGCTGTAGAAAGTGCTGTACAGTATGAGGCGATTAGCATAAGAAGAAAAAAAGACAGATATTTCACTGGTGATTTTTCAAAATGAGCTTAAGACAAGTTTGATGGTAGTGATGAAGAGAGTAATAATGATAAGTCATGACAGCACTGTTTTCTATGAAGATTAAATGCAGACACCATAATAGTCCCATAGCTGTCCTTATGGAAAATATGTCTTTTACACAACTGAGTGCTAAGCAGCAGTCCTAAGGTGGCAATGTGTTTAAGAAGCTACTGGGTCTTTGTTTACCACCTCCCAGAATATTAGGGGTCTTCCTTCGGAGACAGAACAACAAGAGAGCCAATACCAAAGAGGAATCGATCATAGTAATGGTTTTCCCCTGTGGAGAGTGAAGCCAGGGCAGGTGACATATCCACCCCCATCATACACAGCACAGCACTCCATCACCTCTGTCATCCTGAACTGCAGACTCCTCATTCTGTCCAATCTAGTGGACCTTTGCCTTATCGCTCCAGCCAATCGTTTTGCTCCTGATGCTATCACCCCTCCACCAATTTTAATTTCTGGAGCTCCACTTAAACTAGTCAGAGTCCTCTGCCCTTTTATCATCCCAGGCTGGTCAAATTAATAGCAGCCACCTTTACATGTGACATCAGAGAAATCGGTGAGGCAAAAAGGGACAAAGATGTGCTTCCCGCTGCTTCGCTTTGATAGCCTTTATGCAAACTAGCCAGAGCACTTGACTTTGTGTTAGCTGCAGTGTCAATGATTGGGGGGGGGGAATCAGGTTTTCTTAGTAGACCTTATCTTCACATTTAGTCCATTGAAGCTTTGATTGATAGTTTGTTCCTTTCTCAAACATGCAGAGTTTTGCACTGCATGTCAGTGCTCGCTCTGGCTGAAATAAGAATTGAAAAGCATCAATTCAAGTCACATTTGTTAGATCAGAAAATGAAAAATAGGCTTTTTTTATACTTGCTTTTATTCTATAGATAAAATGCTTGATATTTTGAAAGCAAGTAACTCTAGTTGCTTGTGAGAATAAAAACATTCTCACAAGTGGCTCTCTGCCACTTTTTCTTTCAAACCCTCAGGGTCCACATTTTTGTTTAGTGTCAAACTAGGAATCAAAAGTGTTCCTTTATTCCAAGATTGAAAGTAGAAAAAAAAAAATTAAACAAACAAAACTCTGACTTAACATGACCAAACACTGTCTGCTTTGTTGAGAGGATGACGGTGAGGATGACTTGTTCACAAGGTATCTCAAAAGGCAACACTGCTCCGTATGTCTCACCCTTCTTTTCATGTCGAATAATGGTGGCCCCCATTAGGCAGGGATGTGTAGTTGCATGAGTCAGACACACTAACAGCTTCTTTTTGTCTCTCTTTGTCAGTCTGCACATCAGACTGCTGAATACAGGACAGGGCAGTCTGCCAATGTCAACTCCTGATTTTCTTTATCCGGTGTGCGTGTGTGTGTGTCTGTAATTGTGTGTATGTGCTTATTTCATGCCCATTTCTTATTTATTGATTTCTTTGTCTCATTATTTGTCTATTTGTCTTCAGCCCATTACAGCATTATTGCCATAATTGCCCCTTGGAATAAATCATGCAGAAGGCTGTTAAGCAGTCAACCCACACACTGTACAATGAGGCATATCTCCAATACATATTGACTAAATTGTGATGGTTTATTAACACAATAAAGATAATTGTTATCGGTAATTGACCAAGTAGATATAACTAAATGGGTTCAAATGGCCTCGCAAAGACTAGAGGCATACTAAAATTATTTCTGTAAGCAGCAGTTGGAATGACTTTTCAATAGGAAAACAAATGAGCTTGTTTGTACTTGAAGGCCTTTTTCAAATATTACAAATTACCGGAGTTAAAATAGCACTTACTCATTCATTTATCCCACATGGAGATGCAATATACTTTCACAAACCTTTCCCAAATAGCATACAAGTGAATGAGCAGTGCTGCATATAGTGTTTTTCCCCATTTAAATCATTCTGCATTTAATTTTAATAAAATGCAATCAGACACCATATAGTGGAAACAATTAGGATAATATCATTAGCTACTTGTATACAGCTGCAATATAAAATTTTGCATTGCAAATGATATTATGCACCATTACATACACATCTTTGCCATTTGCTAAACATCATTACTGCATATTTGTCAGTTTTTTCTCAAGACAAAACTCTCTAATGACCAAACATGACTGAAGTCCTGTCTTCACTCTACTGCATGTCAGCTAAAGGCAGAAAGTTGGTCTCTTTTTCTACCATTATTAATCCCAAGTGACCTAAACAAGTAGCCTGCACACCTACCTGGGGGCTCAGTAGCTCCCCAGCCACACAACAAAGTGGGATCAAACATGGTCAACATTAATATTCTCTTTCAGAAACTCTTGTAGTCTTCAGTCTATCTCATAATTGTCTGTCTCTGCTGTCAGAAGGGCGGCTCGGTGGTGCAGTGGTCGTGCCTGTGTGGGTTTCCTCTGGTAGTACAAAGACATTAGGTTAGCTTAATTGGCAACTCTAAATTGCCCATTGGTGTGAATGTGAGTCTGGCGACCTGTCCATGGTGTATCCTACCTCTCACCCAATGTCAGCTGAGACCCTCAAAGGAGAAGTGGTATGGCTAACGGATGGATGGATACTGTGAGGAGTCATTTATTAGGAACTGAGACACTCATTTGGAGACAATGAAAAAAAAAAAAAGAGGTGGCCATGTGCAGCTATTACCTTCTCAGGAAAAAGTGATTTGGTCACTTTTTCCTATGATGCTGCTCTCTCACTTTTCTCTCCCGTGCCATTACTATTACTGAATGCCACCATTATAACATTAACCTCCACCAGTCACAGTCACAGTGAGGACCGGTCTTACAGAAGTCCCATGCAGTTGGGAAACGACAGTCCCTCAGCTGAAATAAAAAACATCGCTCTGTTGCTGCATATAAATTATTAATGTGACAGAGTTTCTCACTTCTTTTCTCCCCTTGTTTCTCTTCTTTTTGGGGCATAATTAAAGTCTCAGGAGCCCTCTGACTTTGCTAGGGATTAATCTCCCATGGCACATCTCCATCTGACGCCTGTATCATCATCCATCACCCTCTGCATTAGCCCCCAGCTGTGCAACTGTCTGCCCAACCCAGGCCAAGCACTCTGTGCAGGGGCACACTTAGGAAAGGAGAGGGAGAAAAGAGAGGGAGCAATGAGAAAGTAACAGGAAGAAGGACATGTGTGTGTGTGTGTGTGTGTGTGTGGGGTGGTGGTGGGGTGGGGTGGGTGTTTGAAGAGCAGTGATAAATCTTAATATTTCACATCAATTTTATTTTGCAGAGCTGATTTGAGCCTCATTTTCTCACAAATGGCTTTCTCCACTGAGATCTGATTGATACTAATAGCTTCTACAGCGGTTACATTTAGGGAGGGTAAGAGGCTATTTTATTGGTGCAGACAGTTAGTAGTCAGTGCGGCACCAAGTATGGTTGTAAATTTGGCTCTCTTTCATGTAATGTGACTCTTGAGGGTAGTTAGGGCTTAGAGCTTTTGATACACCGCGGCTGTCCATCTACACTTCCCCTGTGGATGTCCAATACTAATGAGATGAGTAATTTCCTAAATTGCATAAACAGACACAAAATTCAGCTAATTTGGTGGGTATGGCAAACTTTATTTGTAGGACTATTTGTTTGACAGATGGCCGAGAAAAGATATTATCATTCTTGTTAATTCTGCTGCTATGTGGATAGCATGGAGTAATGATACACCCCACCTAACTGAAAATTTTCTGACAATAAAGTTCTCAAGCATGATCTGCAGCTAGACATCATACCTAAAATGAGCAATGCAATATGGCAGCAGGCAATCTCAGAGACTCCTGGGTTTATAACTCTTCCAGCCTTTGGATTGGAAACTGTCCCGCCAACTAAATAGCCAAGTATTTGGCTGCCTCGTAGCCCAGGCGATTTAACGGGCCCTGGGCTCCGGCTTGCAAGATATGGTTGATCCAATTTAGACCATGCTCAATCAACCTGATTCTACAGGGGACACGGAGGCTGGGTACTGCAGTGTGTGCAAGAATGGATTGCTCAACAAAGCAGCTTTTAAAGGTCATGTTTTTGCTGCCGCCATGCTTACAAGATCCTTATGGAAGGCACCGTTTGCAAACTGAGTGTGTAAATTCATCACAAACCTCCAACTTAACAGTGATTTATGCTGTGAACCTAAGGGGCTTCGGTTTTGACTCAGAATGGGCGTATAAAATGCAGCGTGGCGTCTCCAAGGTCCAGTTTGTGGAAATCTGCACTCCAAGAAGTTGGGGAATCTTTTAAAACTACACTGACATTACAAGCATTAAGTGTTTCGGAGTAAATAAGTACAACCTTCAAACTCTTGTTTCACTGCTTGCTCTTGCTTTCTTTTTGTTGTGGACGCAGTAATTACTTGCTAACACTGCACTTGCTAACACTTGTCACAGACGTATGCACGTGTGCACATCAACAAGGTTTTCCTGCTCCTTTTCAGTATCCTCATCTTTCTCGTGGGGTGCACGAAGTCATGCTTTTGCTTCTGCCATACAAGAAGCCAATTATATTATCAGCATGGGACCTCCGCTTGACATCGCATGTCCTGATGGTATAATGAAATTATACCAGGTTTCACACACATGCTCCCACTGTGTCCTTGACGTTTGGAAATGTCTACTTTGCAATTTCTGTAATTTGGGAGAGGAGTGTATTTTCAAAGATACCGTGGTGTTGAACGTTCCCCACAGGGGACAGGCAACTCTGGCTTCCATTTCAAGGAGTGACTCTGTTGTTTTCCACATTGTGAAACTTGCTGTTGGGTTTTTCTGAATACCAGTGAAACCCTCATCTTTTCTTTTACATTACGGTTGAATCAAAATAATAACTGTAATGTGAGTTTATTGTTAATTACTGTTGGGTCTGTTTAGAGTTTTGTTCATCATCTTGCTAACAATAACAATGTAGTGACCTAGTGAATAGCTGAAATCTGGAAACATTGCTAAGAGCAAGCTTGATTGTTAAGAATGCAGATGAAGACAGAATATAGACATTTTAACCCCAAGTTATAAACATCCATTAGCATTATTGTGTTTTTATGTCCTTTTAAACTGGATATTTCTTGGGTTTTGTATTGTCGGTTGCAGAAAACAAGCAATTTGAAAACATCACCTCAGGTTCTGGGAAGTAGTAATGAGCATTTTTTACTATCATTTGACATTTTATAGACTAAACAATTAATTGAGTAGTCAAAGAAGTTGTCAATAATGAAAATAATTGTTAGTTGCAGCTCTGGTTTATTCATCAAGTTGGATTTCAGCCTCATATATTTTTACAAAACTATTCTGTGATTGAAATACAGTGTTGTGATACAGTGTGAAGGAGAGGTCAACATGGAAACCGTTGACTGTAATCGGCAGCGATGAAGAGAATTTTATTGACTGTTGGAGGGCATCAAGTCTAACATGCAAACTTTTACAGCAGTCAGGAATGTTTGTCGTAAATGCTTAACATGCTGCAATAAAATGTGCCAAACAGCGCTTGATGCTGGGGTCTGAAACAGGCTTGTTATAATGAGATCTCCCACCAACAAACAGATGTGGTGAACCAGCATTCTGTGAAGTTGACATCTGTAGATAATTGGATGGTGTAGCTGTTGTGGAAAACACATTGTGGGCCCCTGTTCCTCAGTGAGAAGTCATTATCAATGTTTATGTTAATAGCTTTGCCATACAAGGCTGCATGTGTTCCTGGACTGGAGGGGGGTTCAGCGTTATGTGCCTTATGCTACTTGGATTTTCAGAAGTGTTGAATATCTGAAACAATCTGCTGTGAATTTCAAAACTTCCTTAACTCACTTACTGATTTGGCACTTGTCACTATCAGTTAAGCTCATGCCTATGCCAACAATGTGTTATTAGAAAAATGCACAGTTACATCAAACTTGCACCTTTTCGCCCCCATACTGTTGGCAGAGGCATTATGTTTGTCTGTAGGCTGTCCATCCCTCCGTCCGTCCGTCCCATTCTCGTGAGCGCTTTATCTCAGCAATGGTTTATGGGAATTTTAAATTTTAAAGTTTAAAGTTTAAGTTTTGCACAAATGTTCACATGTACTCAAAGACGAATCTTGATCATCAAAAGTCAAAGGTCAAGGTCACAGTGACCTCACATTCTTGAACAGATATATCAGCAACGCCCAGAAGGAATTTCATCACGTCTGGCACAAACATTCACTTTGGCTCACAAATGAACAGATTGGAATTTTGTGGTCAAAGGTCAAGGTCACTGTGACCTCGCAAAATACATTTTTGGCCATAACTCAAGGATTTGTACACTAATTATGACACAATTTACCACAAATGTCTAATGGGATAAAATGATGAAGTGATGATATTTTATATTCAATCAGTCAAAGTACAACTTCACTGTGACATCATAATGTTCAGCAAAAACTCTTCTGGCCATTATTCAACACTATAACAAAGGAAAGGGAGAATGTGAACATATTTCCTGCAACTTGACTGGTTCACAGAGGCATACAACCACAAGGTGGTACTGCTAGTTTCCTTGTAAAAAGACACATTTTTGAGGATTGTTATCTGGCAACATAAATAAGAATTTCATGAAGCACTTCGTTTTCAATGTTTCTTCTGTGGAGAACTGCTTTATGAAACATGGATGACTTGGTGGAATAAAATGCTCCTTTTGTGTTGGATAACCACAGATGCTCAGCTCCTGTTTAGTATTCTCTGAAAACTGTTCAATAATTTGAAACCTACTCTGAATGAAGATGGTCTCTGCCTCCCCCTGTGTCCCCTGGAAGGTGTGTACTGTTTTGCAATTTGATCACATTTGATATTCACATTCAGTCTCACGGCAAATGCAGCGATTCAGTGAAAAGTGATTCGAATTTGGTGTTGACAGGTGCCTGATATGCCTCCAGCATCTCAGCAATCCTGTGACCATAAGCGTCCCTGGGATTTTCAGTTTACAGAGAAAGGGTCATTAAAAAACATCCAGGCCATAGTAAGGATGTCACAATACCAGAGATTTGGTAGTCTGTAACAATACCGATGAAATTCTATAATTTTCAATACCAAATTCGATACCACTGCAAAGCGCAAAACAACAGAGGCTGCTGCACACACAGTGTGCTAACACATCTCCATATAGTCAGTGTACAAGCAGCATTTTATATTGACAAACACTGTGACAGACACAAGGTGTGAAAAAATTCATTTAAAAAGTCTGCGTTATATTTTGACAGACTGAACGGTGATGATGGTAGCCTGCTAATGTTGTGAGCACACAGCTCACATTATGAGCTGTCACAATCTTAGCATAAACAAGCTAACATTAGCCTTTGTGAACGAGTGTGGAGTGCTGCTACAACAGATGCCAGCTGTCACAATTCACAAACAATAACAGTAACATTGTTACATGCTGTTAATATAAAGTTAACACCTGAAATTCTCTCACCTGAATTTTGTGTACAGATTCAGATGCCTGTCTGTGAGCCACTTACATGAGTTGTAGGTGTTTCTACCATTCATATGAAATGCTCTGCAGCACTGTTTGCACAGTGTTTTTTTGTTGTTTAACTTTTCCCTGATGATCCGTGTAAAAGACAAAATATCTCCATACACTGTTCTCGCTGTGTGTTTTTTTTCCTTTTTTCTTTTTCCCCACAAGTCTCAGTGGACCTGTTGCTGCATCTGAACTTGCTGCTGCCATTCCATGTGTTGTTATTGTTTACTATGCCTTCTGTCTTCTTTGTGTTTGATTTCAGATGACTTGTAGGATTATTACACTGTCCTCATCATTCCTGGAAGAGTTACATCTCTAGTGCCTACAACATTTAGGGTACGGTTCTTATGACATTCCTATATCCCATATATATGTATATACTGTACAGCAGTGGTCGGCAACAATATCAAACTGACAGTCTCACATTAAGATGTGGCATATATTTAAATAGAGAATCTCCTCCCGCCTGAGATGCTTATTATACTTTTATCCACGTTGAGAGTGAATGACAGTCACAACAGTGTCACATCAGGAGCAGTACCTGGTTCAACAATACATCTCTGTCATAGCAGAAACAGTTACCCACAGAATTGCTTCCTCTGTAGCGATTTTATCTACAAAATAAAAGTGCAAGAATGTTTGGGTTTTTTTTTTAGTTCAAACAAGCTTTTAGCTTTTATTATGAAAAGTTCTGACAGGAAGTTCAAAATGTTCTGTCGCTTCCTTGATAGACCTCTGAAATAGAAATAGTTCTGGCCTGCCATGTAATGAGTTAGGAAAAAAATTGGCCTGAGGCCAAATGTACTTGCTGACCCCTGCTGTACAGTATATATATATAGTTTTGTTGTACAAGAAGTCAGAGAAGAATGGCAAAAGCATTCAAGCTAAAAGTAGACCAGAGGTAGGTACCAGAATAATCTCACCTTCTTCTCTTCTGTTAGCATGGCAGATGGGTCTAAATACTACAATACCCAGGGAGCCTTGGGCGCAGCTGCTATAGAGACACCAGTAAGAGGCGCCTACTGTATTGGTTGGGAATTCAAAAAACTTGGTCATTGCAATGTCGCACCATAGCTGCTGAATTCTGTCAAAACTGACACATAATTTAGAAGTATAGTGATTTAAGCTGTAGATTGTGTTTTCTGTTTTCTCAGCACTGTAATCTTTGTCCGCCATTCAGTGAAATTCAGTGACAGAATTTTAGGTTCAGTGACTGAGTGTAGCTATGCACCTTGGGAATTGTAGTTAACTTCACCCCTGAAAATTTAACATACACCAGTTTGTACCTTTGACTTTTTAATCAAAGAGGATGTTTATCATAGTTTTTGTAACATAGAATTTAGTTGGTTTCATAAATAAAATGGGTTCCATCTACCACTAAATAAGAATTTCATTTTTAAATGAAGCTCTCACTAATAGACACAATTCACTGCTATTTATCAATGCAACTGATGAGTTAAATGGGAAGGGGATTCAGCCTTCGAAAGCCAAGTTTCAATCAGTGACAGCTAGTGTAGATGAGTATGTATAATACTGAAGGCACAATGCTTGAATTAATATGATGTTATCTTGTTGATGTGTTGTTGAACAGGGTTCTTTTTTTTCACTGCAGTGACATCATTTTTATTATTAGTAAAGGTGATATTGACTTGGCAGGTTCAAGCACACTTCAAGTAAACAAATTGATCATGAATTAATAAGGTCACTACTATAATGAAAAAGCCCTATGCTTAAATCTGAATGTGTTAGCGGGATCAGACGACTTGTGTTGAGAATCAGAAGAGTTAGCGAAGGTCGTTGATGCAGAGGAACGAATACCAGAGAGACAGCAGGTCAGAAAGTCAAAGGTTAAGTAGGAGAAACACCAGATATATGTCCAAATATGTTCCAACTGATTAAATTCTTTTATTATTGTACACTATAATAAATCCTTCTGAGGGGTTACTGAAGCACACATTCTCATCTGTGTCTGCCTACACAGATATTCATAGATGTTTATACAGACAGAGAGTCATAGTTGTGGATATTAACTGTAAAAAGCTGTAATGAAAGTCTGTCTGGGTATCTCAAAAGCCCCTATAGACTAGTTTGAAATAATATTAAAACATACCACTGAGTTTTCATTAACAGCTTGGAATGAATCATGTTTCCACCTGCCGTGATACCCATGAAGCTCTCACTATTTTCTAAACAGCCAAATTGTTTATCCATCTCAACATAACTGATATTGATTGCAGCAGCTGAAGACTTCTTGTACAGGCAATAGACTGCTATGGCATGTAATTATCTCCTACTGTCTTATGCTGATAAGGAAAAAAATGCCATGTCTCAAAAATGTTAATCCGGGTATTAGACAAGAGGGAAGATGCGACTGGGAATTAGTTTTCAAACGCTTTCATTAGAGCCCCATGATTGAAATAACTTCTTTGGCTGTGAAAGTTTTGCAAGGCTTTCTCTTTGCTTTAATAACAAATGTCTAGGCAGTGTTTGTACTGTAACTGCATAGTGGCTGAAATTGTTCAGACTGCAAATAGAGAGTGCAGCTTTATATATATATATATATATATATATATATATAAACAGACCTTGGTAATTGCTATCATTGGAACATCTGAGAAAATGTGCTGTTATCTGTGAAAGCTTTTAAGCTATTGTTTAAAGGCACATTTAATGGTCAAATGGAGCTGGGACCACTAATCCAGCCCTGGAAGTAGTAATTTTAATTTTTCAAAATAAATCCAAGCCACTGGTTTTGTGCTGTATTATCGCTATTCATCATTTTACAGTAATTTGGAGAATGTGAATGAGGCAGCACAAAGTGTTTTCCTAACAAAGAAATAAAACACTGACGTACCTAAAGTACTGGCGGTCACCATGCAGGAACTTGGTTCTGCTCCACTCCCATTTCATTTCCTCCCTATGCAGTTTTTTTTATTATATCACTTGTTTGGATTTGTAAACAAATTAAAATATGTGTAGGCGCATGTGTATTTATGTTAAATTAGGTAACAGATAGGGTACACATATAGATGTTGGATGAACATCTTGTTATCCATAGGCCTTTTCCACGTAAGACATTTTGGCTTGTCACAGTGGGAAAGGAACAGAAGTAAATAATAGAATTAATCTGATGACTGAATTCAATTTAGCTGCTTTGGTTTCTGGGCCCTGGTGTTGTGCATGCTGCCTGACTGTCACCCTGCCATGGGGGCACTTCAATAGAACAGAGCCATTGCTAATGTTATTAGTAACACCAGTGCTTTTACTATTGAGACGAGTCAAAATGTCTGACGTGAAAAAGGCCTATTTTTGCAGATTTTCGTGTTTCAAGGAAAATAATTTGTCCCTGGTCCCATCACAAAGTGGCACATTAAATTTCATCTGCGTGTGTGAAATATTTTACCTCTAGTAGCTTGGTGACATAGGGACTGCTGACATGGCCACATGGTAAACGGTTGTAGCTAACTCTAACTGCTAACACACAAGCCAGTAGGGAGCATGGTGGTGCTAGTCAGTCACAAATGCATTCCAAGATTCTTTTAATTTTGTTTTTACTGGGCCATTACTTCACCGTGGCATTTCAGGTATATATCTTTTCATTCTAAAAAGCTGTCTGAGCCTGTTAGCAGGCTTGTTCGTTGGGTTCCTGAAGGGACAATAAGTTCAGAGTTAATTGAAAAGACATATTTGTACTATCCACTTCTTCCTCATAACTGTCTGCAAACCATCCCTCTGTTGTGGAGTAGTTCATGGTGCAGCATCGCAAATAAACTACAATAACATTTGTCAAAGTTGAAGTTGGTACAGAAAACTTGTGTGGATTTACTCTGCTTTTGCATCCACTGATCATGTTAGTTTCATTAAAATGAATTCAGTTTGCAGTTTTAAATGCTGATGTGAGCAGAACTCTAGTGTTTAAAAAGCTGACACTTCTTAGATGCAAAGTTTTTACCAGTCCTGCCTTTAATTCTGGCATTGGTATAAATGTGGCTGCAGCCCTCAATTTGTTTGCCATCCTAACTCACACAGTACTTTGACTGTGCGTCACATTGAATTGGCCAGTGCACAAGCAAATACCAAAACCTATCTACCTGCCCAGGAGTTGACCTACTAACCCACTCGTGAAGCTTTGACCCTTCACTCCCTCTCTGGACAGCACCCTGGGGCCCCTCTTGAACTTGTCAACAGCCTTCCCATGTCTGTGGACTGGGCAGCAGTGATTTATTCTCTGTGCCCTCGCTACAAGGAGCACTGCAGGGTTGAAAGATGATTGTCCTCCTGAGCAGGGGAATAAACCGTGGCATGATGGTGTCAAGAACCCCAGCTGGAGCCGAGAGCAAACTCTATCTCAGGCACAAAGGAGAGAGTTGACCTTTAATCAAAGTAGAGCTATACATATTGCTGCTGTCATATGAACACATTGCAACTCCTGTTTTGGCGATTTTTATTGTGATTTTTTTTTTTTTTCATTATGTTCATGTAACTTGTAAGACATTCTGTAACGTTATGAATGGTAAACAATAGTTCACTTACTAATAAAAACATGTTTCCACAAGAATCTCAAATTATATTGACTTAATTTGTACAGCACCTTTTAAACACAGAAGTAATTAATGTGCCTTACATAAGGCATTGAAATTATTTAAAAAAAAACATCTGCAATAAATTAAATAAAGAATTAAAATGGGGGAAAAAGATATGCATGAGGAATAAAAGTCATGTCACAGTTTCATTGTACAAGTAAAGCAACACAATTTGACAATCATGAAAAAACAATTTAACTATAACTATAGTTCTTCTAGTGATTCCTAGAGGATTCAGTGTTCACTACACAGTCACAATCCAAAGTTATTGTACTGTTGTCCACCACATAGAGTATATGATATATAGGATATCCTGTGTGCACAGTAGTTTGACCAGAGGGGTGCTGGGAAAACTTGTGGAGGGTTTTACTTTTCATTTTTACTAAAGAACATCAGTATCAATCCCTAAAATAGCAAAACAGCATAAAAAATGATGGCTTTTTTGGCACTGCCAAATTTTAGTTAATTTAATTAATGTTTTTCATTATATTATTTCTGCAAATGTGAAGCCAACTTACATCTACTGAGTAAAGTAAAATCCCCTTTCAGAGAGATTCTTGAGGATCTCATGAGGAGCTGCACACCACTGAATAACAGTGTTCTAAGAGCAAGAATAAAGACTGGTTGAGGATGAAGAGCTATAATCTTATGCTGACTTTACCTAGATGTTGACAATTTTGTACCACCAGTAGTGCCATGGTGTCTCACTGCGGTAAGCTTCAGTGTGTACTAAATCATGTCCACCCACGCACACTACATCAACTCACCCACGCCCACCGCCCACTGACAAATCTGTCACGGCCGCTGTCAATGACGGTGCCTTCGCTATGGTGAAGGAGCGAGACTGTGTGTGTGAGAGAGAGAGAGAGAGGCAACAAGCACACATTTGTATTTATGTGTGAGACAGAAAGAGCAATCAATCTGTGTTAGCACGACATGATAAATCCTCTGTGCTATTTTGATTGCTTGAATTTAATCTCATTTTCTAAATACAGGCCATTTGATAAAATTAAAAGAGCCGGGAGGAACTTAAAGAAGCGTGTGTTTCCCACTAAAGTCTATCATACAGTCATTTTTTTCCATTGTCTTTTTTTTGAAGAGTCTGCTGAGCCCATTGTGGTACCACAAGCCGCTGTACACTCGGCAAAGATGAAGGAGGATGAAGTTATTATCTACTGATGTCTCTTTTAAATTCCTCTGTCCTACTGATGTATACTCAACCCCCACTATCTCCCCCACCCACCCCAACCCTCCACTACCACCACTCCTCTCTATCTCTTCCTTATTTGACTTAATGCTGATAAATGAGCCCATTCTTACCCATAGCATTTCTCATTCTGAGTGGCCCGCTTGGATTTACCGGTGCTTACTTCACAGTATCTTTCTCCTTGTGTCTTTATGGAATTGGTCGCAAGGATGAAAAAAGGTTCGGGTTGTGCAGCTCTGGTGAAGGTCACTCACCACAGACCTAACTTCCCAGTCGGAGTGGTTCATTTGAGTTCACTGACTCAAAGGTGGCACTTTCACCGGCTTGCACCCAAAAGGAAATTCAGAGATATGTTGTGTATATTTCATAATCTGTTTTTATTTCATTCCCCGTAAACTGTGTGCAGTGATCTTCAGAGAACCTTTTGAAATGTAACGAGGAAAAACACCAGAGGTGTTTATTGCATTTAGAGAGGAACTGTAGAGCTGCTAATTTTTACCTAGGAGAGTTTAAACTCTTTAAAGCATTGCCATTGAGGTAAATGAACACCATTATTCTCCCAACGGTTTTCCAGAACATTACTATAATTATCATAATTATATACTGTAAAAAAAACAAATTTGCCGAACAACTGGAGCAATATCTCCACAGCCACACTGTTTAGTGTACTCAACACATTTTTCTTCTTTTAGCAAACTTCTCATTCTTATTCCCCTGGAGAGCTTTTTGTGCGGCTCTACATGTTTTGGGTTTTTTTGTTTGTTTTTTTTAAGAGAGAATGGGGGTGGGAAAGAGAAACAAGAAAAAAAAAAAGGAGCTGTGTGCAAGTGTGTGAGAGATGCAGAGCTTTACTGATATTGTTGGCTGCTGTGTGTGACGCTGGGATGCCATATCTGGGTCAGGCCTCCCAGCCTGGCTCAGGCATCATGTGAGATTCTACAGGGAGTACTCTTTAACATCAGCATGGGTGAGAAGGAGATGGATTCTGAGAATATCTTGTTCGGCAGGTGTGGCACGGTAGATAAAACACTCCCTGGTAAGACAGCTGAGCGGAGATTCATCAGCAGCACAGTGGGTCTGAAACATTCACAGGCCAGCTGGTACACTCTCACAGCTCTTGGCACCACAGAATTGCACTTGAAATCTTTCCACTTCTGCCTACCTGTGTCTGTATTATTTTCTGACACAAACCTGTAGTGAAAAGTGATGGTAAAATGCAGCAGTGTACACCCTTGACCCACTCCACCAAGCCGTGCCCTTGTGTTACTCAGGGCCTCTAGGGTGCAGGCCCGCTGATGTACATAGTTTAATCAAACTGGCAGGGCGGGCTGAGCTGACAGGGTGTGTTATTTGAGCACATTGCTCTCTATGGCTGGCCGTCCCACTCTCTTCTTTCCTTAACACGAGAGTCAGAGATCAGTGGTGCAGTGACAGACTGTGTTTCCGGTGCATCAATCCCAGCTACTCCTACGCCCACAGGATGGCTGAGTATGTCTTGATTTTAATGATGATCTGATCATTACTGGATTGTTTATGCCGCTTCATCATGATTACTAAATCTGGCTTTTTCTCAGTATCAGACACGTCGGTAATTATGACCATGTTTATGGAAATGCAAACAGCTCCGTTTTGCCGTACATCACTGAGAGGAAATATTTCACTGCTTGAACATTGTAAATTAAAATGACATGATTCCTGCCGGCAGTGCCTCCGGATTCTTGTGCGCCCCACAAGAAACATTTGGCTGTATTTGTGGGTGGGCATCCTTGTTGCTTGCACTTGGTCCAGCTGCCTGCCCAGTGGGGAGTGGAACCCGTGGGAGACCGTGTGAACCTCTCATGTGTTACACCTTCCTGGTGGAGCTTATCACTGGCAGGTGAGAAGAAGCTGTTTGCAACACCATGTGCTCCGTCCGTGACACATGGTGTCTGTCTGTAGCTCTGCCTAGGCCAACAGCGGTGACAGCCACTGAAGTGCACAGGGGACCGGACATGCCAAAATGGATATCATGGAGGAATGTGCGTGGAAATATTTTTATTCCACTAGTTTTAAATTCTGTACACTTTATATGTATCTGAACCTTTCTTTGAATATCTCAAAATCTCATAGACTAAAGTCAGATAGTTCAGTGTAACATGCTGCTTTGTCTGGGGATGCAGATGTACAAGCGGGTTTCTCCTCATCCTTTTAAGAATTTCCAGCAGACTATATAATTTTAAAGTCAAAGTTAATACTTTGCATTAAAATTTTGAATGAAAAAAAACATTATAATGTTTTGGATTAAAAAAAAATTTAACACACTGATGCTGTTAATACTGTTTTACATATCTGGGCATCAATTAATTGAAATAACTGATGCTAAGTGATTTTGATTGAATGAATGCCAGGTTAGAGAGGTTTCTGTTGTCAGGGTGAAAGTTCCAAGTGAAATCATCATGCAATTGTTTTATTATTTTAAATTTCCACAGACCTGAAAAGATGTAATAGTAGATTTGTACATTATTATCAACATTTCCTTCAATACGTGTGCAATCTTTCTGCATGTGCAGCATCTAAACTGGTAAATATGGATATTTTTGTATTATTAGTACTACATTACATTACATTACATAACCTTATATTACATTTACTCATTTGGCAGGTGCTTTTATCCAAAGTGACTTGCAAGTGAAGGACATCAGTACTTATAGTTTTGCTATAAGCCTGAAGCTAGTTTTAACTTGTTTCTTCCTGTTTAGATCATGAGTCACAAAGCCTGATCAATGAACCCCCATACAGGGTAGAGAGCACAATCATTCCAGTCAGAGTCAGGGTTGGTGGGTTGAGTACAAAGAAGACAATCATCCCACTACCACCCACCATGGTCACTGCCGGATAGCGTCTGGATACTGGTAAATGGCCATGTGCGTGGTCATCCACATGGTGAGTCAGTCTAATTCGCTTTGTAGGTGAGTAGGCAGCAGTCAGGTCATCTCAGCGGGACTCGACTCAAGCAAACATGCAGCAAAGTCTGGGCATCTGGCTTTTCTATCTGTCTTTACAGGGATCTGAAGGTTTTGTTAGTGTCAACTGAGAGAGATCAGAGAGTGGCAAACAATAAAGGCAGGTGAGGAGTCCACAGACACAAGTATGGAGCATGAACCTGTAAAGAGAGGAAATCGTAATGGTTTTGCATTGTTTTGTTCATCTGATTCAGCGAGAGAAAACTCTTTGAATAGAAAAGGTTAAATCAGTTCATCAAGAGATTTTGTACTTGCACTGTCCAATATTTTCACTGCTGTGTATCAATACACTGGAATCAATACTTAAAAGCTCAGTCACTAAACAACAAGTGCCTCCTTATCACAATCTCCCCTGCTCCTTTCCTCTTCTTTCTCTCTCCCCATCTCCCACCACTTGTGCACATGTACAGAAATGCACACATGCACGCATGCTTGCTCATCCCTGTTCTCCAGGACTAATTACTTTAAATGAAAAAAAGCTCTCCTTTGGGGCACCAATTTCACCCAGTGTCTGATGAGCAGAAATTACATGTCTAATGGAATGGAATGGTTGTGCAAATTGAAGAAATGAAACACACTTTTTTATCTCGGTGCCACCTTAAATTAGGTTTTAATTTGGAACACACTCACACATAATGGAGTGCAGTAAGCCTTATTTGGCATCTTTCCTAATTGCCTGTGGCTTTCTTATTTCTGTAGGTCGCTTGCAGTATCCATTATCAACCCCACTGACCGCCATTTTAAGCAAGATTCCTTGTGAGACAGGAATATAGTGTCAAGGCAGCTATAGCCTAAAAGCTGGGTGACTGGTTGAGTACAAACCCTTTTCAAACGAGAACTGTAAGAATCAGACTCCGTGCCCTGTTGTTCTGCCTCTGGAAAAACGACCTGCTGCCTAGGCAGAGTCGTCTTGCATGCCAGAAATATTTCCCCACCTCTGGAAAAGCAACTTGCCAACCAGGCAGAATACCTCGACATGGTAGAAATGCTGCCCTTCTTCTGGCTGAAGAGCCTCCCTTTGTGGAAAATGACCTGCCAACCAGAGCAATATGGACCTGCCTCTGGCTAAACCATCAGCCAGCCTATGCTCTGTCTTTCTTCTCTTCTAGTTGACGGACTGACTATCCACAGGCAGGGCTAGATTTCTACCATGTAACACCTTTCCAAGCACTTTGTTTTGACCAAGGTGGAGCGATATTCCTGCCATGTGATGAACTCTACCTCACTGACAGGTTGTTATACCAGAGACTGGGCTTTTTTTGGCTCGCAGGGACAATTTTTAGCCTAGTTGGCATGTCATTTTTGAGTCAGGCAATTTACAGCTTTATATTAGTATTGTAGACTGACAATGCTGTAGGCACTCACAAAGCATCAGCTGATAACTGTATGAGTGGAAGCACCATGATGAGGCAAAAGAAAAAGGCATTCATCGTATTTAAATACATTTACATATAAGTACAACTTGTAATATATACATAAAATTAATTAAAAATTAAATTAAAAGTGTTACCTCACACAAATGCATTAAATTCATAACCCTAGCATAACGGGAAAGCTGGAGGAGGGGCAGCCTGATACATCACCCTTGGTCTTTCAAGTTTTCATTTACATATGTTCACCTCCCATCATCCTTAATTCACCCCATGAACCCCCTCCGCCCCCATCCTGCAGTCCATACCAGTTATGGATTACTAGTTAAACAGTAAACAGCGCCCCCTACAGTGTAGAAATATTTGGTTGTCACATAAGATCAAATGCTTTTATTATAAATAACTACCTGCACTGACACCATGACCTGTACCACACACAAACATGGAGGCCGTTATATTTTTCAAGGTTTTTCTTTTTTTTCTTCCTCTTGTTCTTTTGGGAGGAGGGGGGGTGGGTGGGTGGAATAAGCTGAGGAATGTTTGCTTTGCCTCCTCCATCTGAGCACATCTGAAAAACATGGCTGAGTCGCAAAAAAAAAAAAAAGTGAAAGAAAAGACGAGATACAGCTGGTGGAGTTAAAAATAAACAGAAACTGAACTTACGTGACGAGACTTGGTGGGAGCTTTAGAGGCAGCTTCGAGAGGCTAATGGCCCAGAGGTCACAGTTCTGTGTGTGTGTGTGTGTGCGTGAGAGAGAGAGAGAGAGAGAGAGAGAGGAGGAAGCGAGAGACGAGAGAGAGTTGATTCGGAAAAGTCTCAGAGAAGTCCTGAACAAACTTTTCCAATACAAAAGGCTACTGCAGATATAATAAAGTGAAATAGAAGATATAATATGATTACAATCAGCCCAAAATGTGATGTGCTGACTTTGTTAAAATACATACTCTCCACCATTAAAGACATCACACCAGTCCCAAGGAAAACTATTAAGCTTCTTAGGAACAAAAGAAATCAGCATTAGTTCATTCACTCATTCATTTTCTCATTCATTTTATCTGCTTATCCCTGTTCAGGATTATTGGCAACCACTTCCAGCACACCAACTGGGATTCAGTGATAAATGAATAATGTCATTATCTGGTTTTATTAGGATTCTGCTGCAGCCCACTATGTGCTTAAGAAACATGAACGTACCCAGATGTGGTGTAGTGGTGTGTGTGTGTGTGTATGAGAGTAAATTACAGTATGTCATGAATAACTTACAGTGCAGTCTGTAATCATTACGACAGTAATGTGTTTTTCATTGTTTGTGCTCTGCTCCTGCACACTGGATTTCAAATGAAATAACAACAGTGAGGTTAAAGAGCTGACTTAAAGCAGCTTTAAGGGTGTTTGGAGGTGTTTACGTCCTTACTTGGTGAACAGTGTAGGACCTGTAGTCCATTTTAACATAAGGGGCTGAAATGTCTTCATGATTAATTGGCTGTGGATGTAAACACACTCAAGTTTAAACTGAAAGTCATCTTTTCAAATCCAATGTGCTGCAGTATAGTCAAGAAAATAACTGTTATAACTAATAATGATGTGCAGCACTGGAAATGTTAAGTGACAGGAGGCATTGTCTTGGAAGCAATCAGCGTTAGCTTTAGCACTGAAAAGATTATATAAAAAGGTTGGGGTTAGACCATGAGTGGCAGCTAATGAGTAAACTAATGCAAAAGTTAATGTTTTGAATTATGTACTGTTCACCTCTATTTGTTATTCATATTTCACAGTAAATTGCATAACTGTCTGCATCCAGTATCACCTCTTCACCCTACAACAAACTACTTTGTGCGAGATAATATTCAAAGCTTAACCCTCAAAATAATTCACCATCACAGAAGAATTCATCCTGTAATAAGGGATTATACCACAGATTACTCTGCAGAATTTTTTAAAGCCATGAGCTGGAATGGCAAAAAGTTCTCTGAAAAGATTTAGCATGGCATAATATAAGCATTGATAGATAGATAGATATGGGTTTAGTGGAGTGGAGTTTAAACTGCGGAGAGTAGAATTGGTTCTTCAGAAAAAAACTTTTTCCTTCACTTGTTGAAGATGATTTCTGTGTGGGCTTTAACATGAGAGTTTTATTTCTCGATATACCAACGTTGCCTGTTAGGCCAATTAACCCGTGCCCCCTCTGCCTGCCTGCACAATTTTCCCAGCACGTTGAGAAACTGCCGGCATTTTCAGAGATACAGTGTTTGCAGAATGAATGCAGATGCTACTCTAAACTAGGTGGTCAAGGGACAAAAGAAGAAATGCATTACATTTACTGATATAGCGTGGAGTGTGTTGCATGGAGAATTACCTGCAATAAATGAAAGCACGGGGAGGAATGCGAGAGAGATAAAGTGAGCGGGTACAAAATAGAGGAATGTGCCCACCATTTGCAGATTTGTTGTGTGAAATAGCTGGCCATTATCTGGACAGCCAGGAAGGTTTAGCACAGTATGAGGAATGCTAAGGTGTGTCCTGGCGTGTAATTAACAGATAAAACCGTTGGTTCATTAAATGCATATGCAGCGTCATGCATTAACTATGCCAGTATTGATCGTGGGGACATCTCCACGCACCTCCCTCCTCACCGGACTTCTGACACACTACATCCATCACGCCACCTACCTCCACCATATTTATAGAATTTTAATTAGGTCTGAGCTCAAGCCAACATCATTAGCTTTTCTCTCTCTTTTTTTTCAGCAAACAGCCAATGCATGGTAATAATGGTCTTCTCCAACAGAAGCAGTGGGTACTTATATCAAGGACACCGCACGAGAGAAAGAGAGAGAGAGAGAGAGAGAGCGCAGGACAAAAGGTTGACAGTTTAAAATGACAATGAAAAATGGGAGCAGCGGAAGAAAAAAACAGCATAACATGTGGAATGCAGGCAGTAATGTCACCTTGGAATAATTTCAGTATGATTAAGCGAGTAGCTTCAGCCATTCCTCTGTGATGACAGCATCTGAAAACAGTCAATACAGCTGAATCCCAAGTAGGTGGGTGTGAAGTTTTGGTCCTGCTAACATGAAAGACAATAAAGCTAAGCATCAGATATTTGTAAAAAATAAGTGAATAAATAAACCCAAAAAACGAAACAAAAAACATCATGGTGGAAACAACAGATGTTGTTTTTACAGAGTACTTTTTCTGAATAAACTCGGTGCCAAAACTTCAAAACTAGTTTGTATTAAAGGAGCTATTTGTAAGTTTTGTTATTGCTAAATAGCTGTTGTTAGCACCAACAGCTGTTTACTCACCAGTCTCGCAGAGAGCTTTTTTTTGTTTACAAGACATGAGGTTTTAATACACCCTCTGAGCAGCACTACTTCGTCAGGGCAGACTGGATGTTACAGTGACTCAGCATCGCAAAATGACAAGAGGCAAAGAGGCAAAAAAGAGGCTAGCAGGTTAGCATGCTAACCTCAATAGAAGAAAAGAAGTGATAGAATTAAAAGCAAAACACGAGAGTTGCTTTCCTCTTCTGGAGTCAGCTTTTGGTGAGTAAATGAACGTAGTTTGATGCTGAACTCGCAATGTTTCTTCTAGTCTGGTAAGTAAGTAACGTTGGCTATGTAGCAATAGCAAAACGTGAATATAGCTCCTTCACGTACATGCAAACACCCATTTTTGTGTGTCCTCAAAAGTGGATGTTGCAGAAATCTGGATAAGCACGTGCAGAAAGTACTCAGCTGGACTATTGTAAAAGGAACCCGGATCCGGATAGCTTGTAAACTTTTATCCAGGTGTCTGATCGCTTATCGCCCGGACTGTTCAACTCCAGTCGCACATGAGTTAGTCAGAAAAACAAACAATATGGTGGTAAGCTTTCATCTTCCATCACTGGTGATAAGATGGAAAAGTCATATCCACACCAGTGTATTACAATGCAGCAGAGTCTTGGCAGTCATAAAGTAAAGTGGCTTCATGCCCAGCTGTTCAGATAATGTAATCAGTAGGCCTGTCATAGAAATGACTGAGACTGACTGCGACGTTGAGGAGCCAGGGAGACGCCTGTGCAGACAACAAACAATGATCATAAAAACCTGATTAATCATATATAAATGCATATTGCAAACCAAGATGATGTAGGCCCTATCATCCAAAAAAGATCATCCAAAAAACTGGATCTGACTCATAAGCAGGAGAATGCATGAAAACACTCACTGCATAAGTGTGTTTTACCAAATTTGCTCTCAGCTGGGTAGAGGCACTTTTCAGCAGCCTACTGTATATTTATTCTGATCTTATGACTCACGGACGTGACCCTCGGGTCTTTTGGGAGATGGCATTCACACACACATTCACTCACAGACATATACACACGCTCAGTATCACACAATACTCACTTAAGGGTGACCTAATTAAGCCTGAGGGTAGGTGTAATTACATGCAACCTTCATCTGCCCTATTCTCTATTGTTATGGCTACTTGCTGCCTATGGACTGAGTCACTGTGTGCCCACGGTGCTGTCACCCAGGGACTCTACTTGTTCAGCCCATTAGCTGTGTAATTCCACAGAGACGCAAATATCATTTATAAAGTTCTGAAGAGATTTTTAGGCTGCTGTGCTGTTTGACTAATCCATTCGCTTTTTCATGGAATTTTATATCAGACCTTCACTTGGTCTGATAATAACAAATTATAAAACAATTATTCAGACCAATAATGTAGGTTGTCTTGTGTTTTTGGGTGAGCAACGTTTTCAAGTGTGATTTCCCAGAGACTGGTTGTGCATTTCGCTTCTAATTAAAAACAATGGGATAGTGTATCCGGGTGTATGACTATAGCTGTAAAACCAAGAGTGTGATTGCTAAAACACACTTGTATGCTATCTGAAGGCTAAGAGCCGGCAAGCTCTTTACCTGTTTTCTGATAGCAACAACCTTGTCCATTAGTCTCCGGATTATTATTGGAAAATGTTTTACCTCATAATTATACCTACGCAACTGGGAATATAGGTAATCTTTTTCACCATATAACCCTCCAGCTGTATTAGTAGAGGTACTTTCCACTGTGATGTTGATGATAAACTCAGCAGAAATATGACCAAACATTTTACATAGTTTAAAACAACCCATTTTACATCCAGTATGAAGTAATGTGACATTTCTTACAGTGCAGAAAAAGGTAAAGGTGTCAAGGTGGGGGGGTGGAAGGATGAGAATAAAAAACATTTGACAAGTGTTTTCTTTTCATTTTTATCTATCCTCTATCTCCAACTTGTAACACTGTTTAATATGCACTAAAAATAAATTGTGATTCGTATCATGCATTCAATCTTTTAGCAACAATGGCTCCATTAATGCCTTCCCTGAAAGAAGGTCTAAATCAGGGCAGTTTGATCTATGTGAGTTATAGAAGGGGTGATGGAGGTCACAGATAAGAAATGTTATCACACAAGCTGTCATCTGTGGCAGCAATTCGCTGTAGGCCCCGTTAGTAATTAATCACAGGCTCCTGGTAATACATTCATTCGATCTAAGAGGGATTCATCGAGTTGGACAGTGGCCCTCAAAAGGTCAAACTCCCCAGGTGTTGGTCAGCCTTTGAGCCCTGTATTTGAACGATGCATGGGGGGGAGTCCTCTAGTCAATACCAGTTAATCCCTATGCACATATTAAATGAGTCACTGCCAAGATTGAATTTAAATGTGTACCTTATCAATGTGCAGAAAAAAAATTACCACAGGGATTTAAGTGTGACAGGAAATACAACACAATAATACAACACAATAACCAAGAGATAACCAAGATAACACAATATCAGATACAGAAATACATATTCTTATGAATCAGTAGCTCTCTTTATATGAATTTACCAAAATTAAATATTTTAATGAGATATTACAACATAGTCGTAATAACAGTATGTCAGTATTAGACAAAATGAAATGATGAAATTGGAAATGCTGGAAGTGCTCCTAAAATAAAAGACACTGGTTTTCTAAATTGCACACAGAGGTCCTGTATACTGTCTGGACACATTTCACACCGTTGAGTGGAATTTAAACAATGCAACAATTCATTCCACAGTGTTGGACTTGCTGATGATGAGGCTTTGATTTGACCTCTTGGTGGAGAGAATGAAAGGTCAGAGGAAAGGAATGACTGCCAAATATACTTGCATCGATTTCTTCTCCTCCATCATTCCTTTACCTGCCACTCACAATAGATGGAGTGGATTCTGGGGTGTCGGGCACGTAATCAATGACGGAAGAAGAAGGAGAAGAGGTAGTTTTGGTGGGAAGAAGCCCAGGGAAAGAAAAGGAACCTCACCCTTGTTTAAAGGGAAAGTGTGAGGTTTGTCGGAGACAGAGCATCACGACACGCAGCGAGCAGAGGAACAGCAGGAGAACAGGTGATTCTGCATGTAAAGCAAATAGGTCAAGGTTGGCCGTTTGCTGAATGAGGTGTGTTGCGAGCAGGTGTTAAAAATGACACGTTTTGGCAACACTGTGACAGCGTGTAAGCACTAAGGTCGTGTGCAGACTGACAAGAGCACTGCGGTAGATTAAAACACGAGCAGTGTATTTGCAGTTATTTGCCGAACTGGGTTGTGTTTCATCTTCTCACAAGTACCCACAGATACACGCCCACACTGGGCGGGTTTCGTTGTCTGTGGACAGAGCCAGGCTAGCTGTTTCCCCCTGTTTCCAGTGTTTGTGCTAGGCTAAGCCAACCTCATGTTTAATAGACAGATTTGAGAGTGTATCAGATGCCTCATTTGTCAGAAATCATTTTACCCAACTCTTGCTGTGACACATTGAAATTTCGGTACAAATGCCTGCAATGGTTGATAAACCTGCAGCTCTTTATCTCCATCATTAAACTGGAGCTTTTCTACATAAAATCTGAGCTTTCAATGAAAACACTAACCAAAGATACTAACAATAAAGCGATTTAGCTGTTTTTCTACTCTTTTGGCATTTGGAAACAGCTGCACAGCAGTACATAAAGAGTGTCAGCCAGCTAGCATGGGAGTTAAGATCGATCTTCATTTTAAAATTATATAAAATGTTTATCATATGCCAACCAAGGGAATTTCGTTGGCAGGCGCTACACCTTTCAATCTGGAACACAAGATCAATCTGTAGACGTACAGTGCCCTGCTGTGATTTATTTTTTGTACCGATAATCAGATTTATTAACTCAGTTGAATCAGGTCTTCACTGACATTTATCATTGGGCTGCCAATTGTCTGGGAATGAAAGCCAAAGCGAACTCAATGGAGCACGACAGATTTGTGTGATGCTGCGTCTTTTGAGCCAGTTGCATGAGATATGGGGTCAACCGCAGTACTCATCATCATTTGCTGTTCTATTTGTGCTCTGCTCGTTCTCCACCAGCTGTGTTTTTATGTACCAAACCTCCTTATAGGACCAGGTTGATCCAAGCTTGACAAGAAATCAATAACTTGTATTCCCTTAGCATCAGTGTTAGTGGATATAAAAAAATGTCTTTTGAGCTAAGTCTTGGAACATGAAGGGGATCGACATGTAAGGGGTGTCAGTGTGGTTTAACTTCTTTAGACTTTGGTATAAATAAACAACAAAGTGGCCACAGGATTTAGTAAGAGATTTGCTGCTGTGCAGTATTGGATTTTCTGCTACCACTGTGGCTACATTTATTCAAAGATAATGAAGTTGTATGTGTGCACAGTGTGCATGTTTTTGTATATTTTATCCCACTGGGATTGCTGATGCAGATCTTGGGTGACTGATACGTAGCTCTGCTTTGCTATGGTATTTGTAGAACATACAGAACAATTCTCTAGAAATACATCAGAAAAAAATGGTGATGTTTACACTTGGTCCAGTAATCCTGGTTTTTGATTTGGAATTTGAGTGGTTACTCATGGTTTAAAAACTTTCCAAGTATCCTCATCAATATGCAAATTTTTTTGTTACGGTCATCGAGCTCAGAGGACTGAGGGGGCCGAGATTTGGTTGCACACTGTGTATCTACAGCTTCAACCTTTAGCTCATCTTGTTTTGACACCTACAGTGTGAAAACATTCCTT
This sequence comes from Trachinotus anak, assembly GCF_046630095.1. Lineage (NCBI taxonomy): Eukaryota > Metazoa > Chordata > Actinopteri > Carangiformes > Carangidae > Trachinotus > Trachinotus anak. The sequence continues at coordinate 15,062,511 of NW_027273863.1, forward strand.
GAAGTCAAATGTGCAGTGGGCCAATTAAATTCCACACTAAGACTGTGTGGTTATCAGGGCATAACCCTTGTGTGAGACTGTGTTTTGTAGTCTGCTGAAGTCTCTCTCTGAATCAAACCAAGAGACTGGCAGTGAGGCAAAAGCAGCAGCTCACACAGAAGGTGGTCTGATCAGCTTTTTAAGGTCTTCACTGCAGGGGTTAACTCACTGAGAGCCAGAGTGAGCCTCCGCCTTTGCTCCGACCTAATGCCTAACGTCAGTCCCCAAAAATCAACTCACAAACACCCTCATGAAAATTGTCTCACCTCCTTGTGTGTGTATGTCAGGCACTCTGCCTCTCTCTGTTCGTGCTCTTAATCTACCTGTTAAACCCCCACCCCCAACCCCCCTGCTCCTCACATGTCTAACCCCACCTATTGCTTTCTTTCCACGCAGGCACCTCTGCTGATCCTGGCATATTCAGCTGTTAAATCCTAGCGGTTGGTGAGACGTGACAGTAAGATTTTGCAGAGGGCTCCCTTTGATTATGATAACGACAGAGGGAAAAAAAACACTTTGTCAGGTTCCTTTTCTTTCCCATTTCCATCAGATAAATGCAATGGGGCCACTGTGCTAATACGGCTCTGACGAGCAACAGCGTCACACTGGGACTCTTTGTCAGACAGCAACTCTTCTTTCTTCTCTGAAGGCTTTCTGGCACCAACAACGCCCCTCTGAAATCACAGCTGTAGTGTTGTTGTTCTTTTTTTTTTTTTTTTTTTTAATGAGTGTGTTCATTAAAAAGATTATGCTGTGCTGTACTCTGACATACAATAGTTGCACAAGTGATTTTCTAAGACCTGAGACAAGCTGTGAATTTCTCTCAGAACACTGTTTAAAGCCTCAGCACCTCACCCAAAGTCTGATCTGTAGGGTAAGCCTCAGCTGGATGAACAGTAATGAACAGGAACTGCACTTTATGAGTTTTGCTTGCACGATGTCTGCTGCTGCAGCTTGACGTCTAGTTTATTGCACTTCAGTACTTCTGTGTACAAGCAGATATCTCGACCACACACCTCAACAGTCTGTTGATGTGGTTCAGATGTGTGACGGCAGAGATGAAAGGGCTGAGTCGTGGTCAACCTCAGCCATTCACTCGATACAGCGATGAGGAGGAGGCTCCACCCGGCTCTTACTGTGGTGGACACTTGATGGTGAAGCACAAGTTCGATGAACACAGCAGCTTGGTCCCACAGGGTTACATCTCATTAGGAAAAAATAAGATGAAGTCAAGTTTTCTTGTGTGTGTGTGTGTATGTGTGTGTGTGTGTATAAACACACATACATATGGTATATAGGAGAGCAGCAAACAAAGCACAAAGGAAGCTTGACTTCATCTCTTTTTTCCTCATGAGAATGTATGTTATTAGTATCATTATAATAGTATTTTCAAAACAATTTCCCGAGGAGTTTGTCCTCTCTTTCCCCCCGCCTATGCTTTTACTCATGTCCTTGTGAAACAGAAATAAAGGCTTCTGTTCCATAATATCCACATGGGCTCATCATTTAAATCTATGGAGAACAATGACATGTTTATTCAGGCAATGTTTATAAGAGTCAGTCCTGTCATTGTCCTTTTGGAGGTATAATGGTATCTATGATCAATGAGATGACTGGGCATCAACGTGGAAAAACTTACCTCAAAATCATGAAAAGAATTAGAAAATAATGAGAATAATAATAATAATTGCATCTAAATATCACAAAATATCAAGGAGATGACAGATGCATATTTAGATTGTATATATGTATTTTACTGTTAATAATCATGGGCTTAATTGAATGACTTCATTTAGTATTTATGCACCTTTTCTTTTGACTGTTTATCACTTGAATCCGTTTGTCTAATTAAGACCCAGATGTCTCATTGAGGCTTTCCACTGCTAAACAGATTTATCTAATTAATATGTAAGCTGCACATTTCAACTGAGTGTGAATAATATGGATGGCAACTCCAGGAGGAAACACAATACCTCAAACAAACGATGTAACAAGTCACTTAAGCTTGTGCATAGTTAATACATGAAAAGTTTGAAGGTACAGTACATTCTGCCAAACGGCTCTTTAGAAGTAGGCGTTGTGATGACAGTACAACCACACATATTATCTGACTTTATAAAAGCTACCACACTTTTTTTCCTCTTAATTACATTCTGTCTTTAGTAAAAGTCGTTATGTTGACCAGAAATGCCATATAATGTTTATAGCAGTAGCCTTTGAAATTAAGTTCTGCTATTCGTTACCTACATTTAGATTATTGTCAATAAAACACTGTTCCATTTAAATGACAAAAGCATGACACAATCCCGCTTTGAAGTATGATTTAATTGTTATGTTCTGTAAAATATAATTATATTTTAGTGCCAGTCAAATATACTAATCATTAAAAGTGTGTGCCTTAAATATCTATCTCCATCTTGGCAGTTTCTCCCACTGCATTGGCACACCACAGTGAGGTGATTGTGGTCAGCTCCAATCTCACTTTAGTCATAATGACCATTGAGGTGCGATGAGAAGCCCGATCATGTTAGATAAGTGACACCGAATATCAGTGAAGGGGACTAAGAGCACGTGATAACCGCACAGTGTCTGGCATATGCCACATCAAGGCACGATGAAGGCTCCTGTCACAGCTTGTCACATCACTTCACTTTAACTGCGCTGTCGTGGCTTCACAGCTTAATTGAAGTGATCTCAGGTGTTTGGTTATACATGTGATAGAGAGAGAGAGAGAAAGTGTCTTGACTGAAATCAGCCACCCTCTAAAAACATCCCCCTCCCCAATGCCAGCCGCCTCAACAGCTAGTGTGCAACTCAGATGAGAGATAAGTGTGACACCTAGTGTTGGTCGCCATAATAGCATCTTGTATTTAGAAGGGCCCTCCATGAGGAAAGTGCAAATGAGACATACATGATCAGTGACAGGAGAATCATTGGAAACAATACATAATTGCACTCTCTTTCATGAATACATCACAATAATTTCAATGTGGCCTATATTGCACACACTTGCAGTCATTACATTATTCACAAACCAATGTAAAACCCATGTATACATGACCTGGTTTGTGCTATCCCAAGACACACCATGATGGAACTACTTTGTGATGTGCATCGATAGCAACTGAAATATCTTGCACATGCCATTTAAAACTATAAATCGCGAGGCTGAGTCAACAGGGGGTTAAGAAGTTTGTGCGCTCCACGTTCTTGGCAGCTGAAGGCACTACTCCATACTGAACTCAGATGGAGCCAAGTGTCCTCAGACACTCTGGTGGAGGGTGAAAACATCCTATCTTGAGAGATTGTTTTCACAGTATGCCGAAAACTAATTACAAGCAATAAATTAATTTCACGCTACTGCTTTAGAATTAATTGCATCTTTACAGAAGTGACTGGAAGTGATGGCTCAAGCAGCTCTGATAAGGGTGGACATACTAAGTGGTCTATTGAATTATGTGGCTTATCAGTGCCGTTGCTTTACATGGGGATGCACTTGATAATGCTTAAAGAAATTATCGAAAATTCTGGTTTGTTGTCAAATTAATTGCTGCTGAGGTATTTTTGTCATGCAGCACCATATGTTAGGACAGCTGAGCACGTTGTTTTGAGAGGTAGGCCTATACAGAAATATTTCTTTTAAACCGCATAACTATATTTATACACATGAAAATGTTGGGGAAATAGTAATTCATTGAAGTGAAAGATTGAGGCAGAGTGAGATCTGCTACTGTCACGTCAAACTCTTTCCTCCCTAGTTCTCAGTTTGAACCTAGATGATACATTTGACACTCGCTGAATGGTAAGTGCCTATAAATAAACTGTGCGTCAAGTGATGTTTGCTTGTTCAAGCAGCATTTACTCCGAGGTCTCCGAGATCATCACTGTGAGCACTTCCTTAGTCAGAAAGTCCTAAAAAGACAACACAGATCATGACCTCCTATATCTGCCACGTGTTTCTGTCCTCAGAAATGTATAAGTGTTTCTAAAAATGCATAGGGATTTGAATCATTGCAGATTTCTAGAATATCAGTCATATACAAGGACTTTATTCTGCAGAGAACAGTAATTAAAAAGGGGGAAAAAAGACAGTTTATTAATGTTAAGGGTAATAGAGCTGTGGTCTGTGCTTGGAGTGCCTTCTTTAGATATTTGGGTTAACTGCTTATTGTCATTATTTTGAGTTATGTGACTTTTTGAGATTCTCCTAATTGGCCCCAGTGGGATTTTGAGCAAAAACCCTTGATGTTCACATCTCGTTCTCATCCCCCTGTAATTGTGACAGTATTATTGTAATCTGCGCGGATAATATTGTTGTATTTTTAACAAGATTCCAGTGTTTCATCATAGCGAGGGACCGGTTTCATTCCAAGATTTAATTTCCCCTATTTTTTTTCTGCTCTCTGCTGTCATCTTTGATACTCGTCACCACAATCACATGACAGATGGTCCCTTCTAGACCCTATAATTATATTTCCAGCTTTAAATATATAATTCATCACATTGATGCATGATTTGCATGTTATCAGCAAAAATTGGTGAATTGTTTTCTAGCACCATTGCTTTTTTATATATTTTCTATAAATTAATAATCTGTAATCTGCCTAAGCGTAATAAGATCAAGAACTCCAGAGGGATTTCAGTCTGGGTTTCAATACATTTGTTATACTGTATTATTTATTTATGGAGGTCTGTGCCTATTGTAGCTAAGCTTGTTATCTACAGAATCTCACCATTTTAAATCTGTTGTTAATAATGAATTAAAAGGGATGTTGTTTGGACCCTACAGTGACTGTGGTTCAAAAAAATATGGTTCAAAGGCCAATGAAAATTTTTATTGTTCACAAAATAAAGTAGATCACAATTACTGTATGGTAAAAATTTATGGCAACAAGCACAGACAAGATTAGATAATTATGGAAAAGGAAAAATGACACCAACCGAAGTTCACCAACCTGATCTGGAGGCTGGAGGTAAACATTAGCCAGGAGGTGAGGAGTTTGGCAGTAGGCGCAACATCGTGTCCTTCATATTGCTCAGATGCCACACCTTGTAAATCATTCACCAGTGTACACACTGAGACTGAGCACAATGACCAACTGTTCCTGCTCTAAAATGCTGGTCTATCTTTCTGCTTAAATACTGAGCCAAAACAGCACAAGCAAGCTTTTTTTTAATTCATTTTACAAGTTAATGTTAACATAAATGTAATATAAGTGCTGTAACATGGAATCAAAGCTGAGAGCAAAGCCTTTAGTGCATACAGTTGAGTTACAGTTTAACCTTAAAATGCTTATAGTCTACTTAATAACGCATTCATTTTATGGCTCTTATTCAAATTTATTCCTTTAAATTAAGCTCATATAAAACTAAATATGACACAGTAAAAAAAATTCACCAAGACAGAATTCTTTAATGACAATGCATAATTAAAACCTTAACAAATGAATACACACATATGGGAATGTCAGATCCCCTTTAATTATCAGGTTTAAGGATATTTTTCAGAAGTTTTTTTCTTTCTGTTAAGTCTTGCACTCAGACACTTACAGGGAGTGTCAGTTACACCTCACTCCTCCCATTCACACCCAAGTGCTGACTACTGCAGGATTACAGTCAGTGTTGCAATAGCCTCTATGACAGAGGGCTGAAACTACGCCCAGCTGACAGTCAGGAGTTGTGCTGGAATGTGTTTGCATTGATATATACCAGGTGTTTTTGAAAACCAGTGAAAGTCAGTCAACATTACTGTTTATAACTGATAAATTATTGTAAGAATGTAATTTCAAGAAAAACGCAGTTCTGTTATTGTCTTTTTGTCATTTAGGTATTTCTTTTCCTCAAAAAAATATATCAAAACTATCAAATATAGCAGACAGTTTAAAAGCAGCCACACATGCAAAATTGTATTGTCAAATCATTAATACCAAAAATACCCAAACTTGTTATCGACTGATAGAAAACCCCACAGCCCAACATTGCATATATGAATTCAACAACCGTCATAACTTTGCAAGATGTGAAAGGCAAACAACACATTAATACACAGTAATACACACCATAATAAGTATATACAACTTAGTTTTCAGTGCAAAAGACTTTTACCAAAAAGCAGCGAAGAAAAAATCTTACAGCAAAATGCAATAGCAGAGCAGTGCATGCACACACTGACACGCCTCCTTGTTCTTTTTCTCATTCATGTTCGGGGGCATACCAAGCATTAAGATCCCAGGCCTGTCTACATCCTGCACAGTGAAAAGTAAACACCATTACTTTAGTGCTACATTGTTCATGTCTTTTTGCAGACCTCTGCCAGAGTTTTGAACTTTGGTCCGAGTGTGTTTAGGAAGTCGAGATTCCCATCGTCTCCGTAGTCACTGCAACATCCCACAGAGCCAGCTGCAGAACCCACCCCCTCAAACCCGTAGCAGTGGACAATGTCATCTGCATACCGTCCATCCTCCTCTGTTCCCATATAGGCCAGTTTCTACAGAGACAGAGTGGAAGGGAGAGAAAGTGTGTTATTACTCTGAGTGGACGAAGCCTGGGTGATGTGGAGGGGAGATACTGCACCACAAGGCTGCTCAGGATATGATTGGCAGTCAGATATTACACAACGGGCAAACAACTCACCAACAAATTAGAAAAATAATATTTCTCACCAAGAAGCTGAGAATTATTAAAGTTTACAGAGGATACTATCACAGCTTAGAGAGCAAGATTATATTACACATGAGAGTCACCTAAGCTCTTCCAGATAACAAAGAAGTTATTAAACCTCAGAGAAAAAAAAGGTGCACACATCCGGACACATTTAAGTCTGCCACTTTCTCTCACTGTTTGTGCCAACATCCAGTCATAGGCATATTTTTATATATGTGCGTGTGTATGTGAGTGTTACGTTTTTTGTTTTGTTTTGTTTTTTTTTTTTAAGAAGTCTTTAACTTACCTGGTGTAGATAGTGGCCATTTGTTTGCCAGGTGTGCAGAAAAGTTGAGTCCTGGGCGAGGTATCTCTGGTCAAATCCACTTTCAACAGCATGATCTACATACTGACTTTCATGTCGAGTACCAAACTGATACTGGCCAGAGGCGAACGTATTAGCACCACCCTTATATATCCCATTCTCATGTGTGCTTTGAGCTCCAAATGTGCTTGAGCTCTTCGTCCCCTGCCATCCTCCTTTCAGGTCCTTTGTTACTTGTTCTTGGGCTGGGGGAATAAAGATACTAGGATCCTGGAGAGCAAAACAAAACAAAACCAACTAAGTAAACAATAATTAAATAACTGAAGCAAAGAACAAAATGTTAAGATGAAAAGAAGCTTTCTTTACATGGGTACAAGCTTTCACTATTGTGTCCTTACCACTTCATCCCCTTTGCCCTCAGTGTTTGATGGGAGCAGGATTCCAGCACTGTCTCCTTGATCTTCAGGTTCCAAGGGGTCCCTCTTTGTCACACAGAAAAAGGCAAGGAGTAGAACTGCAACAACAAAGCAAGAATGTTAGAAATGAGTGCACAAGGAGTGCATTTTTCTCAATAAAAAAAAATGCTCCATGTGTGGCATGCATCACAAGAGTGAGCATAATGGTATTGTAGTGTGCAATATACAATGCATAATTCAGCAACAACAGAATCTTAAGCTGTCTATCACTCTCCCTGCACTTTTACACATGAGCACAAAATTCCTGTTTCATTATCTACACAGTGCAGCCTACACAATTCTGCTGTCAAGTGTATACCAGTGGGGTACTCACACAGTAGTAGGAGGAGAGCCAGAGGCAGCAGCATAGTCAGTAAAGCCAGTCCCCCTAATGACACAGAGCGGTCCTGGGCCAAGCAGACTCCATTCCTGCACTTGCAGATTCTTACTGTCACTGTCTGTACTTTGCCATTTCCCTGCAGATCCTTGATGTCCACAGGAACCGTATAGAGCCCCGTCAAAAGCTTTTTGGTAGGACTCAAAGTAGCTGCCGTTTCTAAAGAGGAAATAAATAAATAACAACTTTATCAAATAAATAGCAGAACAGAACATTGTGCAGATGTTAATGCTTCAGGACAGATCAAGTTTTGATTATGATGATTTTAACCAATATTTCATTTGTAGTTTTTACTCCATTACTTTTATTTGAGGGCCATTGTTACAAAACATAAAATTAGCTCTTAAAATATGATCAATTATTATAAACTGCTCAACTGTATACAAAGAAAGAAGTTGCAATGAGTTCCACCTCAAAGTGCTGGATCATTAATATGTTACTTGAATGCAGAACCTTTACTTGTAATGGAATATTTTTAGTGTGTGGTAAGGAATCAGAATCAGAATCAGAATCAGAATCAGAATCAGTTTTATTGCCAAGTATGCTTTCACATACAAGGAATTTTTTCTGGTGATTGGTGCAATTGATCAGCAACAGTGGGGCTCTCTAGCCTTGTTGATGAGGCTAATAGCAGATGGGAAGAAGCTATTTTTGTGGCGAGAGGTTTTGGTCCTGAAGGACCGCAGTCTCCTGCCAGAGGGGAGTGTCTCAAAGAGTTTGTGTCCAGGGTGGGAGGAGTCAGCTACAATCTTCCCTGAGGCTGGGCAATATGGACCAAAAATCATATCCCGTTATTTTTAGGCTGAATGGCTGAATTCTATACAAAATGGGCTAAATGTTCAATTTGAATTTAAAGCCATATGTATGAGGTCACAAGCACTTTTATTAAAATACAGGTTTTCATTTTCTGCTTAACAAACCATAGCTGTGCAAATAACAAATGTGCACAGAAATAAGATAACAGGCCTACCCTGTAGTTGCGACTGGGTATATGGTATCTGGGGTCCAATGTTTTTAGCAGCTTTTTTAAGCCTTCTTGTTGCACGGTTGCAACAGGGACCATATCTTTGGCGACGTGGTAGGCCACCACCTTAGTTCTATCGCACCATTTGGCAAATGTCTTTTCAAAAGGCACAGCCCTGTTAAACGAAACTTTCAACGAGCCTTGTTTCGCGGCTGGGGTTGGAGCAGCAGCGCACAGTTTTACACTCTTCATACAGAAGTTTGTGATACTGCTGGAGATGATGGAATAGATTAGAAGTTCTCCCGCCTTTTGATTAAACCTGCTTATAGCATTATTTACAGGCGGCGTGGTTTTGCTGCTCATTTGAAGTCCTGAATCAAATGAGCAGTGAGAGGAGCACCTATGGAGGAGAGAGGAGCTAAGACGGGCACAGATAAAGGGATGAAACGATCATAAAATAACGCAACACCAAACTATATCGGTATAAACAGTATTGTCAAATACTATATCTCATTTGAAAATATACTGGTAAACACATAATATGGATATATATCGCCCAGCCCTAGTGTGTGGTACAGTATATGCAACTTTCAGTTAAATTATCTGAATTTTTTTTTTTTTTTTTTCAACCACTGCTGTTATCGGTATCAGCCTAAATAATTGATTATCAGCTGATTGCTAATACGTGCCTCTACTTCCTTCACTGGAATTATTCTGTTAGCTTTTGTGGTAGAGGTTTGTTTTGATAGCTTTCAACAAAACAAAGGTGTTCTGAAGATAGTAAAGATATGACTGGATTACTGAAAATTATGTTGTGCAACAAGTACAAGCTTGTACAGATGTTTCATTAATGTTTTACTGTGGCTAAATATGTCTACAAGTATTTATTCAAACTATCCCCCTGTCAGACAGAGGTAGATCAAATGAGCAAAAATACAACCACCTACCATTAAATCTTGTCAGAGACCATTTGCCATCATTGTCTGGTGGCAAAGAAAAGGTGAAAGGGGAAGAAAACGGAGACTGGTCTTTGTCCTCAGCCATAACCAGCACAGACCCAAGCTCTCCGTCCTTCTCACATATTATCAGCTCGCCAGTGTGGGGCACTGGCATGTTGTCGTTGACATCCTCCACCTGAATGATGACTGTTCCTGTTCCCGTTTTTTGGCCTGAAATACATTAGAATTACATTACTACTCATACAAGACAAAAGCAGACATGTCAGTACTGCAGGAAAACATGATAGACCTAGTTGGTCTCATTCTGACATCACTTGGGGAAATGTTGAATTCTGACAAGCATTTGGGATAAAAGCCCAGTTTCTCCCATCATACCAGGCAACTGTGAGTCACTGTTCTCAAGGTGAGACAAAGCCCGGGCAAATTTGTTTGTTCAGACAAATACTGGTGAGGGTGGAGCTTGTTTTCTTAACAATACCAACAAAAGACGTGACAAATATGTTGTCCACAAACGCTCCCAAAGCACCATTTTCTTGGTGACAGTATGATGGAGGAAGTTTATGAAACAGGTAGTAGATGTGAATAAAAAACTGGGGAAGAGAGCAGCGTTGAAGGCTGTTATGTCTTTATCCATCAAATGCTGATATACTTCAGATGTACTTGAGGTTCTGATATTTTCTGTACAGAATCCATGGGAAAGCAAGTGTACAGCATTTACAAGCAACTTACTAGCATCAACAGCCTTCATGGTGATGTTGTAAATTCCATCCTGGGCGAACGGTGACTCTCTGTCGATTATGTTTGCAACCTTCAGCTCTCCTGTATTCCTGTTGACATTGATCCAGGAAGCTGGGTCTGAGGCCTTGTAATACCTGTGAGACAGTGGAAAAATACTTGTGTACTACAAGCATATTTTTCAGTGCAGCAGTCAAAGTCTGCCCTCCAGTGTTTAAGAGACGTAACATAAACTTCAGTTGGGGACTTGAGAATTAGTTGTGATTGTGTCTGTTATTATTAGTACCAGTACCATACCACAGGAAAAGTTTATTTCTTTAAGGAACATTTAAGTAAGATTACTTACTTGATCCCATTGCTGCTCTTGGTCTCAGGATCTACAGCCGTGTAACTTCCTATCACTGTGCCATTTGCTATGTTCTCTTTGACGGTGAAGCGGATAGTAGGAGCTGTGAATTCTGGGCCCTCGTCAACATCAGTGACAGTGAGATCCACAGGGATGGACAGCCACTGGGCGTTGGCATTGCTCAGCTCAGCTTCATTACGTGCCGAAATCTCAAGCCTTACTTTTTGATTCTGCTCATGATTTAAAGGCTGGAAAAACAAGGAGAGATGTGTTATATATACAAATCTGTTCTCACTGCTCTGTTATGGGATTTAACTTTCCATAAGATGTGAGTCTCTACATCATCTGTGTCATGTTTAATAGTTGTACCACTACTAATTTCATAATAATAATAATACAAATTTTTACTCACCTTTGTGACGTACAGAAGCCCATCGTTTGTTTTGGGGTCAGTCTCCATTCTGAAATTGCCATTTTCATTTCCTTTAGTGATGACAAATTTTGAAATCCAGTTTGGTGTGTTTATTAGGTCCTTGTCCTCAACCGGAATTCGAAGGATAAGTTTTTCCTTTTCGTTTTCATTGACAGTGGCTGCATACTACAAGGAAACAAAAGGTGTGTTCCTTAAATTAGACAACCAATCTTTGCACAAAACAAGTTTAAAAGACCTGTTATTTTTCTTTTTACTGTCACAAAAGACATTAAAAGAACATTTTTTAAGTAATTGATAACCACTTACAGTTGTTTCTTTGAAAGTTGGTGGGTTGTCGTTGATATCACCCACAGTAATTGTTGCTGTTCCTGTGGTGGACAGACCAGCGGCTCTCCCATCCAAATCTTGGATTTTAATTTTTACCATGTGCTTGTCTTTTGCCTTAGGAAGAATGTGACAAAATGATATGAAGAAAATATAAATAACCGTGTTGTTTATCATCTCATTTCTATGTTGTCTTTCAGAGTGAATAATTAAGACAATGATGGCAGAGCTCACCTCTCTATCCAGGGTGTTAGTCACTGTGGTGATGACACCTGTCTGCGAGTCGATGGCAAACAGGCCTAATCCATCCAAGAGAGTATACCTGATCTTTACATGATCGGTATTTTCTTGGTCTCTGTCTGTAGCATTCACCTTCCCCACTGTTGTCCCTGTGGTGTAAAACATGATCATTTAGTTTATCATCCTCACTGAAGGTCAAATAACGCAGGATTACCGGTGTGCATTTCATGCGCCTCACCTGGTTTGCTGTGCTCAGGCACAGTAAACTGCAACAGGCCTGCGAATTGTGGAGCGTTGTCATTCATATCATCTATATTTACTTTGACATCCAAGGGTAGGTCTGTCTCCATGTTTGTGTTTACATCAAAAACTCTGGTCGTCAGCTGCAAAGAAAAAAGTCCGTTTTACAAGGTTAACATGCAAAAATACAAAGAAGTACAAAGCTAATCATATGGTTTTGTGTATTTTCAAAGACAGTCAAAGGTCGAATCAACATGATAAACATTATGGTTTTACTCTCGTAACGAAACTCGAATGAATCAATTGACAGAAAATTAATCAGCAGATATTTTGATATTCAATCGTTTCAGTCATGGTTCTAGGAAAAATTCCAAATATTACTGTACCTAGTTGCAACTTCTCGCAATTTCTTTTATATTTTTCTTAATGTGATAGTAAATTTAATGTTGGATCTTTAGGACATTACAACTTAACTTTTTTGCTGGTTTATGACATTTTATTGACCCAAAGATAAATCAATAAAAAAAGTAACTGGTAGTTACAGCCCTCTTTCACACTCACCACAAAGTATGGGAACTCCTCACGATCAATTGCTTTGTGCACAGTCAGCATCCCAGTGTCCTTGTTGATAGTGAACAGGTTCACTGGACTCTCAGTGCTACCAGGTCCACTGATGGTGTAGTACACTTTGTGGTTTCGTTCGGAATCTGACACAATCTATGACAGAAAACACATGAAATTCCTACATAGACAAGAAAACAACAAACAACTGCAAACAATAAACAATAAACAGCAACAAATAAGGATTCTCTTTTTCTGTCTGTTAAGACGACCCTCCGTGGCCTATCTAAACTTGTGATACTTCGAAAGGGATCAAGGGTAATGGGTGAGAAAAAAAAGTGACTTCATGATAATCTTGGGCAGATTCCAACAGAAAGTCTGGTAATGCAGGTGAAAAAAACATGACAGGGTTTAATCACTGCATACTGTCAACTGAAAGTAATGTAATTAACAGGTGTGTCTGGGTGTGTGCATCAGATTCCCTGGAGAAAAAAAGAACATGTGAATCAAAGAAAGATAATTTTATGGATTTGTATTCCCAATAGTCGAAAGTCATGCAGTGTAAAGCTGATTGTGTAGCCTATTATGTAAATGTAGCTTGTGTTTTCAACATGAAAATTACCTCTTGAAGTTGTTTTGGGTAAGGCCCGCTATCATTCTCTAATATGTGAATGGGTGGAGGACCCCATCTTCTTTTGGAGCGCTTCAGGAAGCCTTCGCCTTTGTACTGTGACATGCAAACAAAAGGAAAATTACAACAACAACAACAACAACAACAACAACAACAACAACAAAAAGAGTTCAATATAAATTCACACCAAACACACCAGTCTTACCTCTCTCTTCTGCAGCTCTCTGTGGAAAAGGTGAACTTCCATCTCACTTTCCGGTCCCCCGTCGCGGTGAGCCCACACAGAAAATGTCCGCCCGCTTGTTGCCACAGATACAGTATTTAAAGCCACTATAGCTCCATTTGTCTTTATTGCAAAACTTGGGTCCTTCAAAGTGAAGTGGACTGAGCTGGTGTCGCAGTCGGCAAGTTCAACTGAAAGGCGAAAACGACAAAAAGATAAATAATAATTAAAAAAAATTTTTTTAAGGGTTACAAAACAAAAGCCATGCCATTAGTTTACAAGGAAGAACTCAAGGTGTAATGGGCAGAATGGTTACATAACGAGTTCATAAACAGATAATCATAAAAGTACCTTTTGTGACTTCGTATCCTTCCGGAATCGTTCGTGGCACAGGCACGTTCAGATTGTTCGGGATAAAACACGAGTCCGCACCGGACACGACCTGAAGTAGAGCCGTACTTACAGTGAGCTTCAGGTTAGAGTGAGTCGTTAATATTAATGACAAGTGTTCCCTCCGTGGCAACTCGGTTTATATTTCTTTTTCATGTTCACACAAGTTTAAAAGTGAAAAGAGTTACATGGCTATTAATAAAGGCTTCTTTAAGCACAGGGGATACTGAGAAAGACAGAAAGACAGAAAGAAAAAGAAAGAAAGAAAGAAAGAAAGAAAGAAACGTACTTACCAACATCAGACAGATGTTGAAAATTAAAACAATCGCCATTTATGAAAGCGGGCCGGACTCCACCGAAAGCGAATCGCTAAGACAGTGACAGATGATTGAGCTGTGTCGCAGTTTAAAGCAGAAAAGGAGCCGCTCGCCTGTCCCTGCACTTGTGCCCTCAGTGGGAACAGGCAGGAGTTTAGTGAAAGCCGCGGTGTCTGTCTGTCGCTACTGGCCCTGACTCAACGGGCCGACACACCTTGGCTGCCACACCCAGACTGTCAACCTCCCTGGTAAGCTCAGCAGGCGAGGCACCTTTGGGCTGTTCTCTGGGCGGTGTTGCTATTGTACTGAACACGTCAACTTGAAAAAAAAAAAAAAAGTTTGCAAAGATATGCATGTTTCTTTTTTTTTTCTGCCAGCAGGGGGAAATATTGCCTAAGTCTTCTGGCAGCTAAAGTGAATCTGTAATCAATTTTGAGGCTGTTGCAAGACATCAAAACCCCACCATAAAATTCCCCGTGGGATAATTATAGTCGTAACATATGAGATAAAAAAAATGTCTATAAAAGCACTAAAGAGTCTTAAAGGAACAATGGCATGATTTCTGTCAAATCTGAGCAGGTGCTCTTGAAGTTGTTTAAGCTATAGATGAAAAGTAAACACGTTCATTTTCATTAGAATTAATCCATTATCTATTTATATTTGTGAATGTGCTCTTGGAATTATTACTTGTCTGTGTGTCTGCTTGTCTTTCAAAAGAATCTGGCCTGAGAAACCTCGCCCAGGTCCTCATGGAGATTGACCCCTCCATGCCCCTCCTCTCTCCTTTGCAACTCTGTTGTAGGAGGAACAGAACTGGGCTCCTCGCTTAACACCACAGGAATGTGAGCTGAATGAAGCCTGGTGTGGGGGAGGCTCCGCTCTCACAGCGAAGCGCTCACTATCTCTATAAACTGCTGATAAAAGCAAAAGTGGCCAGAGCCAACAACGCTGGGCCTGTGTCCTTTAAAACATGTTCCCATTTGGATCTAGTGTAATGGGGGAGATGTTGTTGTTAAAAAAAAAAGTGCATTGGGAAGTGAGACTTGCATGGGGGCTGCAACAGGAAAGGTGAGAAAAATGTCAGGAAGACTGCGTTGGTGGAAGTCATGGGCGTGGACATAATGAAAGAGCTTGGGACTGAGAGTCTTACCAGTAAATTCAGGACAGTATTCGGCAAAATACCCCCCTGTCTCTTCCAAGCTAAAAATGAAAGTGGTTTATTGTTGCACTCAGGCTTTGGTGTGTGTACAGAGCACACAGTATACGTGTGTTTGAACAGATAACCTGTTGTGTTGCTGCTGATTCTTCTGATGACACCGTGTGACCTCTGCTTCCCACGCTGTCCACTCATCGTGATATATTGTGTCAAAAATAGTCAAAACCGGCATGTGTAAGTTTCTGTAATTAACCAAAAGTTGTACTTTTCTGCTGAGTAGTACAGTTTAAAGAGAGTCATTATAGTCAAGCCATTATAGCATGTTTGTCCCCTCAGGTGTTTTATTATAGGTGTAGCAATGTGGTGTTAGGGACTCTATTAGGGAGGTTAAAAACTAAAAAACAAAATCCAGTTCAGTTTATGACTGAAATATCCCTGAGGCAAGAAAGTTTTACACCTATAGCAGCTACTCCACCCATCAGTCCACTCCCTTTGGATGACTGCCAAATGAGAGGCAGGGTGGGGCGTACACGTAATGGGTTAGTATTTCGGTGACACAAGTTCCTTCATGATGTTTTTTTTTTTCTTTGAGTGACGTGACTGTGTAGTTTCTGCTTATATGTGTGCATTTTGTAATACAGTCGTATCCATTATTATTGTGTGAATCAAACTACCATACATAAAATACGACAACTACCCTGCAATAAATACTGAGGAAATGAAGGATACACGTTCAAGTGTTGCTGAAAGTGTTTGAGGGAGTTGTTGGCTCATTTTTATAGTCAACATTTGCTACTGAGTTGTACTGTGATGTACCGCAAAGTGTTTCCAATATGTAGCGTACCTTCATTGATATAATGGAACAAGACCTCAGTATTACACAATACGGATTAAGAGAAACCTCAAATTGCAGCTTTCAAAAGAACCAGGAAGGTAAATGAGCACCTCTCTGAAGGAGTTTCAACAAAAGCTGACCATTACAACCCTCACGAAGGTGTAGGTGTAGGTTTTAAGGAGGTGTACTTAATAAACTGGCAGCTGAGCTCCCAAGAGCATTTGCTTGTGTCTGCTTCAAGTTGTCATACCATACCGTTCTTTAATATGGACTAATACATTGCATGATTGCAACTGAAGCCTAAAGTAACATCCTTTCTAATACACTGCACCCATACAACAGCATAAACATTCGTTGGTCAGTCAGAAAAGGTTGTCCACCGACAGCACGATGGTCCCTGAGGCAATTTGTTTCTCAGGACACTGAAATGTTGACCATGCTGACAACCTCCATAATCTGTTTGGTCACTCACGCTGGACAGATATGTGACTCACCTCGGGCATACGGCATGTTTTCATACCAGAGTCACTGTGCTGCGTTACAGAGACTAAAGGGGGAAAGAGTTGCACATAATTATAAGTGGAATTCTTTCTTCCTGTCTTTCGGTCTCTTTTTCTGACTTGCAACTTTTATCACTTCTCAATCATCACACCGTTCCATTGACATGACAGATTGATTGATTGTGTTTTTGGGCGTTGACTATTAAAGCCAATGAATGATACATTATTTCTAAAATGCAGTCACCCTTGTTGTGAATTAAACCTGCTACTTAGAGTTCTAGTGAACTGTGAGACGCACAACTGTAACACAACCACGTCACAATCCCTTCTGTGGGAAGTGATGGCCCAATTGTCAGAGACATCTGATATTGCAATCACACATTTCACTACAGGGAGTAAACGCTTCATGCATCTTGAAAACACCGTCTCTCACTGTGCACCTTTTCATTTGTCTCCTTTCTGTGTTTGTTTGTAAGCACCAAATACACAATCACCAGTCCAGGGTGTAGCTGAATGTCTCCAAGTGGTGAACTCAGAAACAGAGGTGTAGATCCTACTCCTTGGGAATTTCACGGGTGAAGGTGAAGTTTTGCAGATGAGCGAGAAAGAAAGCTGGTGGGGGGGGGGGGGGGGGGGGGGGGGGGGGGGACTCCAGTACATTTTTTTTTTTTTGGAAAGCTGAATATCAAAATCAAACACAGTGGACTTAATCCTTCACTGCAAACTCAAGATGGAGATATCATCCACTTTTTTTTTTTTTTTTTTTAAGTTTATTGTAAAACACATTATTCTACACATTGCCCTTTCAGATTTAAAATAAAAACGTGTCCAACTGGTTTGGACAGTTTGTTGCCAGGTCAGTAATGACTTCCTCTGATGCTCAGTCCACGGTTTTTGGTTTTTGTTTTTTTTTTTAAGACAATAGGCCGCACACAAATAATACAGCTATGCAGGCAGTCGACAAAACCACCCCTCTCCCCGCCTGTTATCAGCGGTGAGCAATCGGAGCGAGCAGGGAACCGCCTATCGCTCTGCTGTAATATTTCTTCTGCGCCTCCAAGGGGTCAAAGTCAACACGAAAGCACCAGGAGACCACAGATAGAGTCAAGCTTACGCGAATCTTATTTCAACAGGAGGATCGGTAACTTCAGGTATTTTTTTTTTCCAGCTCGATGGCTCCACTGCTGAGATGCAGCATTTTCACCCTGCTGGTGATCGTCCTAACGGTGAGCAAACGGCGAATTCTGTAAGCGCAACATGTTGTCAGGTTCGCTCTGGTTTGTGGAATAGCGGTGTGGGAACAGGTGTGGCCCCTGCTCTTCTCCCCTGTGGCGTTAACTTAACGTCGGATGCTTTCGAGCCCGTAGTGGAAAGTTAAAACATCGAGGGTCCAGCTTGAGGATACGGGAGGAAAACTAAATGCGTAGTGTCCGTGTTTACCCTCTGCTACTGTGTGAGGTCACGGTGCAGCTCTGGCTTTATTTCCTCCTCAGCATCGTAGTTTAAAACTGAAGGGATTACAGCCTTAATCCATTCTAACTATGTGGCGGAAGTTTTTTTTTTTTTTTTTTTTTTTTTTTAATGTCAGGTAGAGGAAGTTTTACACTTTGAGATGATTGAACTATGGTAATGTGGAGGGTATTAAAACTGGCCTAGTTATGTTGTAAGACTTTCAACCTTCACATGCAATGTACAAGAGAGGATGACTCCTTTTATGGACAACAAGAAAATATTTAATTTGATAATGAGCTCACATTTTGTGTTTGTGTGTGTATGTGTATGTGTTTGTTTGTTTTTTTTTAACTTAATAAATCTATAACCCCTCATGATGTAAAGAAAAAAGGTGTTAACTAATGTCATGTGTATGAGTCAAGAGCAACAATGCGCCATTTGATTTTGTAATCATTGCACATTACTATTAATGATCAACTTTTTCCCCCCTTCTTTGTTTCCCTACAGCCGGTTCCTGTGGAGGCAAAAGGAAATGGACTGCACAGACAAAAAAGAGAATGGATCCTAGCTCCCAGAAAGCTAAAGGAGAACTTTGATTACACTGGCTACCAGTTTATTGCTAAAGTATGTACTGTTGTTTAAAAAATTCTGTTAAAATTGAATAGCTTAAGTCTTCATTTACGTCATCATCTGGACATTACAAAATATTAATTTATTTATTCATTTCTGTTCGTAAAATATTTAGGTCATTGACAAGTACATCGATAGTACTTTCCACCTCACTGGTTTAATCCTGTGTTTTTCTTTAAACCTTAGCTCAGGATGAGTTTGTGTGAGAACAGCTTTCCAGATGCTGGCGAACCTGCAAGTTCAAAACGAGTCAGTTCAGACCTGGCGCATTATCATAAATATGTCTTTGTTCATATGTTTAGACGTGCACACCTATGTTTGATGTTCTAAAGCTTATCTAGTGTCATTCCTCAGCTAGATATTGGCTGAAGTTTTAAGGCCTGAGGCGGCAGGCTAATTTTTAGATATAAATGCATGATCCTGGCTGCGAATAAAAAGTGATGAAGTAATGTAATAATGGTATGTGTGTGGTTGTTCTCATCATAGCAAAAACAGTTTGGTCCCAAACCTCAGCTTAGAGTATATATTATGTCGCTGTCATTTGCATGATAGAATACAATGGGAAAAAAAGGACGTTATTTTATGATTAAAACTTACAGTAAATAAGTTGCCTTTAGACTTGTCCTTGTGAATTGAAAGTCATAGATGTCCAAATCATTTTGTGTCTCTATATTTGTGTTTCAGATTCACTCTGATAAGGCAAACAATTCGGTGATACGATATTTTTTAACGGGGCCTGGTGTTGACCTGCCACCTCAACGTAGATTTTCTGTTGACGCTGAAACTGGCTTTGTGAGAGTCCACTCCATTCTGGATCGAGAGGATATCCCCTTCTATCATGTAAGAGCATTTATAAATCCTGTTTGTAAAATATAAAGCATTTCCAGTCATATACTCAGTGATGAAATGGTAAAGTGGTTCTGATATCTTTTCTTGCAGTTAAGAGGGATGGCAAAATTCTTGGACGGGCGCCCTGCTGAAAATGATATCGACCTTAATATTACTGTTGAGGATGTCAATGACAATGCACCAATCATTCAAAAAAAGCAAGTCGGATATGTCAATGAATCTAGTGCAACAGGTATTTTAAGACACCAATATGAGTGATATGCCACTGGAAAACAATAGTATTTTCACCAGTAATCAATCATCTGTATCATTCCATTCGCTTTGGTGATCTCTAGGTACTTTTGTCATGAAAGTGTTTGCTACTGATGCTGATGAAGAGAACACAATCCGGTCCAAGATCGTCTACCGCATTGTGGAGCAGAGTAACACAGCCGGGATGTTCTTCATCAACTCTGAGACTGGGGAGGTCAGGGTTCGAAGGAACACTCTAGATAGGGAGGTGAGGCACTTTAACCACCCATGAAGTTTCTTGAAGTCTAGTCTATTTATTGTAAAAGCTTGTCATAACACAAAAGTCAGATCACATTGTGACTCTCACACTCAACCCTTACACGCATTTTCTATTAGCTCTTATTACTAATAGGAAAGGTCATACTGCATACACGCACCAGTCACGCAATATACACATGTTCTGTTTTACACCAGAAATATAATTCCCTGTTGGATCACAGTCAGTGTGGGAGAAGCGTTTTATAAATGTTTAGAAATATTTAAGCAAATATTGAGACAGAATCATGGGAAACTAACAACTAAATTAATAATTAAATGAGTCAGTGCATTATATCTCTGATCTTTTTCATTCTTTTTTGTAAGACAAAAGATACATATACGTTGACTATCATGGCCACTGACATGGGTGGACAATCAGGAGGAAACTCAGGAACAGAAGATATTGAGATCAGAATTCTGGACATAAATGACAATATTCCAACGCTGGAAAAAGAAAAGGTGGGTGTGACAGAGCGAAACACTTTTGTGCTCTTTTTTAGTAGATTTTTTTTAAAAGTATAACTGTATTTGCATTTTTTTTTTTTGCAGTATGAAGGGAGTGTGGAAGAGAACACCATCAATGTGGAAGTGATGAGGATCAGAGCTGTTGACATGGATCTGATTCACACTGACAACTGGCTGGCCGTCTTCGAAATAATTTCAGGGAATGAGGCAGGCTATTTCAGTATCACCACTGATAATAAGACCAACGAGGGAGTAATCATGATTCACAAGGTAAAAAATTGTAGTCTGATTTTAATGGACTATATAACCATATAGAGTGAAATGAAGAATGTGACTTAGCCAGTAGAGTAACTTTATTATGAAAGCTAATGTGAATTGCATATCCTGTGCATTATCTGTCAATCTATAGGCCCTGGACTATGAGGAACTGAAGGAGCTCAACTTAGAAGTGGCTGTGTCCAACAAGGCAAAGTACAATTTTGGTAGTGTAAGCAAACCGACCCCCACTAAACCCTACCCTGTTAAAATCAACGTGATCAATCAGAAAGAAGGCCCTCGTTTCCAACCAACTGTCAAAGTGGTGTCTGTCTCTGAAGACCAATCTTCCATCTTCATCAACAAAGTCATCACCACCTATGCTGCTATTGACAGTGACACATTAAAGACAGCCACCAATGTGAGGTACGGCCGCGTACAGTGGGGAAAGATGTTATGAATTGATTTTTTTTTTTGGGGGGGGGTTTTTTGTCCTCACATGTATGGATTTTCATACTTTCAGGTATGCAAAACTCGATGATAAGGACAACTGGTTGACAGTTGATAGCGAGACAGCAGAAATCAGGCTGAATAAACTGCCTGATAGAGAGTCCAAGTACTTGATCAATGGAACATATTATGCCAAAATTATATGCGTCACCAATGGTGAGTTCTGTATGACAGTTGTCGTTATTCCACTATGGACATACTGTAAACGGTGTTCAACAGATTAATGCAATTTCTCTTTTTTGACTTTCAGAGGGTTCCTCAAAAACTGCCACAGGGACCATCGCCATTCAGGTGGAGGACTTTAATGATCACTGTCCAAAACTGACCACTACAACTCACACCATGTGCCTCGAGGACAATGTGATCTACGTCACAGCCGTAGACGAGGACAAGTTCCCCAATTCAGCACCATTTGATTTCACTGTGATTCAGGAGAGCAGCACTGGGAAGTGGACAGTGGAGCAACTGAATGGTAAGACCATGTGAAGAGGACAGTTACTCCTTATCAAAGTTGCAGCTAATCGCTGTTCAATAGGCATGGCTCTTCAAGGTTTATATGAAACGTTAAAGATTTCTAGACATTCTTTTTAGCACACTGTGATTATTTCAATGTATCATAGTTTTTTTTTTTGTTTGTTGTTTTTTTCTTCATTTTTTTCATGTTCACACATTTGTGTGAATAGCAAAAAGCATTTCATTGTTTGCATTGTCACTAACATTGTTAGGGTTTGCACTGTACTTAACTTTTTTTGTTTTCTTGCTTTCCTGGAGAGCACTTCGCCATAGACGGCATTCAATTTAGACATTGTGCATTGAACCATTTTTTATGTTATTACCTACACTTTTCCTGCTTTGCCAAGTAAATGTCTCTCATGAAAATGGTCCATCTTGGTTTTATAACTGATGTATGACAAAGAGAAAGCATTATTACATATTGCAAGACACAAACAAACTTGTGCAGCAAACTTTAAAATTTGGGGCTTTGCCGTTCTTAGACACCGCAGCCATTCTGCGAGACCAAGCCAATTTGTGGCCAGGCATCTACAAAGTGGCAGTGGACGTGAAGGACCAGCAAGGAAAATCATGTGCTGATGTTCAGATGATGGACGTAACTGTGTGTACCTGCCTTGAAAACACTAAAAGCTGTGTGTCACGCCGGACATCGACTGCAGGTTTTGGAGCCGCAGGTATCCTGCTTCTACTCCTGGGACTGCTGCTGCTGCTGTGTGAGTCAACTATTAATGATTTCTTTCCTCCTCTTGTCTGGTTGGCTCAATGATAATCTTTAATTTTCATATACAAGGTTGCCTGACCCAACATGTTGTGGGGTGTTCATAGAGATTTACAGAAAGGATGGGTGTGTGGAACAAACTTGCGAAAGTTAGATTATACCTCTGGCATATGTTGCACATCGTTTTTGGCATTGGTTAAATCCTTTTGTTGAATGAGGTTAATTCCTTGAGTGATCATTGGACTTTTTTGATCTGATCAGTACACTGTCCTAGAATTCATTCTGATTTCTTTCCAAATGTGTTAATTTTCCAGTGATACCCCTGCTGCTGTTTTTCTGCCTGTGTGGAGGTGCTGCAGTTTTGGGAGATTTCAAGCCTATTCCATTTGATACGAAACAAGGGCTGATCTCATATCACACTGAGGGACAGGGAGAAGACAAGGTACTTTGATCAGTCCAGTGTTGATATGAATGGATCTTATTGGTGCTTAGATATTTCAGTTTTGAAAATGTGTTAATCACATTTGCATAAATTTCTGTATCTCTGATGCAATCTCCAATTTTTCTCACAGGAAGTTCCTCTTCTACAAGTCCCAGTGGAAGTTGATGGTGTCTCAAAGAATGCCCACAACTATGGGGTAAAGGAGTACGGAGAACTTGGGGGAGGATTAGCTGGAGGAGCAACCACTATAATAACCGATAAGAGGGATCAATACGGCCATTATGTCATTGGGCAAGAGGAGAGGGAAATAATTGATACAGGAATGGTGACAGGACAAGAACACCTTTTTTCCCAATACAGAGCTGGGGCCTTTGATGGGATGGCTCTGTCTAATCAGTTCCTGGAAGAGTACTATTCAAGTGTGAGTATCTTCAAGTTTACTTGGAACCAAACTTTAATTGCTATATTGTTCATCACAAAAGGGTAGAGTTTAGATGATCATAAATACACTACCGGTCAAATGTCTCATCCAGCATCCAACCACACTCATGATGTTCTCGCTACACTGGAAATCAAACACTGTTTAGAAAGCCTGTTCCAACATTGTTACATAAGTCCCCAAAAATTTGTTGCACCATGGCTCATGGAGTTTAAGACTGTGCTGGTCTGCCATCATGTGAAACCACCTTCTTCTTTTCTTCTTTAGTTTTGGCTCATTGTCTTGATGTAGGATGAAATTCTGACCAATCAGTCTGTCTTCCTTTGTTACTTGCCCGTTTTGTACAGTAATGCATCAGAGAGTGTAGTAACACAGTTTGTTTCAACACTGCCTTTGTACAGACAGAGGGTTTTTAAGTAACCACCAAAAGCTGGGGCACCAGTAGGAAATGTTTGCATTAACTTTAAAGGCTTCATTTACTTTTGTAAGTTAACCAGTTTCTTAATCCCAGAAAAAGGCCCATTCCTATGAGTGTTGGCGACCTAAACTTTTTTTTTTTTTTTTTTTTTTTACCTTAAGCAGTTCACAGCTTACCTTTGTGAAATTTAGGGTCATTAACTGGACTTGAGCTGCTCAAATTTCAGGGAAAACTGCAAAAAATGTGGGTGTTGTAAAACATTTGACCGTTAGTGTACATATTTAGTTATATAAAACACGACCAGTTTTCATCATAGTAGAAGCTGTAATACACACAGAACTCAAATGTCAGTGTTACTGAAGTCCAACTCATATATTCTGATTCTATTTGCAGAAATCAAACCATGCTGCACAACAGTCCCAGCAGAAGGATGGACTGCTGGTCTATGACTATGAGGGTAATGAGTCTGTGGCAGGTTCTGTAGGTTGCTGCAGCCTTCTTGAAAATGATGATGATCTTGCCTTCCTGAATGACCTTGGGCCTAAATTCAAAACCCTGGCTGAGATCTGTCAGGGATCAACCATTATGAGTGGCTGTGTGGATATCTCCCAAGTCAGACCGGTGTCTCCAGTCAGACCCTCCTCCCACACACATGTCCATACTCACACAGAAACAATCAGGGACAGGGACCACCTAAACATCAACACCATCAACACCTCCAATGTGGCATCTGGACTGTCTACTGTGGTCCAGGAGGAGCAAATCATTGAGAGAGCCCAGGGTTCAGCAGCTGTCCAGGACAAGATAATGATTCCAAATCAGACACTGTTCATACAGCAGCCCACTATGTACTATGCTGCTACACCCATGTATGTAGTCGAGCCCCAACCCCAAGTGGTGCTTGTAGCAGGGGGCACCCAGCAGCAGTCAGTGGCTCAAGTAGGCCAAGTTGGACTAAGTCAGGGGCTGGTGCAGGTTGGTGGTCTCCAGGGCTCTCAGGGTTTGGTCCTTGTGGATAGGCAGGGAGGAATGGGTGGAGTGACAGGGCAGGTAGCACAAGGCCTTTCACAAGGAACCATCTCCAGGTCCAGAAAAGTGTTGGTGGTGGAGAATGAATCCTTGGGTGGAGAGCACGGTCTAGCGCAGGGGCCTACAGAGCAGGGCTTTGGTGTCAATCAAGGTGTGCAGGTGAAAGCTCAGAGTTTTTCTCTGGGTTCACACGTTTCAACAGGATCAAATGAGGACTATGCCCAGACAGCCACACCCAAGTTGCAAGGAAGTCAGAAAGTGGTTGTGCAACATCAGAAGGTATTAGTCACTGAGAGAAATAGTGAATCTAGTACAAGAGCATGAGGCAAACCTTGTGTTTTGCATATCCACAGATTTCACAATGGTGAAAGGATAGTCTGCTTTACCTGAAGTGCAATACTGCATGTCCTCTAGTGCTGATAACACTACTGATCAGAGTAGTTAAGAAATAGTATTGACTACATGAATATCTTGGCCATAAAAGGCAAGGATTTCCCATAGTATTACTAGTTAGGAAAATTACTCACATTAATACTACATAAAGCATTGATCTCTCATACGCTACTTGTTAAACTTTAGTTGAAAACGTATGCGTTACAGTATTAGTGTATTCAATGCACCTGAGATTTTAAGAGGCATCACATGACCTCTGCTCTTTCGCCTCAGCTGAGCCATCTCTCGATGAACCAGTTACTTGAGGCACCAAATGACAGCCCTCTATTTATTTACACTAGCGTGGTTGCAGGACAGGAACAGTCACAGTAAAGAAAACAGAACTAGATCAGTCACACCTACAGTGTCTACTTACCTATCAAACAAAAACTGCGAACCTCAGACCAAGTCTCCTAACCAAAGAAAAACTGGAAGAAGCAGGGAACAAACAAAAAGGCCACCCACCTACTTCTCTCAGGGAAGAAATAAGTGTACACTAAACAAAGTCTAATGTCAGATCAGCGAGTTCCCTTCATATTGCAGCTCCCAACCTGCCAGGCTGGAGGAGGGAAGGGAAAGACAGGACTGGTTCTAACTGTTCATTTATCCCTGAGGGCTGCATTTGGGAACCAACCACCAGCATTCACTCTGCTGTACAATCAATCTAGCCAATCATAGCACCAGGACTGCAGGTCAGACATAGCCACACCTCAGTAAGAACAAAAGGAGAGAAAAACACAAAACATGTAATGCACAAGTACATGAAAAAAAATATATAATAACCTTAGACAGATTGTGAGAACCAGTAATAAACCAGTTACTATAATAGATGTAGTTTTGAAAAGAAGAAATTTAATTATTTGGAAGCTAATAATCATGTCACTGGTATGGATCAATACTATTTTCAAACAGCAGTTACTTACTCTTACTCATCTTGCTCTTTTTTGATAAAAACAGCACAGAATCAGTTTCATAACCAGTGTGTTCTGAAAACAGTGTGGTCGTAGAATTCCCGTTGAAACAACCACACAATGCATTTCAAAGCCACTCGGGCAGAAGCAGAGATAAAGAAAAGTTTCTGTACTTAGTATCACATTGCATTCATCCATATAGACTTTAAAAAAAACAGATCCAGATCTGCTGTATATATTTGCGTGGTGTATTCCTAAAGATTCTTGTTTTGCCTTTGTAATATTTTAGCTTTAGCCATGCCATAAACTGTTCAGCTTATCTTTTGGATTGCTGTACTTAGTTAAACTGTAACTAACAGAGAATTTTTATATGGGTGGCTTCCTTGGGAACTGCATGAAACTGAGATAAATGTCATTTGTACTGTACAACTGATGAAAGCACCGTTGGCGGAACAAACAAAGTGTTTGAATGATTTAGTTAACGAAGGAGGGATGAAATCTTTTTATCGGTATGAAGCACAGTCATTATAGACTATAAAGTAAAGGAGACAACACTACACAAATTCTCCATTGTATTGTTGCACTTGTATTATTCCTACAGAATATGTGTGGGTTTTCCATGTTGTTCCTGTAATAAGATAAGTAACTCCAAAATATCTTAGTGCCAAAGCTGTTCATTCTTTTTTACATATGTATATTATGACATAATTCCAGGATAGATTTTGAATAGGTTGTTTATATGGTGTGTTTTTGGGTGTGTGAAGGTTACATAATTTGGGTATGATGGGAAATGCAATAGAGTATGAGCTTACCAAGCACTGAAAACATTTGGTAGAATGACGTTTGATACTGCTGTTCTTGCTTTTGATATATATGTTTGATTTTCCCTGGTTCTAATGGGCTGTATGAATATTTCATAAATTGCTTTAGAATAGTACAGTACTAAAGCAGCATTATAGTAAGGATGTTTTCTTTTTTTTAAGTTTTGCACCTTCTATCAGAATAAAATCAAACAAAAAATGTTGTATTGGTCTTTTTTCTAATTTCACAATATTGTGACATTCAAAAGATTATATAAAACACAATTTTGAATATATTATAATACAGATACTGTTAAATACTGTACATCAAACACTAGTATATGACCTCATCTTTACATGTAACTATATTTTTAATAATCAGATGAACAAATGCTTTGGAGGGAGTGTTTGAACGACATTCATTCAAAGAGACAATTTTTGCTGATGCAGTGTTTTAGTCGTCTAGCTTTCACCATGGAGGACATCATTCAAATCAACTGTATTTGTATACAAAGCAAATCAGATGCAAAGAAGTACATCATTCCACTGAAAGTACTCCATTTGAAAGACATGTTTTGGTGCTAATTGACAAATGCACATACCTAAACCATTCAAATACTGACTGTTGAGTCTGTCAGGTTAAAAAAGGTGAATTCAAATCTTGACCTACAAAGTTATGGTGTATTTCTCTGTCAGTTAAAACTTGATTGAGTCAGTGAGGTTTAAAGGTCAAAAGGATTTTGCTGCAAGCTTTTCCAAGCAGGCAGCAGGATGACTGTGTTGAACACATACAAGCGGTTTCTTTGTAGCTGACTAGAAAAGATTCACTCATGCTTCACGTCAGCAAAGAAGAGAAAGTAGAAAATCCGGTTTCCCTCATGGGTTAGTGTGCAAGTAATTTAGACGGAGAATGCAGGCAAAGTCCAAAAAACTGACCAGAGTGGTTTTAAATGAGATGTGGGTGGGGAAAAGCCTGGTTTTCATCTTTCACCAGAGGGTTAGAAAGTCAGAGGGTTATTTATTTATTTGCATACAAGAATACATCCAACACGACAGGATCATGATCATACTGTTGTGACGCTGCCTGAAGATAAAGAGCATTGACAATCAGTCATGCAGTCAGTAGAAGAGGGTATGGTGGGGGTTTCACAGTGCACAGGTTGAGTTGATGTGCTTTGTAGAAAGCCCTAGAGTTACCTCAGTTTTTACTGCAGCATTGTAACACATCGCAATAAGAAAAATGCCACTTTCTGATAAACATGTAAATACTAGAGAGTTAATATGTGTCACAGAGGCTGCTTATTTGTTATAAAAGAACACATGGCTTGTTATCGTGTTGTCGGAATGCTGTGTATCTCTGAGAGAAAGTCTCAAGTAACAATACAATTATTAAAAAGTAAAGGAAGATTCAAAAGAGGTTCTTCTACCTGTCCAGACAGTTACTGCTTCTTCCTTTTCAGGTCCTGTTGTCTCACACTGATGCAAATGTGAGTTCAGCTTTACTAACTTATAAATATGACTTAACAATTTATTTTCAAATGCCACCCCTGGCAGTGCGCATCTTTTTCAATTCACGTATTTATCCTTGCTTATGTCAGAGCAAAACATTTGCATTAAATGTATTTCTTTGCTTTTAGCAATATACATTTCTCCATATTTAATTCAGGGCTGCACAGTGGTGCAGTGGATAGCGCTGTTGCCTCACAGCAAGAAGGTTCTGGGTTCCTTCTGTGTGGAGTTTGCATGTTCTCCCTGTGTCTGCGTGGGTTCCCTCCAGGTACTCTGGCTTCCTCCCACAGTCCAAAGACATGCAGGTTAGGTTAATTAGTGACTCTAAATTGCCCTTAAGTGTGAATGTGAGCCTAAATGGTTGTTTGTCTCTACATGTCAGCCCTGTCATAGACTGGCATCCCGTCCAGGGTGTACCCTGGTCTCGCCCAGTGTCAGCTGGGATTGGCTCCAGCCCTCTGCAACCCTGCTGGGATAAGCACTATAATGGATAATGGATAATGGATGGATGGATGGATGGATATTTAATTTACTGTCCTCTGCAGAAAGTTTCTGCTGCCGTTCAGTAGATGGTTATGAAATCTACCACAGACCTGAAATTTGTTTTGCCAATTGACTGTCTACTTGCATTTGTATTGTACTTGTAGGCTATCTCACCAAAACAGAAGTGTCCCGCAGATAACAGGGCACCTCACAAACATTGCTTCCCAATTTCACATGGAGCTAAAAGTAGACACAGCATTTAAAACCTCTGTGAGACAAGTTGGTTGACCTGTTTTACACCACTTGGGACTTGAAAGGCTTATCGGTCTCACTGGAGTTGTCCGACTGACAGCTTGGAATGGATAAGACGTATAGACTTTCCCTGTTTTCGCTTTACCTTCTTCTATTATTATGTTTCTAATATTATCTTTCCTCTGGGTTATTTGTAAAGACTAATATTTGCTTTCGCTCCAACTAGAGAGGAAAAGGATTTGAAACAGGATTTTCTTCTTTTTTTCATCTTCCCTCTAGGATTTGCTCTTCTGGCCATCAGTCTTATCAAAGCAGATGGTTTTCATCAACTTTCAGATGGAAAATTCTTGCTTTGACAGCCAAGACTGGGGTGTGGCAACATGTGCATCATATTTCAAACCTAAAACCCATAGAAACTATTTCAACAACAAGTTTCTGCCCTCACTGAAGGAATCACAGTGTGTCTTGTCAGGGTGCCCAAGCATATCAGCAAGTTTCATCAAGCCACTGTCATGGTATGCACTGGACTCTTAGATTCTAAGTGATAAATGTGTTTTGTCTCCTATTACTTTCTCCACATTTTTTCTAGAAAACTATTTTTCTGCTGTTGCTGGACTCCTCCCTGGTTCTTAGGAGATGTGTCAATCAGATACATATGTGCCCAATAGGGTCATAGATCAAAATGTCACAACAGCTTTCGGCATTTTTACGAACCTTAAACCGAAGTGAATGCTTCACATTTGAGACGTTGCTATTCATCATCTTAATGGACCAAAATTTATCCGAAAATAAAATGTGTCTTGATGAAAATCAACCTTGTTAGTCAGTGTCTTACTATCTTCTGAATTTCTTATCTTGTCTGTTGCTCACAACCCAGGTCCCATTTGTTTCTATTTAAAAACGTTCCTTAAATACCACAAATAAACAGTATCATTCTGGTTTTAAAGATAGTTAGAAGGTTTCTGACACGTATGGGCATTATAGTTTTTTTTGTATTTACAACACCAAAACAGTGTTTACCATAGTGAGGGAACGTGTTACCTCTTGCAGCTGTGTGGTTCTCCGGTGGGTTTTAAATAGTTTTTGGGGGAAAAAATGAAGCTCTGTGATACAAAGGAATAAGCTATATGATGCTTTAGATAGTTTAGGGCCTATTGCCCTCACACCTCTGCAGCTATCAAATAAAAACATGACATGAAGTATTGACAGGAGTGGATGTTTTATTTGAGACTTGAGACAGTGAAAGCATGTTGAAGTAAATGTTACAAAACTGTGTTTAGGACAAGACTTCTTTTTTGACACTGGTAAAGCATGACTTGGAAAACCAATGCTACAATACTTGCATATTTTTAAATTCTAATACCACTCATGATCTTTGTCATTAAAAGCCATATCTATATGCAGCATAGTTTTTGCTAAACAGCTATATTTCATCATGATCTGCACACTGCAATATGTGGTCGAACATCTGCATCTCTAGCGTGCTTCTTGTGATCTCACTGCACTGTTCAACAACAATTACTATTTGGAGGGACTGGTTCACTCACAATGTCAGGTCAGTGTTTTGTAATCAGTGGCGAACATCATGGCGGACGTCCTCCTCATCCTCTATTTCATCTTCTTCGTATTCACCCATCTCATCAGCGGTGGCATCCTGGTACTGTTGATACTCAGACACCAGGTCGTTCATGTTGCTCTCGGCCTCAGTGAACTCCATCTCATCCATTCCCTCTCCAGTGTACCAGTGGAGGAAGGCCTTGCGACGGAACATAGCCGTGAACTGCTCCGAGATCCTCCTGAACAGCTCCTGGATGGCCGTGCTGTTGCCAATGAAGGTGGCGGACATCTTGAGACCACGAGGTGGGATGTCGCAAACGGCGGTCTTGACATTGTTTGGAATCCATTCGACAAAGTAGCTGCTGTTCTTGTTTTGCACGCTCAACATCTGCTCATCCACTTCCTTCATGGACATACGGCCCCGGAAGATGGCTGCCACAGTGAGGTAGCGTCCGTGACGAGGGTCACAGGCTGCCATCATATTCTTGGCATCGAACATTTGCTGTGTGAGCTCTGGCACAGAGAGGGCACGATACTGCTGACTGCCCCGGCTGGTAAGAGGCGCAAAGCCTGGCATGAAGAAATGCAAGCGAGGGAAGGGCACCATGTTGACAGCCAGCTTACGGAGGTCAGCGTTGAGTTGGCCGGGGAAGCGGAGGCAGGTGGTCACCCCGCTCATGGTGGCTGATACTAGATGGTTGAGGTCTCCGTAGGTAGGTGTGGTCAGCTTCAGAGTGCGGAAGCAAATATCGTACAGAGCCTCATTGTCAATGCTAAAGGTCTCATCTGTATTTTCCACTAGCTGGTGGACGGAGAGAGTGGCGTTATAGGGCTCCACCACAGTGTCGGACACCTTTGGGGAAGGCATGACACTGAAGGTATTCATGATGCGGTCAGGGTACTCCTCGCGGATCTTGCTGATGAGCAGCGTGCCCATGCCTGAGCCTGTACCTCCGCCCAGAGAGTGGGTAAGCTGAAAGCCCTGGAGACAGTCGCAGTTCTCAGACTCCTTCCTCACCACGTCCAGGACTGAGTCAACCAGCTCAGCCCCCTCGGTGTAGTGACCCTTGGCCCAATTATTTCCTGCTCCACTTTGACCTGCATGTTGGAATGTTTAAAGTTAAATCATGTTGGACAAATAATGGCACTGCTCTCTGCTAAGGTTTTATAAGTTGTTACTATATTCATCCGTAGATTGCAGTGAAATTTTGTACAGACGTACATGGTCCCCAGAGGATGGATCCTAATGACGATAGTAATCATCAACTTTTCAGCTGGCATTATAACATTGACATTTCTGGAATTTAGCAACATAGCTATTGGCTGCATTGTCATTAATTTGATACACACATTCATTTCTAGACATGGTAAATGACATTCCTGGTGGCCTATAATTTTTTGCTTCAGGTTTAATTACACATTTATTATTTATAAAGCTTAAAGACAGTTCTTCTGTTTGTGTGATTCCTGGTCCTGGTAAGAAGAAATGGTTAGTCATCCTGGAATGCAGGTTTTTTTGGCCCTTGTATCTTCACTTGTGATCGGCACTGCAGCAAAATCTCCTAGTAGATCTTTTTTTTTTTTTTTTTTTCGCTGAGTCACCACAAGAGCTATCTCAGTGTGACACAGCTGCA
Organism: Trachinotus anak; assembly: GCF_046630095.1. Lineage (NCBI taxonomy): Eukaryota > Metazoa > Chordata > Actinopteri > Carangiformes > Carangidae > Trachinotus > Trachinotus anak. The sequence continues at coordinate 15,095,070 of NW_027273863.1, forward strand.
CATGGAGAATGCATCACAGCACCGGCACATCGCTGAGAGGCTGCGGAAGCTTTGTGCTGGGAATATATAGTACTCTGCAGCGCTCTGAAGTGAAACTAAGCACAGCTTGACAGGATTTGACAGCAGTTGCTGACATACACACATATTGTGAACAGATATTGCAGCTGGTTCAGGATGGGTCGACATCGTGATTTGTTGTCCACTCACCAAAGACAAAGTTGTCAGGCCTGAATAGCTGTCCAAATGGGCCGGAGCGAACTGAATCCATGGTTCCTGGCTCCAGGTCCACCAGAATGGCACGGGGGACAAATTTGCTGCCTTTGAATGAAAAAGAGCAGAGGATAGAGGGACAGGGAGAAGTAATGGATAGAAGGCTGGAGTAAGATATCGACAGTCTCATCATGGCAGAGCATTTGTAGTGAACCATGGAAAAAAATTCACTGTATTTCAAATTATTATTTTCTCCATATTTATTACGTATATATACTGACCTAAAAGCATAACTGCTTGCTAATATAAACATGTAGGTGAACAGCCTTTATGTTTAAAGGACACCACAGCCTGTCAATCACGCTGGATACTTAAAGACTGCATGGTGCCTTCTATTGTTTGTTTCTTGCACTTTACCTTGCTCCACCCTCTCCGTCTGTGACCCTTCTTGCAAGCAAACTGCTGCAGCATGCTGCACTGCTTATTCTAGACCAGCGGGGCTTTCGAAGTGCTGAGCTCTGCAGAGTCCATTCAAACAAAGGTGCAATCTTCCCCTAACCGTGCCTCTTTTTCATCTCATCCTCTCAAGTCTTAATGTTGCTCGCCTCTGTAAAAATCTGCCAGCTTTTCCTCTTTAAGGAGAAATCGATTAGTGGGATTGCTCAATTAGTCTACATGCAATATTAAGCCAGTGGGTGACACTGATGTCAGCATGCAACATGGAAACAAAGGATCAATAATTCCTGCTGATAGGAGATAGGACAGGGGTAGACAGTTGTAGTGAATATGCAATATTGGCATTTGTGGATTTCCTATGCAGGCCTTTCATTTAGCCAAAGCAGATGAACAAGTTAATCTGAATCCTGGGTACACACAGAGCTGCACTGACTTGTCCTCCTCTGAAAGGCTAAAACACAGGAGCTAGTGCTTCATGATTAGGCCCGTCATTCACCAGGTACCGTTTGATTGCTTAATATACAATGGCTGCCTATGAGCAACAACACATGGTGCATTTGGAATGACCTTCAACATGCCACGCCAATAAAATCAGACACTGAGATGAGACCAAGGCACAGTGAGCTCGGGGGCAGCTATACAGAGACTGCAGGTACCTGTACTCCCTATAGAGAGAGAGAGAGAGAGGGAGGGGGAGGGAGAGAGAGACACAGGGAGACAGAGACATGGAGATATTTTAGCAGGTTCACTGTCCTAATTTTCCCCTGCACTCATGGTGGGACCTACTTTCCCCTTGCAGCTAAATTAGTGACATAAGCACACTGTGGCATTCAAATGAGGTCTGTGTAATGTAAGGTCATGCAAGGATAATGAGCAGCGGGAACAAAGCTTTACGTGATGGTAAATTATTCAGATGCAAACATGTTATTTGTTTAAAACAAACATGGCCTTTTTTTTTTTTTTTTTTACCTGATGCTTCATTGTAGTAGACGTTTATCCTCTCCAGCTGCAGGTCACTGTCACCTTGGTAACTACCGGTGGGATCGATGCCATGCTCATCACTTATCACTTCCCAGAACTAAGATGGAGCAAACAGAATCACTAACTTCAATTATCGGGGTTCATTTAGTGGCAGATCCAGGCATGAAAACGAGTTACAGCGTGTGTCTTATTTTAGCTGTTGCGCATCCGCTCATGGCGACGAAATGACACGCAGCAGTGGGGGCCACATCACTGCGGCCGCTGACTCCCAGCAAAGCCCAGCCCGATCGAACCCCACCCTTCACATACATAAACAACTAACAATCTGTCTCAAACTTTAAAAAAAATAAAATATATATATATATATATATATATATATATATATATATATATATATACATATATATGTTTAGTCATTTCTTTTTCTAAGAGACGGACCATTTCAGTCAATCCATAAATTATTCAATACAAAAATCCGAGGAAAATAACACGTGTGATGTTCCGCATTAAAATAACAACCACTTCGTTAATCTCCCCCTTCCTAAATTCAGTGATAATATTGATACCTTCGCCCCAATCTGATTTCCACACTGCCCAGCCTGGATGTGAACGATTTCCCTCATGGTGCGCTGCGGATGCGGGCAGAGAGCGTCCTGTCTTGACTTCACCGGCGTCCAAGTCTTCAGTCTCTAGCCGCTGTGTTTCTAAAAATCAGCACTTGCCTCATTTCTAGGGCGAGTGTCGAGCCGGCGAGATAGATAAACGCGCTGCTGGTCGGATGACGTTACACACAGCGCAGCATCCAGTATCCCCGTCAGCCAATAGGAGCGCCCCGGTTTGATGCAGTGGACCAGAGGATCCTGCTGCATCATCCTCCTGACATCACCCTGTCCCATGCAGGGAAAATGTGGCCTTTTTTTTTTTTACTCCTATGAACTGAGGTTGTTCTATAAAGTCTAAGCGATTGTTTTCCCTGCCAGAAAATGTAAAACTTTATCAGGGTGATACTGACTGACTTGGTCAGAGATGAGTGGACAACATGTTAAGAAACAACTATACAGTAACCTACAAAGCAGCCTGTTGTTTAAAATGCCAGGTTGAAAAGTACAGATTGATACTTCAGGCATTTTAACCCTCACTGTAAAATCATGGTCATGTTTTAGTGTAAAAAATGCAGATATAGCGACAGAGAGAATACGATGACCAGGGATAATAATGAGCTGTTGGGGGTTTATTGACACCCTCAACCAAATCATCCCCGCCCACACCCAGGTTTGCTGTGTGCTGATTTTATTTTTGTTTAATTTTTTAAAGAATATGCACCACGTAAACATTATGTCAAGTCATATTCAAGTCATATTTTATTTATATAGCTTTGCCCAATATCACAAATCACAAATTCACAGTCCGGATACAACACACACCGACCCTTGAATCTGATGAGGAAAACCTCCCCAAAAATCCTTAAACGGGAAAAAGATGGAAGAAACCTGAGATTCTTCTCTCCATAATAAATGGGCAGCTGTAATTTATACATTTTTACGCAGGGCGCCCGCTATAAGACAGTTCCTCAAGAGTGGGTCAAAAGCCGTGATAGTGGCATGGCTCTACGGACTGGCAAATTCAAACTGACAGCTGGTCCAACACATTGGCTGAAATATCTCAACATGTAGCCTAGTGGATGAGATAGTCATGGTCCTCAGAGGATGAACCCAAATAACTTTGATGTCATCTGATTTTTCCTCTTATGCTACTACGGCCTAGTTTAGTACAGACATTAATTTTCCCCTCAGGATGAATTGTAATAACTTCGGTGATTCCCAATATTGCTATTTGTCTAATACTTCGGTTTATGGCAAAATACCTACAAAACAAATGTCATTCCCCTTGTGTTAAGTGTTAATTAGAAAATGTTAGCATGCTAATAAACTAAGCTAAGATGGTAGACATTTCACCCACTAAACATCAGCGTGTTATCATGATGGTGAGTATATTAGCATGCTGACATTGCCCAAGTACACCTTCATAGAGGCGCCAACAAGGCTAGACTCTTAAGTGATTTCTAATTAATCAAATGAACACAAAGTAACACAGACAACTTTCAGGGCCCCAGAGGGTCTGGGGGAGTTACTTGCTCTGCCTGGTTGGTAACCCTTGTGATTTTGAAACCCTATTGGATGATTTATAAAAGTGTAAGAGAGGAGAACAGGACTTTTTTTTTTTTTCTTTAAAAGTCATTCTGTTAGAAGCAGGGCCTCCAACCAACAATGAAAATACTTGAATATTATTTTTGCTTGGGATCAATGTTTACTAAAATCCAAGGTTGCTATAACAGAAAAAGCTCACTGATATTCATAGTTGATCAATAAATAGTGGTTTATTTTAACAACAGGTATGGCTTATATACAAGTGCATTATGTCTGTTAAAACAAAAACAAAATGAAACCAAAGAATTGGAAATTATAAATGGTACAATCCATGTTTTTTTTTTTTTTTTTACATTCATTCAAATCTCCCGTCAAGAGATTTGGAGTCGCACGGTTGAGAGAAGCAAAACCTGAAATGTGTACACTGGGGACTTCATGTCTCTGAGACTTATTTACCAAGTTCAAAACTATTCACCAGTCCATCCATATTATGAGCCAGGATCTTTCATGTTATCCACACATTTACTATTTACAAAGACATAACCCATTCTTCTTTCTCTTTGCTTTTCCACCAGTGAGTGTCTGCCTGTCTACCATATCGCTGGTGCTAACATTGCTTTGGATTGCTTTTAATTTTGCTCCAAATAAAGTCAAACCAAATGCTTACTAAGAATGACGAAACTGCCTCCCATCAGCACTGTGGAATAGCTGCATGGGAGTTTTGAAAGCAAAAGCAACAGATCTCAGAGAAGACTCTGGTTGTATTGTGCTGTGTCATTGTCTTTACACTGGTGTTGCATGGGGTTTTGGCGATACACGGTTCAATATCTGCAATATGCACACTGAGACAGAGAGACCAACACTCACAGACAACGAGAACTCGGAATAATGTGAAGCTACTGACCACTGCAGTCAACCCACTCTTTACTGCAGATGCCAAGAATTCCTTATTAAATCCAGGTTCAACATCCTGTTCCACAAAGGAGATTACATGTGGGTCTATTGCAAAAAGTTAATATGTAACCAGTCATTTCTGTATTGTATTCAAAATCCCATTCCATTTTCCCTTTTTCTTTTTTTTTTTTCTTTTGTTTTTTCTTTTTTTTTTTTTTCTTTTTTTTTTACTGTCGAGATGTCAAGTTCCACCAAATCTGACATCACATGATTGCAGGACATTGTGCTTTGAGGCTTAGCAGCATGGCATACTTATATGTTAGACATTAAATGTTCTCATGAATCTATCAATAAATGGAAGTTTGTTGACTCGATGATCTGTTAAAAGATCACCCTGAATCGATCAAAAATATAGCTTTCATACTTCGATTCAAGCTTCATTTGAGAAAAAAAACAACCACAGGCAGGTTCGCCCACTCACTTTGATACCAAAAGATTCGTAAGCCTTTGTCAGTGCTTGTCTCACTTGGATAAAAGCAAACGAGAATTTCGGTGAGATGAGTACCTGTAAGGTTCTTCGTAAGTGTACCACAAGATGGCAAGAGTAACAGAAGACCTCCTGTTAAGTCTGTTAACTGTTGTCTTTGACTCCTGAATGACACCTTAATAGATCACCAGTACTCCCTGGATAAATGTCATATGATATACTGTGAGAGGGTTTTTAATCACATTTGAAATGACGAGACATCATTCAGTTGGCTCTAGAGTTTTACAGTACAGTGTTATTATTATTATTACTTATCATTATTATTATGAGGATTGTTGTAAACAGTGGTCTATCTGCAATCACACATCGTTCTTTGACAAATATTACAACTTCCATTGTATGAAGTATGTAACTACAACTGTCAAAGTTACACACATAGTTAAGTCAAGTATAATTCTGTCCATAGATAGACATGGACTTTGGACAAAAAAAAAAGTGCCTCCTTAATCAAGAGTCTGTCAATTTATGATCATGAATAGGTTTATCTATAAATAAGGATTTGACCTGTATTCTAAAATGTCATTTTGACAAATGTATGAAATATTGCATTTTTTAAGGTAAACTTAGTTGTGCATGTGAATGTATGAACACACTGACATACATGAACTACGTTAATGCCAGAACATGGTTTGGGAAACACACTGAGAAGGTTAGCAATGTTGTGACAGTTGGAAATCACATCAAACATTTTGTCATCCATGGGTTTAATTTCAAAAATAGCTTTTGTCTTTTTTTTTTGTTTGTTTGTTTTGTTTTGTTGTTTTTTTTTAAGGTTTGCTAGTTTGTTTTGCTGACACGTTCACAATTATTTTCATGCTTTGTCCCCACTGCAAATAATAAGGTGCCACCACACTGAGGTGCCACAAATACTGTTAGAATGAAGTATAGCTTTGTACAATAAGGGCACGCCATGGGAGATTGTTCAAAATAATACTTTGAATTAAAAAAAAAAAAAAAAAACCTGAATCAAGCTCAACAACTAATTTTCCATTTACTTATAATATCACATTTACAAATAAAAGCATTTGCATACCATAAATTTCATTGAAACAATTGGAAAAATAAAAGTTTCTTCAAGACCGACAAAATATGGGTCATTCTTTTCAATAATAACACTGTTCATACAATGAACCACGTGTTGGCGAAAGCAGTTTAGCTCAATCTCATCTCTCCATTCTAATTCGTCGAATGATGATACAGCTTTCAGTCTTATCAATTTGAGAAAAAATTTCTGAAGTTTGAAATAGGGTTCTTTTGATTCTCTTATACAGTCTATGGCAGGGGACTGCACTAAACAGTATTTCACAAAATACTGTGTCAATACTAATGTTTGGCACTATCTCTACATTTAATTTTGGTCAGAGTAGTTTTTGGCATTGTATTTAGAAAAATCACTCCAATTTGGATTGTTTAACTCTATAACAGCAAAAAGTACTTTGTAACATTCAGATTTTCTTGTCCACACAGTTAAGGCGATTTTTTCTTTTTTTTTCTTTTTTTCCTTTTTTTTTTTTTTTTACAAATATGTTAGGACATGGACATTTTATTTGAGCAAAAGTACCAGTGATTAGATTTTCTTTCTGTTTGTTTGTTTGTTGTTAGCATCATTGCATTGCTCACCAGTCCCCATGACACACCTCAGTGATTGTGGGTATAGTTGTAAGTCTCTTTAAAACGACAGACAGTGATTTCCCATTCAATTACATCAAAGTAGTTTATAGGCTGGTGATTTCCAGTGACATTCAAAAAGATCAGAAGATACTGTCACATTGTCACAAACCAGCCTCTGGCACTCTCTCACTTGCGTGGTCTCATTTATTGGCTAAATGCAGGAAGGGAGGGTTGGGGGTGGGGGTGGGGGTGGCGGGGGTTATTGAGAAACGTATAACTCTATAAGAAATGTCTCAACTCTCAACTCCAGGTGGGGACAGTCTTCATGAAGTGCCTGAAGTCTGAGCAGGACAGTTCTTGCGCCCCCACCCACCCCCACTTGGGATATTTATTGGGCTGCCTCCTTGTGCAACCATAAAGCTTCTTTTTCTGGCTGCAACACCAGATCACGACGACGCCACGCCGTTTACAGTGTTGTTTTCTGTGCTGGCACTGTCCCTGATGGGGAGGACACCAGAGTCTATGGGGGAGGAAACGGTGCAGTCCATTAGAGAGGCGGGGGTTGCTTCTGTAGAGCCTGAATCCGTGATGGAAGTTGGTACTGAATCTAAGATGAGGGAAGCAGCTGAATCTGGTTCAGTGTCTGTGACAGTCAGACTGGTTGATTCTGGAGTGGAGGTGCGCACAATGTCTGTGACAGGAAGAATGGTAGGAGACGGTGCAGTGGTGCTGACAGTCTCTATGACAGGAGGAGTGGAAGAGTCCTGTGAGGGCGAATGGCCTGAGTCAATGGGTGGAGGTGGAGTGGGTGAAGGTGAAACAGTGACTACGCTAGGGGGAGTAGGGGAAGGAGGAGATACATCATTAACACAGGGAGAGGTAGAGTCTAACTGTGGTGGTTGGGAGTCTATAACGGGAGGTATGGGGGATTCTCTAGTTGAGGGAGGAGATGAAGATTCATCTGCTATTTCTAACTGGTTGGGAATATCAGAGTGTGTGCTAATGGAGGGTGGAGGGTCAGTGGAAATGTTGCAGTCTGTCATAGGAACAGGAGAGGGGGTTGGGGATGGAGGGAGGCTGTCATGCATAGGTGGAGCAGTGGAGTCGTAGGGAGTAGTAGCAGGAGCTAAAGTTTCACGAGTGTCCTCTGGCAAAGTTGGGTCAAATTTCAGGGTGATATTGTCAATGTCATTACTTAGGGGGTGTGGGGATTCTAACATGGAGCTAGGTGGGGGCTCGATGATGGGTGTGGTGCAGATTAGTAAGGAGGCAGGCATAGTTTGAGTGACAGGAGGGGTGGAAGAGTCCAGTGAAGGGGCAGGGGTAGCAGTGGACTCTTTTGCAGGAGAAGCACCGGTGTCGTTCATCTCAGGAAGGGTAGAATCCATCAAGGGCTCAACAGAATCCTGGATTATTGCTGGAGGTCCATCCGCGTCAGCTAAAAGTGGGTCTGTGATGCATGGGGCTTTGTGTAAAGGAGTGGAAGAGAGCAGGTGCTCTTTGCTGGCGTGTATGATGCCGTCTTTAGCCAGTGCTGTGATGGGGGTCATGGATAAAGATAAAACTGATTGACCGTTGGGGTCTTTAGGCTCAGGCTTGCCAGGGTGTACCTCCATGAATGTGGGGGCGGACATATCTCCGACCGACGGAGCGGTCAAATCAACAGCCGAAGAGGCGGTGGAGTCCATGGTGGACACTGCAGTGGCAGCTGCCTCGTGGAGTGGCGTGTCATGCACCCTGGTGTAGTCCCTGCTGCTCTCAGATTGGGCCAGCAAGAGGCGCTGTTCTCCAGGTTTCCTTGGGGGAAGGAGAGGTTGACGAGTGTAGCTCTCGCCATCAGCCAGGGTCTCAGGGAGGGGCTGGTAGCGGGTCTCTGGCAGCAGGAGAATGCAGATGATGCAGATGAGAGTGCAGCAGGCAAAGATAATGTGATGAAGGAAATAGCCCTTCTGATTGTGGAGCTCCATGATGGGTGCAGTAAGCATGCCGAAACCAGCGCTGGCTAGCACCAGGCCCAGACCACCACCCCTATGGGAAGACAGAAGACACTTGGTAGGATTTCAGATTTGTCATCACACACACATAAAACCTTATAAACGTATAAACCACCCAGAAGGGAAGACCAAGTTCACTAGATCTAAATCTCTTCATAAATCAAATCTATATGGTGTTCTGCTGAACTATCATCTAAATCATTTATATGAAGGGAGGCTCTTATTTTTGCCGTAGGCTTCTGTTGACGTATCACTGCCATTTTATCAAACAGCAGCAGAGAGTGCTGCAGTACCACCAAACGCCCTCCCATACATGCAGTCTCATTCCTCTCCTGCCATTGCCTAAATTCACCACCGAATGGAGCCCTTGGAGCACTGTCGGCAGAATAACACCCCTTACATAACCCCAGATAATGAACCTCCACTGCTGTGTCATATATTCTCAGAGGGGATGGCTAATTTGTACAAGACGTGGATTACATTTGACACTGAACTGTGAGACTCTGTTGTTTCCAGCAGCTCAATGATTTCATACTCAGCCTTTAACAGGAGGAGCAGCTGATCCATCTGTAGGAACACGTTATGACAACTAACCACTTGAACATCTGAATTACATGCTAGTAAGGTGTAAAAAGAATTTGCACCCGATTTATTTTTCTGATTACTTGCAGATTTATGACTTTAATAATTGTATTACGTAAAATTTGTTGACAAAGCCAGTGTTACGCATTTAAAAAATTTCACATTTTGTCCTCCTCCCATGAGGGTACAGTTTCGGTTGACTTACCTGATCACAGTGGGTGTGATCTCAGCACAGAAGAAGATGCTCAGGTTGCTAACTGCGTGGGAGGAGAACATGCCGATGATGGAGAAGGCGATGGAGAAGTTCTTATTCAGCGTACCTGAGCTATCTGCAGACAAAGCAGGAGAAATGCACACATGGAACTTGAGGCTCAACAGTGCTATACAGAGGACAACAGTGCTATACATGAAAATAAGGGCCTGAAAAATGTTCTGAAAAATCTTTTTTTCTTTTCTGCCTTTCAGAGGTACAGAGGTATTTTTAAGAAGAACAGCATATTTGAAATATT